>NW_027210640.1:0-392500 GCF_029030835.1 Brachyistius frenatus | reverse complement strand
GCCGCCAAAAAAAGGCCATTTAAAAAAAGAAAAAAAAGAATAAGGAACAAGATCGAGAAACAAATTAAAACTGCAAGCGGGAATATGCGGACCCTCGCGTGCTGCATGTCGGGGAGCCGGCAACCCGACCCGCCAGATCCCCGACGTGCAGCGTGCGAGGGCCCGCATATCACTGCTTGCAGTTTTAATTACTCTGTACTTCATCACATGACTTCCTTCTTCAACCCTGGTCATACATATGTGTACAATTGACACATAGACAAGGAAAAACAACGTGACACTAACAAGGTATCGTGTAGTGGATGGCCACTTTGGCTGAACAATTCCACTTTATCACAAAAATAATCAAATAAATTTAAATATAAAATATCAACGACATTCAGAAAAGACATATGGCATCTGGGGGAAAAAAACTACTGATATTTTTTGGTATATTTGTACTAGGTTTTGGTATGTGGTGTGTGTAATAGCTGTTTTCCTGTGCTGGATATTCACCCAGCATGTGGATGTGTTGCCCTATGAAGCCATATTAGGTGACCTTCAACAAGTGACTACATAATTACAGAAGAGCACGCAAGGTATGCCAAGTGACCTTCCTTCATCTGTGACCAGACCTAAACATCAGACAGAGAAAATATTAATAACAACTGACACATCTACCTGTGGCGCTGACTGGCAACTGGATCCAGATGGAGGGAGCATATCATTACCATTTTATTGGGAGATATCAAAACAGAAAGGCACATTCCAGGAACCCTTCACTCTCTTGCAGATTTTTTCATTTCAAATGAAGAATTAAAGCTGATATTGTTTGTCTGCTGTTTCTCTTTGTTCTCAGTGAGTGCTTGAGATTTGGGGAGGGAGAGTGGTGGGGGGTAATGCACTGAGGTGTTGAGAGAAGCAGAAAAGAGCAGGCTGAGATAGCAGAATAACAGAAAAACTCCAACTCGCTCAAAGACATATTCCTTCGACACTCCTCACCTAACTGGAGCCTGCAGGAGCACACAGCCATAGCGAGCCCTAAAGCACACTCGCCAAGCTTTTTTAATTAAAACACATGACTGGAAGCAGACCTCCCACCCCCTCCTTTGAATTCTGCTGCAAACATCATGCTGACTCAATTCTTAGACTTGAGGCAGTGTGTGAATACCTGAGAACTCAGTTGACTTTCAGTGTTGCCACCCTTTCATCATTGAAAGGCAAGACTCCTTCTTTTCAGTTCATGCTTTTGCTGTGTGCAACCAGGGAGGCTTTCAGACCCCTCCGGCCCTCCTTCTCCTCCTCCTCCTCCTCCTCCTCCTGCTCTCTCTTTCCTTTCGCCCCCTCTGACATCCTGGAACCGCTCTTTGATGGTCTCTGCTTCCACTTGAATCTTGCTTATTTCTCTGTGTACCTGAGGATGTTTAGTTATGTATATTTCTAGCAGTCCGTCCCTTGCTGCTGCCTCCGCACACACAGACAAACTTCTGTTTTCTTCCTCAAAGAAATCTCCGCAGGGTGCAGAAATCCCATGTCTTTTCGCCAGTGTGTCACAGCCAGCGTTGAGTTGCAGATTTCAGCAGGGAACGGTACAATGTACGTGCAGGTGTTGAAACCCACCGCTGCACCCCAGAGTCAGCATTAGCCTGATTAGATCACTGGCAGACGTGGCGCTCCAACAACAAGCGTACCCCGGCTCCGGGAGAAAGAAGAGGGTTTGGTGTATCCTACTTTGATCCAACGTCAGGAATTATTGAGAGGCGGCTCATGAAGGAAGCTCGAAGACAAGGCAAGAGTGATGAGAGGAAAGGTGACCTGACCAGCATCAGGCCCCAGACACCACAGAGGAGCCTCGGTGCCCGTTGACTCTCTCATACATTATATGACTGAGCAAGTGTGATTGGTAAAGTTGTGAGTGTAAAATTCATAAGGGAAGGTTACAATTTCAGTGAGTGTGAGCAGGAAGTTGGCAGTTGGGTGGAGAAACAGTTACAGCAGAGAGGCAGGCTTTTGTGATACAAATCTTGGAATTCTGGCAGTCTTCAAGTTTCAGACAAAATCTAACTTAAAAGCAGAAACATTATGATATTTTTGTCGTCGAGTACAAGGCTATGATTGTTTGTGTGATAGAAAAGGCCAAATTGGAGGCCAGATGTTTCCCTGTCCTCTGTGGCATTGATGAAAATGGAGTACAAATAATAAAACAGTAATATAAAGATATCAATATTTTGACGGATATTTGTGATTTTCATTATTAGCAAACTCCTTTATGTGTAAAAATCTAAGTTATCACAAATGGCCAGGAGCAAGATCACTGGGCGAACAAATCAGCATTTCCCAGCGTGCATTCCTGCATCATAATGTTTGAGAATACCAACCCAATTAAACAGGCCGAAGTGATGAGTAAAAATAATAGCCTATTTATTTAAAAATATAGTTTTAGATCCTTTTAATCAAGAAAAATAAAGATGTATAACATGAGATGACTGAATACCATGAGAGTTATACACAAGGTGGGAAGGTGGTATACACAGCTATCATAAACAGTGAGGAGTAACAATATAATGTTGTGATAATGTTGAATGGTTACTTAGAAGACTGTGTGAAATGGTCTGTGCTTGAGAGGGCCTGACTTTCTTACATTGGCACCCAACAACTTCTGTGCCCCCGGTGCACTGGTTGCACCATCAATAGTTTCACCACCGATAGAAGGCCACATGAAGTGGGTAGTGATGACTAAGACTTACAAGCCACCTAAGAGATTTCCAACTCTTCTCAACTATTTTAGAACTTTTAAACTCAGCATAAGTTGTATCTAATCAAAATGGCCAAATAGCTACTGAGATATTACCAGGAGAGACATTAATAGAGAACATATTTTTCACATTTTTGTATTTTTGTCTCAACCTAATCCAGCCACAGTTTGCACAGTGCAGTACTTCTTATTTTCACTTTTATTAACAAGTCATGGCAGTTGTTGTACATTGTAGGTCAGAAAATGTTTTGGTGATTCTAAAAATACTTTTTTGTGAAAACAGAATGATTGTGGTAAGACGGAAAGAGAAGGTGTAATTATGAAGTAATATATTTTTGTTGACTACATAATCTGAAGCTGCCACACTTTCAAAAATAAATTCTAGCCCCTGTCATGTCCCTGTTTTCTAGTTGTTGGTCAGAATGCAAATAGCTGGGATAGCAGTGCAGGCATCTATAGCCAAAACAATATGGGACGGGGTAAAGACAGTTTCTGCCATCATTGTAGCACCTATTTTCTGAACCTGGGACACACTTCATGCAGAGAGACAGTAGAGCTCACAGAGGGTTCCCCCATTTCCCTTTAGTGATGGCAGTTCTCCTCGGCTGATGTCCACAGGGGGACATCACCAGTGTCAGCTGCAGCTCATCTATTCTGCCAAATGAAATGGCGCACTTTAAGCCCAAAGGGCTGAGGAGAGAGACAAGGGTGTCCCGAGGAGCTGACAGCATTCTGGCATTGAGCCCATGTCAACATTCACACTACGAGCCCTAGAGTGATATCACTGGAATAGAGATTTTTTACAGCCCAGCAAGCCCAAACACTATCAATCATATCTTCACACACGTGTAGGGTTTATGGCCAATGGACTGACACCCCAATTCCAAAAAGGCAGAGAGAAAAAACAACCACATGTTTGGAGATTTCTAAACAGCGTTCCAAGCTGCGTTAGTATTTATGAAACTATTTCAAAAGTATCTCGTTGTTATGTTATTTGATGATCCTGCTGCCAATAACAACTTAATCTGCTTCATATGTGGCCATGATTCAATAGCCCTTGAAATCTATAGATATATATATATTTTTTTTTTTCTGCACTTTTTCTGTGTTTTTGTTGAAAACCTGTAAACTCCTGGTTAGGATAAAAAAAAATAAAAAAAAAAGGAAAAACTCCAAGGAGCTGCAGTGTGTGTGCACAAGCGAATGTGGCTGACCACAATGGTTCATGTAAGCACTCAAAAGTGACAGTGCACAGACAAAGCTGAGCCATGGAAATCAAGAAATAATGTGGTGGAAAGAATCCAACAGCTATAAACAGGTTAGACCACACCATGCAGTGCATGGGCTTCAAGTCCATCTCCATCCCTGCATTCCTCTTCCTCTTTGGCCTGTGGAAATGTGGGGCAAATTCCTTATGCTGATATTCTTACCTGTTTAATAGGATCTGTTCTGATGGGTCATACTCCCTATAGAAACTGTCAAATGTTTCTGTGTCTGTTTCCAAAGCCCACCTTTAAGAGGGGGGGGGGGATGTGACAGTTGGTTTCATGTCCAAGAATAAAAGTTCATGTGTTTTCTGTCCAAGTGAAGAGCAGTGTGTTTTCTAAGAGCTGTAACTACCACTGCAGTGGGTCTATTAACTTTACAGTAACACACCAAGTGAGAAGAGTAAAACCTGTAAAATAGAAATACAGGGCGGAATAAAGTGAGGAAAGATTCATGCTGTTATGAGTCCCCACTTAGGATGTGGCTTT
The DNA here is from genome assembly GCF_029030835.1 of Brachyistius frenatus. NCBI lineage: Eukaryota > Metazoa > Chordata > Actinopteri > Embiotocidae > Brachyistius > Brachyistius frenatus. The sequence continues at coordinate 388,012 of NW_027210640.1, read as the reverse complement.
GATTGACATCGAGGACAAAATACAGACCGTCGAGATTTATAGCTACATGGGATTCAGCACTGCAGCACACATCTGGTTTGACCAATGTTTATGTGGCTTTGTGGAGCAGTGAAGAACTTTCTGTGAGGCTGAGGATGAAAGTCAGAAGGGGAAAAAGAAGAGTTATGCCATACGTTTATCATGTCTGTGTTGATAGTTAACAGCAGTAAAACTTTTGTTGATGCTGCATTTCATGTTAAAAGGCTGGATTTCTGCTCATTCAATAAAGGAATAGTAAAAAATTAGAGGAAACAGAAAATGATTTTCTGGCAGAGAGTTAAGAGTAGAAGATTGATATCTCTACTTTAACTCATAAGCTACAACCAGTTATCGTAGTTAGCTTAGTTTAGCATAAAGACTTGAAACAACTAACCAGGCTCTGTCCAGCTGTTACAGTGAAACACATACTATGTGTGTGTGTGTGTGTGTGTGTGTGTGTGTGTGTGTGTGTGTGTGTGTGTGTGTGTGTGTGTGTTATTATTTAAAACTTCCAATTATTTTTCCGGTATAAAATTTGGTGTTGAAAATTGTGGAAATTTAATGGTAATTGGGCCGGCGACCAACTATGGTATCATGACACCTCTAGAACTCAATACTGTACCCGAGTGTCTCCTGTGTGGACATGCATGGAGCATGGGAGCTTCGACTGGTGCTGCTGCCAACATGCTGCTCACACCACACCCAAAATATTTCCCAAAACATCAATCTATTCCTTGTCATCTATTCAGATGACAATATAATACCAAAACAAACCATGTCAAATATGCTCTACCCAAATATTTTTGCCAACTTTTTCTGCCTTCATTTATTCCTTTCTCTTTTAAAATGCAGTCCTCCCTCCTCTTGTCCGTGTGTGTGTCAGCAGAAGAACAGAACAGAAGCACGATATCGGTTTAGGGACACTCCGGTAAGTAGCTGAACTGTGATCAGCAGCTGCAGGACACGCTTTAGCACCTCGTGAGTGTTTCCAGGCAACAATTAGGGCCGAGCGTTTGTCTTCATTTGAGCTTAGGATGTTAAATATGCCTCTGGGATGGCCACTTGACCCCGGGAACTCTTATGCAGCCACAGAAAATACTTCTTCCTTTTTTCATCAATTGCTACTCTAATGGAAGGACAAAGCGGGGAGGTGAGCGGTTCAACAGACTGGTTACCAAAAGGAACGGAGGCGGTGCACCTATTTGAGAAGTTCATTAGAACTTATTTGTGATCCGGATGGACAGATACCAGAGAATGTGTGTGTGTGTGTGTGTGTGTGTGTGTGTGTGTGTGTGTGTGTGTGTGTGTGTGTGTGTGTGTGTGTGTGTGTGTGTGTGTGTGTGTGTGTGTGTGTGTGTGTGTGTGTGTGTGTGTGTGTGTGTGTGTCTGTGTCTGTGTCTGTGTGTCGCTGCGAGTATGTGTACATCTCTTTCCGTGCATGTTGTGTGTGCTTTCATGAACACATCAGGACACATGAAGTAGCCTGTTGATGCATGTTAACAAGCTGTGTGTGTTCTGTTTAGAAAAGAGGTAGCAATGTGAGTCACACATGGTGTGTGACATCTGAGGCGGCCTCTGGGAGGAGAAACCACAAGACTGTCTAATATCAGGCCGGCACAGAAACCAGTCACATGACAGACTTCAAACCACCCACTGCGACGTGTACACACAAACACACATAAATAGAAATAATACACGCACATGCCGGGTCACTCGTCGTTACTCACACACATTATGTGTTTCACATCCCAACATGTTTACATAGACTTACATCTCCTAACTTAGCAGGGTGACCCTCCAGTGACACCCCTTCAGGGGACCCACTGTAACCCCGTCTCACCCCCATGTCGCCCGGGCGTCTGCAGGACATGGCCACCATAGGCCCGGCCCTGTGCAATCTGTCAGGAGGCCCAGAGATGTCTCACTTATCAATAGGCGAGGTGTATTATTTCAGGGGGCTTCCTCTTTCCTGTACAGGACAGTCCTACAGGGGGGGGGGGCACCATGGGGCCATCAAACCACCTGGGGCCACTTAGACTATGAAAGGTGTACATGGTTAAAAGAAACGGACTTTCCCTGCAAGTTAATATATCATGTGACAATGCGACTGCCAGGAGTGTGTTTTTCCACTGCTGAAAGTGCCTCCCTACTCTCAACAGATTATGATTAATTTGCTTATTTGTTTGCTTTTGTCAAAGACATGCCGCGCATGGTTACAGTTGGTGCTTCCTTTCTTTAACTACACTGGAAACAAACGTCGAGCGAGCGGCTCGATTGTGTTCTTCAATGTTCTTCATTAAGCAGCCGTATTTAAAGAGGCAATTTAAATCATGCTTCATGATCTAAAGGTGTCATGTTTGAGCTCATTAGTGAGTTTCCCTGAGTCAAGATTATGATTAAAGTAATTAGACAGGAAGGGAAAATGAGCCTAAGTAATATGGATAATACTTCCAAAGTGCTGTCAAACTAACTTTAAAAGCAATAAAAGTTGTTCATGGTTTTGTTTTTGAGAAATATGAATCGACATCATGTCAGGAGGGCTATTAGCGCTGCACCAGAGATATAAAATGATCAGTGATTATTAAGGAGGTATTCTTTTTTTAATACACTGTATGTAACTGAACATAGGAAGGGATATTTTTTGCTGTTGGCACAGACTCAGATCGAGGCGGCCACTGGGCAAGCAAGGGGTGTTTGCTCAAGTGGAGCCAATTACTCAAAATAAATTGGGTCTTCCTCTCTAGTCTCTTCTTTGCTCTGCTCCCCTCTCTTCCCCATGCCATCCCTTCATCTCCCTGGTATAGGTTGTCATTTGAAAACCAGGTCAGATCCACAGTGTACCCCTCCTTCCAAATAAACAAGCTAGTAATGGCTGTTTACCCAGAGCACAAGAGCCATTATACGCAAGGAAGTTAAACACCTCTGACAGGCAAAATGGCCGCAGACAAATCACTGTTGTCCTTTCTGGAGGGATTGATTGGAAGAATGCTGATCTTTCCCTAACTGTTACCAGCAGCCGTACACGCCGGTGATGGCTTTTCAAAAAGGCATACCAACTGAATGGTGTAATAATTCAAGTCAAAAACCTTTTGTTTGTCTGCAATTACACTGTAGAGTGAACAGATGACCTTGCCTAAGATGGATTTCATCACCGTGGTTGCCACGGAGCCGCAGGCCTCCCAATCGGAAAGCACCCCCGTTCTTTTCAATCTGTTCAATCACCTCACAAGATCTGGACAACATAATGTGAAAGTATGGAGGACATGTAGAATGTATGTGCATTCATAATGGACTGTAAGGCAAACTATAATGAGCTTAAGGTCATCCCACCGAGTCATTATGAGATCAAAAATGAAGTCGGAAAATAATTTGAAATGAAAGGCACTGTTCTGTGACTTGCTGCTTAATTGGAAATGAAATGGTAGGGGAAACAGAACAATACATTTGTGGTCATACATGTGTGGAGAATGAACTGCATTAAATTACAGCCTGCTAACTGGGCCATAATGGATCATCACATAATGGGTGCCAACTGAGTAATTTACCGTCAGGCTGTTCGATTTTGAAGGTCGGGAGCAAATTAACTCAATTTGGTTCCAAAGTTTTACTGGAATTTGAAGTACACACATTATACAGTTATACTGTAGCTCCAACGTGACATGTGGTTTAACAAGCTGTTGGCGGAGGAAAGGTGATCGTTCTCAAAGAGGTTATCCTGTAACTGGATGGCCACAAATTGGGTGCCAGAAATACTGATAAATAAAACCACAAAAAAAAATTTCTGACAATTTATAAACCAAAAAAAAAAAATCATTGTTTGGTAACCGGATGTTTTCTGTTCGGGCACCTCAGTTATGGAACGACCTGCCAGAGGTGATCAGGGACGCTAACACACTGTTTTCTTTTAAGTCACTCTTAAAAACGCACTATTTTAGACTTGCCTTTTGTTGATTGCATTTTTATTGATTGATTGTCTGTTTTATTGTCTGTTTTACTTTTGGTGTATTTTATCATTATATTTTATACTGTTGCATATTGTGTTTTAAATGTGTGTAAAGCGCTTTGTAACTTGTTTTTGAAAGGCACTATAGAAATAAAGTTATTATTATTATTATTATTATTGTTTCGTAAACAAAATATTCATCAAAGAAAGGAATTGTGAAAATAATGGTTAGTTTCAGTCCTACTCACCGATTGATGTATCCTTGGGTCTAGAGCAGTCTTTCCCAACATGGCTGGGAGTCTAGCCACGGGGCACGGGTCGATCACATTGTGCATGTGAAGCTGTTTTGTTCCGTCCTCTGCGTGGCTTCCGCCCAATTTTGGTGACTTCCTGATTTGGTCATTTTTTCTTGATTTTTGTGCTTCTGGCAGGTAAACATTGTTGTTATTCTGTTTTGGACTTTTTCCTTACTGTTGTTTTTGTTCTTGTGAAGACCGTATAGTTTTGCCAATTAGGGATTTAAAAACATATTTTGATTAACCCAGAAGTGAAAAGCAAAAACGTATCAAAACCTACTTGTTGACTGAACTACTCCAAACTCATACACATGCACTCCGTGACAAAAAGTCCAAGAAGACATTGTTCTGTACTGAAGGGTCACAAAGCAAAAAACATTGGTAAAAAGAGCTGTTAAATAGATGTTTGGCATGTGGTATAATTCAGAATGAATGTCTCAGCTATAAAGTTGATCAAAACTCAAACTGAAAACCTATTTGATCATTTTAAAACAAAACTGTTCAATCCCATAATCCTAGAGAACTATAAAGAATTGAAGTTTTTTTTCCCAAAATGGCTCCAACTTTAAAACAACAATGGAGTGTGAAGCTGGTTGCAGTTAGAGCCGGAGTCATATTCTTTACAGATGGTGCCAGAGGCACAACTAGCTCCGGGTCTGAGGGTTTTCCTCCCAGATTTGAGCTGTGAGAGAATGTACAATGGGCCGAGGCACGTTGTTGTAATTGGCTCACAACAGAGCAGTCTGCTGATCCTGAGATGTCAGGCTAACTTCAAATGGGTGTTGCCTGAGCTGTGATTCAACCCATCATCATGGCTCAAATCACAGACACAGCGGACAGTTGCACAGTGTTGAGCTGTAAACCCTGGCACAGCACCCAACGGGAATTTGTCTCATGCGTTTCCAAATGAATGGTTGGCAGGATAATGCAGCATGCATCCGGTGGAAACAATATGGCACAACACAGCCTGTGTGTGTGTGTTGGAATCTTGCATGTGTGTTTTCCTTTAGGCTATGCATGTGCATGTATCTGCACAATACCTCTATGTCCAGTAAAGCGTGCATTCTCTTCCCCTTCAGCTGTCAGGGTGCCAGGCAGCATTCAACACCTGGATCAGCAGGTCTCCCCCTCATGCACATCTACTCTTACACACTCCACTGATCTCCATCTCCCTGCAGAGGGAGAGGCTACACAGCTGCTAACTTTCCCAAGACTTCGAATACAGTCTCATACAGAACCGAGCTACTGTAATCGAGCCCCAGCAACGTTTCAGCACGTCCAACAATCCACTGATTCTGTGCTTGAGAGTCTAGAGTTGCATTATATCCGCCTTGTATTGTTTTACTTTACTTTTCATGTTGTATAATGTACTATGACAGCGTGGACTTTATTCTTCAGGATTACATTTCTCTACACAGGTTGTTGATAGATGCTTGGTGTCCTGTTGTTGCTGGGTCAGCCTGAGGGCCAGCTTTGGTAATTGTGCCAGATTACTGGCGCGATTAAAATACACTGCATGGTAAATGGGGGAATTATCATTGAGGCATTTGTATTCTCCTCCACAAGCCTTTGTTCAATAATGCATTCCTGATGTTGGCGAAACAATACACTCTCCTACAGTGCATGCTTAATTCCAAATGTGGCTGCAGAATCCAGAAAGGTGTGCGTTTTCAGTTTATCCTCCGGGTCCCTGAGAAAGCCAGGCACAAATAATCATAACATTGCACTATTTTTAATCGTTTATTCGGAAGTTTGGTTTCATTCAGCCTGAGCTCAGAGTCACGCTGAACCATCACAAGGACCTCCAACAACAGTCACTTACGACAACTTCTCAGGTGACCGATTACAATTCTGTAATCAAATATGCAATCCTGTTGGCAGCCAATCAAACGGCAGCTTTCTGCCCACATCCCTCTGTAAATACCCCACGGGTCAATTTTCACTGGTCTCTACCACAGTACGGCTGTCGTGAAAAGGACACGCACGCAAAAACAATCTGTCCCTGGGTAGAAACTGGCAAACCCACTGCATAGTTTTGGAAGGATGGGCATTACCCAGCTTTTATGTCACTCTCCACTGTTTCCTGGATACTTGGTGGTGAGTTAATTATGAACGCCAGGTGCTTTGGTTTGTTGAAGAACAAGTGGACGGCTGAGAAATCAAAGATTTCCTGGTTGAGTCCCATGAGAGGGCAAAGGCAACGGGTACGTTATTTTTCTAGTTTCAGGCTGAATCTCAAACATAAAATCTTTCTCTGAATTTCTCGAGTGCTAATAAAGCTTTAAGTTTAATGAATATGGTCATCATTCTGCAGCTGAACCTCCCTTTGAGAGTTCACTGCTCTGATCGGGTTCTTCAGCTAATAAGACAGACACCACTCTACCGGAGTCTGGCAGTACCGAGGGCAAGGAGAGGCTGGAGAAGTCTTACAGCTTGCAGATAAAGGACTTCATTAAAAGCAATATAGCATCTGAGCTGAAGGGGATACTTTGAACTGAGACTCACATCAACTATTCTCTCTAAACAAAGACTTCTCTACTATTTTGTCTAAAATGCTCCTTTAAAGCATGCACAGTTGATCTTACTTGAATTACTAAGAGCCAGTCTACATATATAATGTGGATCGGTGAGTGTAAAGTCAGTATAGATAATTTTGAATAAGGTTATATTTTACATTAGACATATTGTATGTTATATAAGTTATGTTTTCTTATAGTGATTATGAAAGTCTTTCACAATTTCTCCATAAAAACTTGCACTGAGAACACGTTCTCAACAAGTTAAAAATATTTTTTTTTCGAAGCTTGCACTCACACTGAAACGTATGTTCATTAGAGATCTTAAGGTCTGCACTAGCATATCAAGCGAGCCCCTAAAAATAGCCTCTTTGCCATCCTGCAGCCCTTTGAGGATCAGAATGGAGTGAGGCAGCTGAACAGTGCCGCAGTAAAGCCTCAGTCCGTGGACAGATGTTTCAGAGAACAGGTGGCTGGGGTTGTCCCTCGGATTTGCATGGCTATGACAGACAGAGCAGACCTCACAGACTTCAAAGGCAAGGACTATGACTGCTAATGATCTGTGGAGAGAGGAAAGAGGAGTGGCTAGCTAGCCGGCGCCATGCAGGCAAGCACTTCCAGTACTAAGTCCACAGAGAAACTTTTTCCTGCCACTGCATTTTTCCCATAATGAGGTCATGGTTTCGACTACTGTTGAAGGGGTTATGTGTTACATGAAGCTACATCATCACATGTTACTGCATGCAATAACTGCAATCTGTTTGAGTAGAAGATGAAAAAAAATACTGACATAGATTTTAAAAATGATAGGACAATTACAAGGCCTCAATTAACATAATGTTGTTATCAAGTTAAATGATTACATCTTTTTTTTCATAATAATCTGGCTGCTCTCAATGTGATGAAGGTGGATAAATGTGATTAGTCACTTTATACCCCTTCCACTTTATCCCATAAAGAGCTACGGCACCCTCTGAAAAAATATTCAAAAGCAAAGGCAGTGTTTGAAGACAAACTCCAAAATTCAGAGTTTTCTGAAAAAATGCTAACTACAACTGTTACTCCTCAGCTTCTGAGGCAGATAGAAACATCAAGTAGAAACATTTGGTAGCTTAAACATTTGGCTTCAATAAATAATTGCACCTGCCCTTAAGTTCATTCAAAATCAATAGACAAAACAAAAAACAATGCATGAACTAGATGAAGTCAAATGTATGAAATGGGAGAGGGATTTTAATTTGAAACAATACAGGAAGTCACTGCATTTGGACGACCAATGGTGACTTTACTAGTCAGTGATGCCACATTTGACCAATATTGTGACTTTACACTCACTCAGAGATTTTATCTAGTTTATGGCCTTGTTGTGTTGTCTGCACCCATATATGGTAGTCAGGTCTGATGATGTCATCTAAAAGGTGCTGACATCCCATCCGGCTCCAAAAGGAGAAGCATACAAACATTGCTCCCAGTCTGAAAGGTATTTACACATATATGTAACATATATGGTAAGAAACAAGACCGTTTTTAAGTACTGGGTCATTAATAATAAAGAATCATGGATAAAACAATCATGTTGATGAAAGCTAAATGATGCTAAACGAATGTGGAGAGAGCGTGTTTAAAGATCCTCAAAAATACTCTCCCAGAGTTTGAAACCGAGCATGAACCCTTCAGAATCTGAGTTGATGAGATTTCATCTTGTAAGGCAGCAATTAAGCCAGACAAGCCAAATCTCTGCCTACCCCCTCCCCTTCATCTGTCATATTTCCAGCTTTGATCTCCTCTAACCCCATTCATTAAGCAAATACAACACACTGCCACTTAAAGTTAGCAATGGAGCCCTTAACATCTAATAAATAATGCATTAACCCCAGATCAAAACATGCGAAGAGCACCAGGCAAAAGGGGCTGAACACATGGCTGGCACAGAGGGAGCTAAATGTATGCTGAATGGAAAAGGAAACATGCAAGGACACAAATGAAGCAAAAAGTCGCAGCAGTCTAGCATTTTGATTAATAGGACTGATTATGGATGCAGTTGTTTCCACCTATCAGTCTGAAGCAGAGTGTGTTGAGAGTAAAATGTCATACTGTGTAGCATCATCAACATGCATTTTAAGTAGCCTGCTGTCCTGACTGAGAAGAATGAAGAATGGAAGAATACAATTCTTAGAATGAAACTCAGCACACCACTTTTATAGCAAAACCCATTGAAACGTCATCCATTGTTGTACAGAAATGCATTTGAATTAATAGGTTTCAAAATTCTCTAATGAAATTATTGCCCTTTGCTAATATGCACTAAACTGCAGCTGAGGCTGACGACAGTGTAAATTGCTTTACTTCATTTGGTCATAAACCTGAGTACAGGTCATGTGAAAATCTTCACCTGATGACGGCATCAGATGTAAAATCTCCGGTAATGTTTGGTCACCATTACCGACATCATGAATGGATGCACAAGAGGTGCACTGACTGCACCTCTAGCATGTCAATCAAACAAACACACTCCAAAACATAGCTCTGTTTGAGGCCTAATATAATCAATTGTGGAATTATTTTCAGGACGACCACCAGAACATTGATCCAAAGGACAGAATTTAGCTGATAACACCACAACGATTTGAAGAAAAGATGTACTGAATTTGTACTTCATGAGAGAAGCTGATGCTCTTTGAATGGTAGTGTATTGAGGCCAGAGGTATTCACAATCCAGCCCCTAGTGGCCCTCGGTGGTAGATGCAATTTATGGCACTTCAATTCATTGGCTTCATTTTTCAGACCTGGGCTACGTTCATTTTTATATACAGTCTATGGAGGTCACCAATGTCAGTAATGTTGATCCTTTAGATGCCACAAATGTCTTTACCAAATGTCATGGCAATCAACCGAGTAATTGTTGAGATAATTCAATCAAAACTGAAGTGGTGGACAGACTGACCAGCCAACAAACTGACATTGGTCTCCATAAAACTAGCCACTAGCATGGTTAAAGGTCTCCACGATTAGTTGAGGAGTTTTCCTATAAATCATTCTGTAAGAGGAGCAGTTTAAATTGATCTCACTATCCACCTTTCTGTGATTTTCTATTAATACAATAACGTATGCCTTCATTTAAACCTACGTACAAAACAAACCCTCCATGGTAATGTATTGTGGCAGGCCAGCTTTCTCCTGTGTGTGTGTGAAAGGACAAATAGTGTCCTCCTATTTCAGTTCCGGGGGCCTTACTGAGGAAAAGTGACCTGAGTCAGCAGGGGGGCTTTGACTACATCTTGACTTTATTACTCCCCACCCTTAAATCCCACAGTGACCTCCCTCTCTTGTGTGCCATGTTCAAATAAACATCCAGAAAAAACTATTATTCCTCCCTCTGTCCACTAATGTTCTTTGGGTTCCCTCCTCATCTTTCTCTCATTGTGTTTGTTTTCCCTACCTTCATCCTCTGATGGGAGACACGCCATTACCTGATGTTGAGCCACGCCGTGACCTTTGCCGACCCAAGCCATCCCCATCACACACACACACACACACACACACACACACACACACACACACATAGAAAAGCCACCCTGACTCGGCTTGGCGGTGGGGTTAAAGAGCTGTGTTGATTTTATGTCCGCTGGGATGTGACTTTGCTGCTGTATATTCATGATCTCCTTCAATGCAGACAGTCATCTAAGCCCTTGAAGCGGGGTTTAAAAAGGGATTTTGTTCATACTGCTCCATAAAAGCAGGAGCCCTGGATTTATTACTTGTTCACATCGCAAAAAGAATAACTTTCCAGAGATCAGGAAATGGTTCTATCACATTTCCATACACACCGAGATCTAGAGTAACACCTCAGTATGATTTCAATCTCAGGACGGCATCCTGCTGTGTCAATAACGCCAACACAAAATCGGCCTCTCTGCAGGTTTATAAATGTTACACTATCTGTACCGCCCCACCATTCACACATGACCTTTAAGAGATTACCGTTGGTCCCAGGTGGCCTTCATAATATGGGCCTTTGTAAATGGTCACAGTTTAGTCCAATCCAAAGACCCAGCTCCTTTTCTCCTCCAGTGTGTTTTCCATAATTGGAATATTGTCTCTAGGCTTTCAGTTAAAATGAGCACTCCGAGGTAATCTCCACCATCTTGACGAAATGCAAACACTGTCTCCAGAGGAGCCGCCTACCCAGAGAAGTTTTTCCTCTTTAATAACATCTTTTATTAAAGCAGGGTGAAGACAATTAGGGGTGTGTGAGTTTGGTGTCTTTAATACAGCCCTTATTGCATAAGCGTCCTCCTGTCCACTGAGGGAGGGCCTCTGAGTTTGACACAAGCGGTAGTGCCTGATGTTTAAAGGGGGAGACGCCTGAAGGGATTGGAGGAGTAATTTAATTAGAAGTTACACGCACCAAACCTCCCCAAAATTGTGGTGTAATTTCTTTTCACTTAGAGAAAGAATAGTAAATGATCCTGAGGTCTCCGGAATCTGTAACTGCCAGAAAAATGTACCCACAGTGACAAAATATTTGAAAACTTAATGAAGGCAGAATATTTGATACACAATATGAAAAATGTCTAGATTATTTGCATCCAAAATTATTTAATGAGATCCCGCAGGGTGAGAGGAGAAGAAGAGGAGATTGAGTTTTGTTACAGGTTTTGAGTAGAAACTGCCACAAGTTCCAAATCTATTGACATTTAAAGGAAGAAGTGATTATGTCTTATGTATTAAGTGATTTACCGTTAATTTGCAACAAAAAAACAACTTGAAATTTTGAGTTGAGGAAGTATTTTCTCACTCATATCTTTCTGAAAACTTGTAAATTAGCGCTGGTTGAACTGGCAGTAAGAAACAGCAGCAGCCTGAGGAATTAAGGCATTTTAAATGTTTTCCCACTTATTACTGGAGTTATGATGTTCACTTTGGTTTTTAGAAAAAAATTCAACATTGTTTATAGTTTTCCATCCACCTCCTTCTTGTGTGTGGTACTGTTGTGTTCGTGGGTGTTGTTGGAGCGGATTCCCTGTAGCTTCACCGACTCACCACAGGGTGCAAGCTGCACCAAGACATCAAAAAGCCTCTCTATCTGATTATGAAAATCCCAAGACCACAGACTCACAGCCAAAGAGAAGTTCATCCACTCTCACTCAAAGTAGTCCCACCACAGGGATGCACTGCAGAAGCAGCTGCCTCCTGTATGAGGCTGCAGCAGCTACTCCACTGGCTCTTATAGAGGACTTTGTGAGACTGATCAGATATTCTGTTTGTTTTGCAGCAAGGGACTTCAAACTTTTGGAATTATTTTAAGATCAATGTAATGCCATTAAATTGAAGAAAAACATATTTTTGTGACTTTTTGGAATAACATGTCAAAGGCATGGAGATAGAATCATAATTTCTGGCAACATGCAATTTATTTACCATTCACTTTTCTCCATAATCCAGTAAACCCAGTAGAAAAACAAATAACAATTTTGGCTATGGCAAATATTTTTTCTATCAACTTATTCATTTGCATTCTGCAAGCTCATACATTTCACAAACTCAATTTCATCTTCGCTTTACACGAGACTGGAATGTTTTCCCAGGCAGTGTGTGATTTGAATAACTATTGACTCTCTAAAAATATCTACTTTTTGCACTGCAGCCAAATATGGGGTTTTTAAATGCATGAAGAATAAAGGGGAACAAAAGGAGAAAGAGAGAGAAGTATTTGCATGCAGAAAAAATCTCCATGGACAATACTATCCTGAGGGTTACTGACCGTGGGGTACTTGGACTTTACAAACGTTATAGCAGTTGACGAACGAGGATACTGAGAAAAATAAAAATGCCGTAGCTGAAAATATGTTTTTTTGCATGGTAACTCCAGCTAAATATAAAACTTCACATTAAATATCATCTACAAATAAAAAATAAAAAATATACACATATATCATTTATTTTTATAGGTGCAATAATACTTTAAAGATAGTATTGATGCGAAATGCTATGAAATTGCTATAACAAAACATGCTCTTGAAGATTTTGACATTGCTGCAGTGTTAGACATTGAGCTAATATGAATGCCTGCACCTTTAAATACAGTGTGTAGCTCATTGCTGAGTGTAATTAGACAATGGAGAACAAAATGAAATGACCAGTGATGAGTGAGAGTGAAAGAGATAGTCCTGAAGTGCACAGCTGATCACAACACGTCTGAGCACAGAAACATTATTGTATTTGTCAAACTGTGGGATGATTAGAGCTTGTCAAATTCAAATGGACAGACAGATGTTTGGGTGAAGCAGCCTGTGAAATCCAAGCCTTATTCAAAAGGAGGCTGGTTTGCAGCAAGCGTGAATAAATATGTAAACTCAACCTACTCTGTAAGGCGAACATGCCTTCTCTCATTGCCAGTCCTGCTCCGTCCCACATGTCATGCTTTCGGGGTCCATTAGTTATAACGAAGTGTAAAAATAACCTTCAATACACCTTTCTGGAAGGCTGCAGAGGTTTCTGACTGAAAAAAACAGGGATTCTTGCCAGTGGAAATCATTTCAGGATGGAGATTTTTTGAAAAGGGAACAAACGGGAGAAAAAGAGAGAGACCCTCGTTTGTCTCTGGTTTGAATCAAAGGCTTACGGAAATATGTCTCGATGGAGGTAAACTGTTCTCAATGGGAAACATGTGACCTCCGAAGTGGCAAGGTGCTTCGAGAGGAGTCGAGGGCTGCCCTCCCTACTCATGAAAAGGTGCGACGTGAAGCGCCGGAAAATCTGCAGGGGGCCTCTTTTTGTTTGCATTACAAATGGCTCGGTGTGGGGTGAGAGGTCAAAGCGATAATCACATATATAAACACCAGCTCATCCTGAGCAGTGCTTTGGAGGGCCTGCTGCTTGACCCTGCTGTTTCTGGCAGGTAAATGTTTGCAATGCATCAACATCCAGGGGGCCGTGGATGCATGAGCAGAGCTGCATACGGTGAAGTGTTTATTGGGTACGGTCTTTTAAACAAAGAAACGCTGAGGCAAAAATTATGGTATATGGTAGATTGTCACAGGCCCACATGTGCAAGCAGGCACACACGCTTCCCCAGACACACACATATAGCTCTCTAATTAATAGCTCCTCTGCCTCCTGAGTCTGTGAGGCAAGTCCACCCTAATCCCTTGGCACTTAGTTCAGAGTAATCAGCACACAGCAAAGTCTGCCTTTGGAACACTAATTAGCATCATTGATTTTCTCCTCAGACTCTGACATGCAAATAGCCCCAAAAAAAACAAGTCACTTTTTTCTTTTTAAAGAAGCCCATCCAGTCAATGTAGCTCATTGTTTTAGCTGCGCTAGTTAAAATAGAGACGAGTCAGAAATGTGGGTTAAAGGCAGGAGAAGAAGAATGTTTCATCAACTGTGAAAAGACGTGATTAGAGTTTGTGTTTGCTGACATATTAGCATATGGTGCTGATTGATCACACATGAAACATAGAAAAAAAACTCAGGCATTTGAACACGTGGCACTTTCAAAGACCATCATTTGCAGTAGCTAGAGTGTGCAGTGGGATGTTGGCTAATGTAGCAAAAATAATCTAAAGGCATAACTGGCTTAAAGAATGTTTACACTGATACACTAATTAAGGTATCTCTCTGGTGATTACTTAGTCAGTCAGTTTAACAACCTCTCTTTCTGGTGGAACTGTGAAGCCTGCAGCCTGAGACGAGCAAGCATGTGTGTGAGGTAACTTCAATAAGAATTGCCAGTGTCCACATGCCGGGGGGAGAAGTAAATTGCAAGTAATGGACTCTGAGAGCACTGAGATGTTTATCAGACTAAATGAACAGAATCACACCAGAGGGATGTGGGGCTCTGCGTGTGGGACAACATGCCAGAAAGGAATCCCGATTAGGAATGATGGCTGCCATGAATTTATGTATTAAAAGTCGGAGGGGAACTCTGGCGGATCGTTTGGAGCAATCATTTTCATTACGCTCCAAATGTATGACAGTCGGGCATTCTTCTGTTTTGCTCTCACTGACAAAACAAATCCTCATAAACACTCAGTGTGTGTGACACACACTACCACAATAAGTTATTGTTTCCTATAATTAAAAAAAAAAAAGGTTGGAACTGTACTATTTTCATGTTAATTAGCTACTGGCCATGTCCAAGAAGCTGAATCAAAGTGACCACAATCATCCCTCGCCTCCTTAACAAGAGTCAGTGTGGAAACCATCACAGCTTAACTTAACCAAAACCCTCCACTGGCAAATCCATAAAAGGAAGGAAGAACAAGGACTTAAGGAGATTTTCTGTCTTCCAAATACACAAGCCAGACGCCAATTTATCGCTCTTCTCTTATTTTCTCCCTCTCTCTCTCTCTCCGGTTTCCCCTTCTCTCTTTCCTTCCATTCAGCTCCTATATTTTCTCTCTCTCCCTCTGCATGATTGCATCCATATGCTCTCCAGGGATAGATAGGGTCAACACCCTACTTACTCACGCCACAGAGAGGCACTGACACTTGTGAGAAAGCTTTTGCACAGACTCAAGCACACGCACACACAGAAATGCATGCAGATACTATGAGCGTGATTTTCTCCCTGCAGCCGGCCCAGACCGTGTAGCCTCAGCACTTAGTGGAGCGGATGGGCTCTGGGATCTTCATGCCAAATGCTTAATTCCACATCGTGAACATATAGAGTATGCTACTTTGCAATGATCCTCCTCCTCCCCTCCAATACATGTAGGATTGGCCCCTGAGAAGATCTGGCATCAATTAAGTGGCGCTCAGAAGAACTGGGCTTGATGGGGCCCGATGGATCTTTCTGCCTTCAATCCTCTATTTTGTTCAACAAAGCCAGGAGAGGTTGCAAATTTGAACCTGAAGACAATTGCAGTCACACTTGCAAGTGAAGAGAACCAAGGCCAGGAAAAGGAGACGTAATTAGGCTGCCCTACGCCGGCGGCCCAAATCCTTTCCTCTTTCCATCTCAAGAAAAAACACGGCGCAGACACACGCAGATTTGTGCAAACAACACATGTTGTAAACCACAGAAGTTGTGGCTGTCTGCCTTGTGCGCAAAGCAACAAAGTACATGAACACACGCACCTTCAACCAATCACGCAAAAGAACAGAGACAAGCATGCATATCTGGAGCCACCAATGAAGCACCATAACATAGGGAGCAGGGATGGTCACTATTTTTGAATTTTCACATTGTCATTAACAAATAAATGTTTCTGCAGTTATCGTCCTCTCTTAATTTCCTTGTTTTTATCAGAACATACACCACAGCAATGTGTTACAACTACCAGAAGGTGACGGTAATACATGAACTAAACAACAATACAGAGAAGAAGAAGAAGAACCCGTTACTACCAGGCTCCAGTAAAACATGTGAGGTGCTGTAAGGTTAGATGTGACGGTAAAAACAGCAGACACATGCAAAGACTACGACAGCCGTCAAAAATGTCTGTGTGGAACTCTTTTAAATACAAATAGATAGTGCTGCAGTGCAAACTCTGCAGGTAAAGCTTAGACTACCATAGTCACAATTGAGAGTAAAGTGCAGAACAGACAGATATCCCACAGATCAACAATCAATGGCTAGTTTTGTCACCAGACAAAGTTTGATGTTAGACTTGGCGACCAAACAACGACCCTGATCTCAAAGATGAAGCCAAAGCAGTTGGAAGTTTGATGGCATTTGTTGATCCCGACTTTACAGTGTGACTGTTACAGTGTGAATGTTTTTCTTTCTTTCTGTGTGTGTGTGTGTGTGTGTGTGTGTGTGTGTGTGTGTGTGTGTGTGTGTGTGTGTGTGTGTGTGTGTGTGTGTGTGTGTGTGTGTGTGTGTGCGTGTGTGTGTGTGTGTGTACGTGCAACGGCGGGTAGTCTTCAACTAATAGGTTAATAGTTCCCGGCGAATATCGATTTGTATTGTTGCTTGAAACGGCCATCTTTAATGTGCAGAGAACAAGCAGTTCAGAAAGTCACTATCCACTTACTTTGTTCCATCTTTGTCTTTACTTCTGTGTCCATCGTGCTCATTCTCTGTCCCTGCTCTCACTTAACACACACACGCACACACACAGATATGATTGAAGGACATCGATAAAATCTGCTATAATGAACCCCTCCCCTAGACCTTGCCAGTGACCTTTGTGAATCCGATTTACTCTGCCGCATCTCTTATCATATCTCTGCTGTCACTCATAAATTATGCCAATATGACAATGGGTGATGGATCTACACGGACCTCCACTGACGCTCCGTGTATATTCAGCCACCCAGTCCACATCCATTTTGTCTATATCTAGGAGAAAGACGAGAATACAGCGTGGCGTTAACACACTTGTAGGAACATGAGTTGCATTCCCTTTAAAGCTAAACAGGCAGCTAAACACAAATGTACAGCAGCTTAGAGACACACCACCGCTGTGATAGCCTGCTCTGACTGCCAAGCATCAAGAGGCTGTATGCTTTTATGTCTATGTTTAATCATCTTTCTTCCAGCAGAAATTTCCCCTGTCATACACATGTGTAGCATCCATTTATATTGGCTGTAATCCACTTAAACTAGAAACTATATGCCAATTGATCATTTTCAAGTGTGCCTACTGGCTTGGCTCACTGGTGCATCTAAAGAACAGAGCCATCACTAGGAGAGGCCCAGGTAGCCAGCAGGTTGAATCCTCGCTTGCTAGTACAGAGGCTCTGAATTCAGTGGGTGCTGCTGCACCTTTGATTAGGTCATGCATATTCACAAGAGGTGCCAAAGGACCGTTACATTCCTGATGCCCACTGATTGATTGAGGTGTTTGCAGGGCTGAGATTTGGGATGGAATAGATTGAGCCTCCACCGTCGCACCCTCCCACCCTCCGAGTGAAGTGCCCTGCTGCCAGGGGGAAAGAAGCTGCCGGCAATATAATATGTCACCGAGGTAACACACATCTGTCTGCACCCTCTGAGGCCAACTGCAGAGTTGGCAGTGACGTTAACCACACTGAGAGGGGAGTAGTCTTTTCAAATGAAGAGAACATGCGCAAAAACAAATGTACACAAAAAAAGAGGCTTCAGTGAAGTTATTAGTTAAACCTGTGCTATTTTTAGTTCAGGCAGCTTAGGCACCAAATAATACACATCCCCAACCAACATGTTGCATTACAAGGTACAAAATTAAATGTTGAGCTTTTCTTTGTTTAAACATTTTCTGAGTATGAAAATGTTTAGGTCCACAATCGAAAGCTTTTATGATTTGTCCAATAAAACAATATCTGATCTTATTTTATCACAATGTCTCACCTTCAGTATAGATAGAAATAAGCAGTACTGTTGCAGTGAGTCCTGAAGAGCCAGGTGCTCTGTATACCAATGAGCAATACTCATCAGGGGAAGCAGCGGTTTGAACAAGGGGTCGTGAGGTTAAACTTATTTTAATCAGGAGCTATCCAGTGCCGCGCTACCTCGACCCTGAAACTGTGGTCACAAGATCACAGAGGGAGCTCTCAGATTAGCTTGCCATCCGTTTTGAAAAATAAGGAGGGCGTTCTGCTGTTTTAATCCTATGAGAGAATAACCTCAGGCAAGGCCTTGACCTTGCAAACCGCAGACTTAACAGAGAACTTTGATTTGTCAACGATGACCACAACAAAGCCGGCCACACTGGCTTTCAGGGCTGAGGCTGCTGCTATCTTACACGTGTCATGTGGGTCATGTGACACTGAGGTCACAGGGGATTTAAGATGTTTTTGTGTGCGACAAGTATTCTAGTCATAACATCAACCCCTTAACCCAGTAAATGAACACCAAGTTTAACAATAATAACTATAATGATGAAGGAGACATAAAAGTGTAATTTCTCTATTTCAAACCATGGCAAGGTACTAATGGAGAACTTAATTTGGTGGAAAAATTCTACTGTTTAAGGAAACTCTCAATTAATGTGCACAGCAACAAGGATTCTGTTGAAAGCACCAATCCCCCTTATAATTCCCGTTATTAAAAACCTACATGAACATTAAAGTACAATCAACAATAGGAGAAGGTTGAGAAGGTAGAAACGCTGTGGTAGCAAATAGGGATGGCATGAGAGTAATCAGCAGAATAACAGTAATGTCAGGTTATAATGTCTGCTAAATAAATATACTTGGACAATAAATGTAGAAAACAAAAGCAGGAGCACTTTGACGGTTTTGAAACACTTTATTCCATAAACTGCCATGAAGGTCAGTTAATGCAATAAAATCTCCAGAGCATTGTACCTCCCATAATAATAAACAGTGTTGTACAAGTTACTGATAATTTGTAATTAGTTACCATCAACGTTTCTTTTTCCAAAGGTAACTCAATTGCCTTCCCAGTTTTTGCATACAAAAAGTAGTATGTTAATCAGCAACATAACTTTTGCGTTGCTTTAAATGTCTGCCTCGCTGGCCGTATCATTTTAGCATTGGCTACCCTCCTTTAGCCCCCCGGATTAGTGACGTTTTAGTCTTTCACCCGTTCCAATACTGGTGGAAATTGTGGGGATAGACTGCATTTGTCTACTATAGTCTGCAGTTCATACAAGCAACAATCATACAAGCCAAAATGAATGAGTAACAAGCCTACTTAAATTCAAGTAATTGTTGTTGCAATATTTAATTTGAAAAAAATTACTAGCAGGGTAACATTAGACCTTTCGAAAAACTACGACTGCCATCCTGAATCTATGCTATAATGGTGCCGTTTCCTTTGAATGCTAGCAAGCCCTTCTCACCTGAGATACTCACAGCATCACAAATTAAGATACATATTTACAATTACTTGGAGATGACTATACAGAAACTTAAAGTATCTTGATACAAGGAAAATACATTACAATTACCGTGTATCTACACGATAAAGAGAGACACATGTCCCCTTATGCAAGCCAGGCCTTCTTTTTTTCTCATAAACCAAATTAGTAATAATGTGGAGATCAGCTAGAGATTCCATTATGATATGACAAACTATAAGCCAAGCTAATACTGAGCTAACAGAAAATGCCTGAAGCAAACCCAAATAGCCAGGGGAAAATATGCCCCGGGCCAATTCAGCCGATTCAGGAGTATTCAAATTGTCACTTTGGACACATTCAAAAAAGCAAGTACTTGCCAGACATCATCACAAGATATTAGCTCAACTGCTACATGACCCTATTTTTGTAATACCAATGCAAATGAGATTCAGCAGCAAAGCATACTGATCAGCCAGCAGCACAGCATCACATGCATGCAGAGCCATATATTCCAATAATTCATGCTCATCTCAAATCGAATTTGAACAGCAGCCAAGCTGAACCAAGAAATAGCTAAAAAAAAAAAAAGAAAAAAACTGCAGCCATAGCTTACTGGTATTATTAAGTAAACACAGCCTGTATTAGCCAAGGCATGTGATACTACAGACTTATTAGCCTTCTTACTGCAGGCCCCGGGATACTGGCAGTCAAGGACCGGTAAACAGGCATCTGACAGTGTGGTTGTCATCCAACTGAACTGGTTGCTGTTTGACAACCAGCTGTTAGTTCCTTTTTAATAAAATCATCCAGACGGAAAAGTGCAGACAGAGTCAGGTAAACTATGGCTGGAAACAACGTTGGCATAAGACAGAGTTGACATAATTTAAAGCTTGTGATTGGATGTGTCTTAGAGAAATGCAACTTTCCCCTGAGTATGTGCGTGTACCTTCAACTTGTTTGCAAGGAATATAATCTCCAGCTGTGAGCACCTAACAGTTTTACTGGGAAAAATTAATAGGATTGTTACTTTCAGAACCTCAGGCACCACAAAATAGCTCCACCCACTTCACATCTCTGTATGACTTAATGTTGCTTCACATCTATGAATGCAAATTATTGTCGAGTATATAGCAAAACAGTTGATGTCAATCAACAAAGCAACCGTGACTTCAGTCAGGATTTTATCCACTTAGACACAACAACAACAGTCAAAGTGGGGTTACATGTTTATGACCTTATAATAAATTTGAACTGCATATTTTACACATAATTCTTGGGGTCACAGACAGAATTGTTGCATGCTCATATCTTCCTGTCTGAAACATTTTTTCCAATGATTATTGGGGTATTTTAAAGCCAACGATGAGCTGAGTTGTGGTTATTAAGCTGCAGGAAATAAATGCAAAACAAAAGCATAGTGAAACTGAAAAACCTTAAGAAAATTGGCATTTTATAGCTGATTTTCTGTATCTACTGTCTGCTGCTTTGGCGCCCGTTGTGGCTTTATGGAGGTTTATTTCCCTCTAGCCAAATGTAGTTTTAAGGTAGTTGGTACATCAAGTTAATTGGCAGGTGTTGGGGTGGGAACTGAAGGAGACAAAAAGTACACTTTGCTAAGTCAAGCAAAAAAAAAAAAAAAATTGTAACTTGAGATCTTGTGTTTAAAATGTTTAAATCAGGTGGAAAAAAAGACACTTTTATTGATCATTTTAGAAGCTTTGAGCTAAGTTTTGACGATTGACAAGACAGTGAAACTGGAAGCACTCTCTGGTGCGCTTTCTCTTTTAAAACGGCACAATAAAAAAAGAGTGAAGTCGTAACTTTCCCACATGTGTGATGCCCCCACCGTTTGTCCCGCAGCATGCTGAAAGCACAGGCCAAAGAGCATTTTTGTTTGTTGTTTCATCACTGACTCATGCTTTATTGGTGGTGACTTAAAAGCTCCGGCTTCCACTGTATAACATTAATGCTGAGAGGTTGAGATCAGCGGTGAGCGACATTCCTTTTATAATGTACCAGCAACAGTATGACATATTAGGCGGCAGACTGTATGCTTCACACACAATTCCATATAACAAAATCCAGAGCCATTATTGCTGCCTTTTGCGATCTAAAAAAGGTCGAGGGAAAATGTTAGAGGTCGGAAATGAGTGTCGTAGAATAGAGAAGGAATGAGGTCATATGTTGATGTGAAGTATTGTGGATCTAAACTGCAGCAGTGTTTAAATCAGGCTGTTGACGTGCTGCATTTGTGAAGCACATCCTGCATCTATTACAGTAAAATAACTGAATCATAGAATAATGGGCAGTCTATGGCCGGTCTGAACTTACACTCTAAACAGGACACACCCAACACACAGGGGCACACGTACACACAAACAGACACACACCTTCTTTCTAGCTATGCACAAGACTGATGGAAACCATAACATGGAGCTGAGGTCCTCTGGGGGATTGAGGAACGCCACACACTAACACGGCTCCAGTTACCCTGTAACCCGAGACGCAAGACTGGAGAGACAGAGAGACTCACACAGAGCCAGGAAGACAGAGACAGACGGAGAGAGAGAGTATGTCCAGAGGTAGTCAGATGACACCACAAACCAGCATGCGGAGCTGGATCAAATACTTCATCTGCAAATAACTGTCAACATTTACTACAGCCATCTCATGATACCAGATGGACGAGATTTAGTCTATCATGAAACTGTCTTACAGTCTTGAAAGAGTAGTGAAAGTTTATCAAATGTATTTACAGTATAAGTTCTAAGTAATTTATCACCATCGTTGACATTTACAGGCTTAAGTGATAATCAAATGAATAACACCGATCAAACCTCTTCCCACATCATTACCTCTTAAAGGCAACACATAATGGATGCTTCATGCAGACAGAAGACATGTGCGTGCGTGTGTGTGTGTGTGTGTGTGTGTGTGTGTGTGTGTGTGTGTGTGTGTGTGTGTGTGTGTGTGTGTGTGTGTGTGTGTGTGTGTGTGTGTGTGTGTGTGTGTGTGTGTGTGTGTGTGTGTGTGTGTGTGTGTGTGTGTGTGTGTGTGTGTGTGTGTGTGTGTGTGTGTGTGTGTTGGCTAGTGTCTGCACTGGGCAAGCAAAAGGGTGTGTCCAAACAAGGCGCTGCATTACATCACAAGGTGAGGGTGGCATCTTAAAGGTTGTGTCACTCACCTTGTGAAGTAATGCGTTGTTTGGACCATGAGTCAGCCTACATGGAAAGATGAAGGTGATTCAACATCTGCATGTTGCCCTTCACTGCTGTATATTAGACTCAGCAGTATGGAGGTTAAATACATTTTAAAAAAGTGAGTTTTAAAAGCATCCAATTTCAATGTCTGTAATTTAACTTTGAGTTAACTGGTATTAATTATAACCTGTTCAGTATATGTTAATACAGTAGCATTCAGCTGTATGCACAATAATCATTATTACAACGATCAAATCCTGTAAGTGAGAAACAACAGAGATAAGCCCCATTTTATAGCAGAAGTTGAATGAAGGATACGCCAGGAAGTACATATTTTCTAAATTGACCTCTAAAGGTCCTGAAATGTTTTTTTTTTTTTTAACTTCTCACTCTAAGGAATGGGTTTCTGACAAGTTCGGGACAGTTTCTGTCATTTCGCATGATAGATTTGCATATTTGTGTTACTGTCTGAGCTCATCTTCATTGGCTTGAATTGGGCTGGCCTCAGTTTAAAAAAGGTGATGTGCTTCCATTCGCCAGTTGGAATTTAGCGATGGTTCAATCAAACTTCGACAGTTGTTAGCTCCAATTGTTAGCTAAATACTGCCAGGCCCAAAGAAGAAGAAAAGCAGAGTTTTTAAGAGTTTAACTATTTTCAAACTATTCCCAAAGTGTTTTTTTTTTTTTAAACTAACATTGGTTAATGTTGATTCCATTATGAATAATTAAAGAAAAAGAATCAAGATCTACCCCCAAGTTTAGCAACATTTTATAAATATGTCTAGGATATTGCCTTAACTGTCTGACTGGGGCCATACTGGCTTGCATTAAGAAAAAAATGTTGCCTCCTTGTAAATAACTTAAATCCAGGTGTGCAGTGAACACGGCAAAACTTTAAGAAAAATTATGATCTTTGGATTTATATGATTTTAGGATTATTTAATAAACACGCATCATCAGGGGAGCCATTTCTAGAGGCAGGAAAAGACAAGGCATAAAATAAAAATTTGAGGCATATCTTCATTAGGTGAAGTAAGACTCTGGGAACGTGGGAGGAAGATGGAGAAGGGAGCAAAAGAGTCAAGGATGGAGAAAAGTTAATAACAAAGTAGATTAAATCTCCTTCACCCATTAATCAGCATGCAAGCCAAGAGGAAGAGAAAGCATCTTCCTGACTCTCTCAGAGCACTGATTAAATCCCTTGTATTATTGCAACTTGTATTTAGTTACATTATCTCACGGTGTTTGTTAATAGGTGGTCAAGATGGAGGAAAGATAAACACCAGAGGGAGTAGCAAAGAGCAAGTGAGGCCAGCACTGGGTAATAGTGATTGACTGAGTCTGCGGTGCACAAACAGCACAGCATTCTGTCGGTGAAACTGGGGCATTTTTATCTGCCTAATGAAGTCACCCCTGTTAACCTTCTCATAACATTTGAAAAGGTGAGGTAAAAGTTAGCTAATGAGGAGCATGTAACACGTACACCCAATGACAAACTACACTCTCAATTAGTTAGAAAATGTAATGTAATATTGCTCCACCAATACAATTGTTCCTTACCACTGGGGCCATTTGTGCAGCAGTCTGTATTGTTATGAACATCCACACGTATTTCCCTCGTATCCTTCTGCAAGACACCAAGGTCCCAAATCACTATGGGTTATTATGCAGCAGCTAAATGCCTGAAATGTAAACGTCACTATGATAGATGACTTCCATAGCTCCACTTCCCTTCTGGTGGCATCATAAACAAGTAAACACCTCAAACTGAGGGAACAAAACTAATCCCAGACCGCCCACCTCTGACCCCTCCCACTTTACACCAGGGACCAGTGTTTGCCTTGTGACAGCACTGTGATCCTGCTTCTGCTCGCCTCCGACTCAGCTTCATGCATGTGACATACTTTTGACGGGGGTACAACGCCGTCAAGAAAGCTGAGGAAACGCAGAAACGTTGAGTCCCGGGGTTTCCTTCGGGGAGCTGGCATAGGGTCTGGGGTCTGTTTGAACTCTGGCCTTTGCTGCTTGAGCTGTCCAAAATGTTGGTATTTGGAGTACATGGTTAAATCCACAGGGTGTTTGCATACCTGGGAGGTGAAGCGAAGTTTACATGATGCACTACATTAAACATTAAACAACCCTAAAATCTCAGAAAGTTACCATTTCTCTCTATAGGAATTTATTAAACAAAATCATATGAAATCTTTACTATAACTACACTTCGAATCCTTTAAAATCCCACGTGAGGAAATGTATTTTTGCACACACCATATTTTAAGCACATTTATGTTTTACATTGCAATCAGCACTGTGATTGCTACACTGAACACATGGCTTCATCTTTACATATAGTCTTCGCAGCAATGCCAAAAGTAGACAAGCTTTGGCAGTGTCTCTACATTTCATGATTAACTTTTCCATTTACATGAACAGAAGAATCAATCTGAACCATCTGCCTGGCACCTTCATTTATTTTCCAACAGCCTATGGAAATCCAAATTGTGCAGGCAGATTTAAAGTAAAAGCACATTCCCAGCTCGCATGCCAGTATGAGCCACGGTGACTTGGAGCTTTTTATTGTTGGTATGGGTTGCTAAGAAATGGTTCCTCTCTCATTTTAGGGGTCACCAATATAACTCTCCTAATTTGGGTGGGAGAGCGACTGCATGTAATTACAATAATCTTGTGCATCCCAGACTTGAATGGAGATGTTGCATCATGCTGAAAAGCAGCAGGAGGAGGAGAATTATGTTGAAAGTGGAGACAGAAGGGGGTTACGAAAACATATTCAAAAGTTTAGAATGAAAAAATCAAGTTGATAGGCTATCTACCAAAGTCTTTACATTACACGTGAGCATTGCTGCTCTGTGTTTGCTATTCATTTCAGCAAAGGACTGAAATCGTTATCAGCTGTGCATTACTGCATATGTGAATCATTTAACTTTCAGCACCGGCTATTTACAGGATGGCAAAAACCAATCACAAACAACTGCAGGCCTCATCAAGCACACATTTTCAGACCATACATTCCACGGACCTACAGAGAGCCACTCATCTCCTTCACATATTCTCTACACAAGTCCACATCCCTGAACATTTTCACACTTCCAAACCAAAAAGAAAAACAGCTCAACTGCACTCTACCCTGGGCCAGTGTGAATATTATTTGCATTTTAAGCATCAACTGATGCCCTTATCCAGAGCAGCTATCAGTAAAAGGGCAAGCAGGGGTTCACTGGGCGCTCCAAACTGCAGCGTGGTCCACCAGAATTTTGTAACATCAGCACAACTCTTAAAATGCAAACCCCATGCTGGGTGAACAAGAAGTGAAAGATCTACAGTTCATGTTTATCCACAAGGCTAGGACCACATGGAGGAGACTATATATTTAGTCTGATACTGAACCAGGACCTAAAAGTGATGGGTTAAGGGGGAAAATGTGCAGATTCATTCAAACTCAACTTTTCCTAAGTGATGTTAAAAGTTCTCTCCAACTCTCCGTCAACTTTGGCCAAACACCGACATGAGATTGTAGCGATAGGCTGGAAACCTGACCTGAGTTTGACCAAAGCTCTGGAGTTCGTGACAGTAAACTCCAGAGCTGAAAAAAAAGCATATTAAAGCCACTTTGTTTAAATATGGAGAATTTTTTTTCTGTGCCCCCAGTGGAATTATTAAAAACATGCCGTATGATGGTAGAGAGTAACACAGGCCAGATTGTCTGAAACTTTTGGAAAATGTCTCCAGATAACCTACCCAAACAAAGGTACAAACTGAGAATGAAAAATTGAGTATAAGTTCCCAGGACCTATCTGAAAGCTTGGAGAATATATTTCCATAGTCTGATCTGGAATACTATTTATACTTAATGCTGCATATCAAAAGCAATGTGGTCACAAGGAATCAAATAAGTTAAAAGTTTCTGAAGGCTTTTTAGTTGTACTTATGTCACTTGAATAGGTTTACACTAGAGTAAAATCCAGGCAGTTGTTTTCATAATGTAGATTATTCAGAATAGTGCTTTAACTAATACATTTAAAGGAACTGGTTAGCAAATATATTCAGACCAACATACCCAACACATGTATCTTACTGTTAAATGTGGTACTTAACTGAAGTGTTACTTTATGGATTGTGAAAATTCCCTTACTTCTTGAAGCTAAATATTTAAAATCACCTCTTTAGCTCATGAAAAGTTCATGTTTTGGACATTCGGCACAGTGACGATATGCGAGCTCGCTGGCAAAACTGGACCTTTTCAGATTCTAAATATGCTTCTTTTGACTTGTGAAACGCAGATACAATAACATTATTAATGGGTGCATTTGAATTAGGTGTAACAGGATCAAGGTCCTGGTACTGTACATGCTGGCTCACTGGTATGGATTACTGGTGACCTTGGTGGAAGACACCTTTTTCAGAGCAGAAACTTTTGGCATGTCGTACAGGAAAAGCACAGGTGTGACTGATTATATTAAATAACAACAAGTCAAAATGTCCACTGTGAAAAAGGTCTGCAGAGCCATCATTTAAGTTATAAGTGGCACCTAAGATTCTACTGCAACAAAAAGTCAAAATGTTTGTTGTGAACAACCGTTTATTGCAAGCTTTCAAAGCTCTAACCTCTGATTCGTGCTTATTACAGTATAGACACCTACGAAGCCATTGGCCATTAGGTCTCTACATTCAGCAAGTCAACCTACACCATGTGCCCCCTAAAAAAGTGACAGTGATAAATGTTCCAGTCTACTTGTATTTCCTGCCACTGACGCATCACTCGTCCCAGTACACTGATGTCACCGTGGGGTGCCACAGGACCCAAAGAGCTGGTCAGAGCTTTTGCCTGTGAGTAATTACTCTTCTCTATCAAGGGAAGCTCAGAGAAGACATGCATCACTCATTCACTGAAGAAGAAAAAAAATCTCAATGGCTCACAATGGCACCCAGGAGCAGTGTGCAATTAATTGATAAACGCCAGGACGTGATGTCCCCTCAGATAGTATGGAAGGGCTGCAAAAGGGCGCACTGGTGCGTGAATCAAAGACTGAAAAATGCATTAAGAGAAAGTTAGTGAAATGCCATTAACCTACCAAAGCCCTCAACTGATAGTGATGGGCCATGGAGTGAGTTTTAAATTGCACCAAGCCCCCGAGATTATGGCAAAGTCTGTAAGTCTTCCATGAAGGCTTGAAACCCATTTTGATTGCTTCTGACACAGGCTCATGAAGCTCCATCTGCAAGACTTTGAATCTGAAAACCATCATTAGGGATGCGGTAAATGTGTTTTGACCGAGTGATTATTGTATATACACGTGCTGATGTATAATCAGATTGAAATTTTAGGAAAAAATATCATACTCTGCTTTGGTTGGCTGTTTTGTAAATACTGTGCACATGCCAGCATGACTACATGTTTCCCATAATAACATTACTATTAGCCCCTTCCCAAAGGGCACCATCAATAAAGCTGAGGGTTGAATTCCTTTCCTACACAGTGGATGACAAATCAACAGACTTGGCAGCAACTAGGAGCTCTTTTACACAGGAATTTGGTCATCCTGCACGCACAAAAACATATGTATAAAAACGTACTCATCCTCCCAAAAATAAACACACTCACACACACAAAGAGACACACACAAGCATCTTCCCTCCTCGTCTTACTGTAGAGATTCCCTCGGCTTTGATTAATATCCGGCGTCAGGGGGAAGTTCCTGTGTTTGGTTCCCGACAGGCAGGTTGCCCACTCCACATCTGGAAGCTCTAGCCCTGCCATCTCCCCACACACACACACACGCACGCACGCACGCACACAAACACAAACACACACACACACACACACACACACACACACACACACACACACACACACACACACACACACACACACACACACATACACTAAAAGACTGCTGCCGCCAACACATTCAACAACTAAAAGCAGTTTCTCATTATACACCTTCCTCCCATTTGCTACCTTTGTTTTCTCCTCTGTAACCAATTATTCCTGTGATTCAAACTGTCTGATGTTGATTTAAATCTCACTTCTATTCCATTGTCATTTGGAATTCTTAAGAGTCAGGTTGTCTATTATATTGTAGTATTTTGTATTTAAATGGTATTAGGACAAGTCTAAAGTCTACATTAAAAGGGTGGGCTACAGAGAAATTTAAAATCATTGTAGAAGCATGAATACTGTAGGCAGGTTGGATAAGTTGGTATATATTTTTTTATTTTCAGTGGATGACCACAGTCTGATTACAGTGACAGTTTTGTGAGGTATTTTCAGCTGCTACAGTGGAGTTTTATGGCAGCGAATTGTCATCTGTCTGAAACATCAACCCAAACTGCAACAGGTTTGGAGTCTTGTTTGAACAGGTCTTCTTTGTGAAGCTGCCATCACAACAATGATCATACAGAGAGGATCTATTATAGCTGAGAAAAACAATCCGACAAACTAGACACAAAGTTAACTAAATACACACATGGGGGTTAATAACTGCTGTCCAACATGTTAACTGCGCACAGCTCTTTTCCCACTTTGGAGACGCACTATAAGGGTGCCATGTATTTATTTGTTTTTGCTTTTTGAGGGGGCATTGGTATGAAACGTTCAAATTCATCACACAAATCTAGGAGTCCATTTATTTGTTCTCCAATTTAAACAGCATATAATACTGATCTGGACTTAAGAGCAAAAGACAAGAAAGTCTTGCATATATTATTACCAATCTATTTGCTTTTCAATACTGTGTTTATTAGCAATACTGAACAAGAAAACACTGATTAAATTGGGTGACAGCAGGTTAACCAGCTATCAGTAATTCATATTTAAGGTACATCAGGAAGAATGTTTACATTCTTAGCATGTAGCTGTTTGACTTGAACTAATTACCTTTTATGTCCATCTATTGTTTTTTTGTCTGACTTTCAGTGCTATCGTGTTCATTTGTTTATACAAGTACTTTTGCTGATCGTAGGAGAGTACCATAAGCGGACATCACTGTTAATGACTTGTGGGTTAAACACTTACTCTAAATTCACTTTAAACGGGAAATTCTATAGTGTACAAATTTATACTTCACAATGAGCAACAATTTTACAGAACTTCCACTGCCGGGCTGCTGAGCAGCTCTACCACAGACCTCCTCTGTTACTGCAGAGCTTTCCAACTGGAAGGAACCAAATAAACAGAGAGGGGGTTCTGTTTGTACCAGTCAGACTTAGATACAAATATAAACAACAGTATAGCCATCCAATCTGAAATGTTTTGGGGAGTACAGCACCTCTGGATCCTGGTGCTGTCTGATGGTTGGAGGGATTTATTAAACTTGGAAACTCATCCAGCTGCAAGCAACATACAGAACTTCTGTAGGCATGTTTGACATTTCAGGAAAAACTCTAGATGACATTTAGTGGCAACAGGAGACGTAACTGGTGAATTTACAGATGTTCATATGATTGATGTCATAGCTAGCTGACAGGTGTGCCAATTTTGTGTCAACAAAAAGGCGGGAAGATGACATAATCCAGCAGATGCAGTTTTTGCACATCAGTTTGTCTGTTTGACATAGTTTTATGTTGAGTTAGCCTAAACATCACTCATTTTACATTACATTTTACTTAAATGAATAAAACTTACAGTTTTTGGTCCTTCCTGCAGGTTCCACACCATTGCAAGATGTGCTTAACTGCCTACAAGCGGGAAGGAGGTTTGCACAAGTCCACAATCATTTCTAAGAGCTTCTTGACTTACGATTCTTTGGAGAAACACCTCTTAAACTTCAAACTTAAAGGCTTGTAAGATGGATTTTATGACCATCTAAGCCTTAAGATGCTTTGGTAAAACAGGGCTCAGTATCATTTTCACAGTTTCACAATTGCTTCCAAACACAATTGGCTGTCTTTTGCCTCTTATGGAAGTGTGTTTAGCTCGCTGCATATCTGTGCACCGAAACGGAGAATGTGATACATTTGCTTTTATTGAGTTGGTGTATCAATAGAGCATAGTCTCAGTATTTAGACAAAGAGATACAAATAAATAAACAAACAAGATGCCCTGGCACGCAGTTAACATCTACATACATTGGACTATTATACTGTAACAATGCAATCCCCAATACAGCCAGGCTTTGCTGTTGCATTGCCATGTATAGACTCCAAACACATGCAAAACTCATGTTTAGCTGCCAGACCCTGCGAGTCCTTGTATCCAAAGCTTAGACAATAACTCTTACTGAAAACAATGTCCTCAATGCAATAAATTACCATGTAAACACAGCCAGTATACTCATAGCAGTATTTCAACACTGCACTGCATTTACGAACTGAGCCTTTACGGAGATAACAGGATTCTGTCTGGGCTGAGTGCATATAGTAGGTGATGTGTTGGTGTGCCAGGTACGGGCATACTCCATTCTTCATAAATGAAAGCCAAGTGAACGCAGTTATTCTGCAGAGGATGGGTGTGCGCTGAATGACACAACAGCATACAGTGGACCAAGGAAACAATGGACATGCTAATGTTGCAGCAACTACTTTTCACTAGTAGATATGAAGGGCTAAGTTTAGTTGGAAATTCTACCACTGGCGAGTCATCCATTTTCAAGCCCATAAATCAAATATCAAATAAAATTCACAGCAGTTTGATGATATAATTAAGTCTGAGGAAGACAGACAGAAGATTAAAGAGAACAGTGTATATTATTATGTGCTCAGAACTTTATTATCTATGTAAAAGATGTTTTTATAATGTGCTGACCAATATTTTGAAGGAGTATGTGTCTGTTGTTTAAATATCCAGCCTCTTTAAATGTTCATGTGACAGAGTGAGAGTATGACACATTGGCTCAGAGACAGGCCTGTTCTGGCTGCTCCTTTGACCTTTTTTGTGAGCGAGTGAGACATGCCACCTTTCATTCCCAGACACTTCGTTAAGTCAACTTCCTCTCTCCCCTCAGACCAGTGTTATTGTAAAGTGTCACTTGGTGCTGTCAGAGACAGAAAAGATCGTTCTGTTTCTCCGTGTGTGTGTGTGTGTGTGTGTGTGTGTGTGTGTGTGTGTGTGTGTGTGTGTGTGTGTGTGTGTGTGTGTGTGTGTGTGTGTGTGTGTGTGTGTGTGTGTGTGTGTGTGTCCCACTTTCTGTCCATATATCTTACCAACTAGTTTGTAAGTAGTTGTGTATCTAGGTGTGTGTGAGAGCGTTTGAGTGGCGGCAGAGGACGCTCATCTGAGAGTTAGCTATGACATGATACTGCCACTCAGTGGAGTGATGCCAGAATGCAACATCAATAAATGGAGGAGTGAGGCCCTCTCCACTGAGACTCCATTACATAGGAACAGCTGTTACTACATGTGCTGTATTTAAAATTGCATCAACTCATCTATATGGAGGAATGAAGGAAAGAAGAGCAAAAACATTGAGTAACTGGCACAACTTACACTGATGAATACAGTGGTGAATTGTTGCTGCACAAAAGGTGAGCTCACAATTAAAAACAAACACGATAAAAAAAAAAAAAGTGTTTTATTGTTTTTTGTAAAGTTATTCTCACTTCTAAACTTTTTATGCGTTTAACTTTTAAACGGTGGATGGAGCCTGAATTAATTGAGTCAACAGATCAATAATCTATAACAAATAATTCCGGATTTTGGGAAATATATTTACAACTTATATTTAAGAGCTGGATGAAAGGATGGTGCTGTCTTATATTGGCAATGTAGAAATGAAGCTACTTCCAGCAACTGGTTAGCTTAGTTTAGCATAAAGGCTAGAAACAGCTGGAGACAGCTGGCTTGGCTCGGTCCAAAATTAACAAACTCTTCCTACCAGCACCTCTAAAAAAAGCTCATTATTAACTTCTTATATCGCTGTTGTTTCCTTTGGATAAAAGCCGGTTAGCTGTTTGAGATTGCTTTTGATCTTCTCATACAACTTTCGGCAAGAAAGCAAAGTGTTTAATTTTCTTTAAAAATTACAGACAGGAGCTCCCTAAAACCTACACACTCAAACGTCTATCACTAAAACACTACTTCTTGCTGCATGCATTAACAAGGCACTTTCAAGACACAGGATATCTGGTTTCATTACCACAGAGGAATTTTGATAACACCCCAATTATCGCAAAGAGCTGTAGCAATTATCAGAGTGTGACACCACTGAGGCGAATTTTAGAAGATAATAGTTGTGTTAATTTAAGTTGCCACTGCAGAGAAAACTTTGCTTTGAACTTTGAACATGCCTTTCACCATGAAGCCCATCACAGATTGGTCCCCTGGGTTAACTTTGGGTGGAGAGGGTTATGAGAGCAGACGGATTCGTGGACAAATGAGGGTGATGACACAGACGGACGGGCAAGACAGCAAGAGACAGAGACAGAAAGGGAACAATGTAGTAAAAAGGATGACAGTGTCGATAAAGTGAAATTGGAGATCAAGCCAACAGATGGAGGAGCGAAGACTGTGACCTGCCAAGTTGCTTGTGGCACTCCGGGCCCGGATAGACGGATACATACAGTCGGGAGATAAAAAGGGAGGGAGAGTGAGAATGACAGATGCATGGCGGGGAAAAAGCTGGGGAGGGGGAAGGAAGAAACAGCGAGATGAGAGAGAGAGAGAGAGAGAGAGAGGAAGTCAGACTCACACAAAGGGGAAATGAGCAGGGGATGAGTGGGCAAGCAAACAGGGGAGATCTGTGACATCGAAATAAAGAAAGTGTGCACGTAGAACGAGGGATATAATGAAACCAAGCAAGGAATTAAGAGAGCCAGCTCAGGAGAAGTGACCAGTGAAGTAAAAGAGGGAAGCAAGAGAGCAGGGGAGAGGCCGCAGCTTGCCTTCCTCCGATTCAGATGTGGAACAATAGCTGCCTATCAGTCTGTCAGCACCTACAGCCGCAGAGGGAGTGAGAAGGTAGGAGTGACACGGTGCTCGCATCAATGAGCTATTGTCTGTCCATGAGTCTCCGCTGAGCCAAATCTCACTTGGTTTCCTATTAAAAACTTCTAACGCTATGAGTAATGGCTTGAACCAAGGGACACTGTTCCCTCTTAAGAGCCTGTAAACACAGCGATTGTGCAGATGCATGTGAATGTGTCTCAAAGTGACCGCGGCGTGCACAACCATAACACCATCTAATACTCGTAGAGGAGCTTTCACAGATGCAACACACTGTCCTGCACAAGGACAGACAAGCACACACGCATGAATATTGAACAATGATGTCCTCTAATGATTTCCATTACCTTCCTCGAAGCACAGGCTCTGTTTTGTTTTAAATTTTTATTGTTTCTTGACAACATGCATTAAATAACAGAGGGTGGGAAAGGATTGGGATAAACATCCCGGGATTCAAAATTAATGTAGTGTGTGTGCATGTGTTTATATGTGTGTACTGTCTTTCCCCCAAATAACAGCTAAAACAGACAACTGGACTTTGTACATAAAAAAAACCCCAAAAAAAAACCAGTCTTCCTGTTAGTAGACAACTGCTGCCAACACCAGCCACAGGTCCAAGTCCAAAATATAAGCACTGACATGTGGCCACACGCTGCACATAAACATGTGCATCCATACACGGCTGGAATAAACTGTTAAAGCATTATGTAGCCACGGAGTGTTGATCGTCCACTTGCTGACTTCTATGGAGCAAGAAGCAACGCGGCACCAGACAACACAATGAAAATCTAAATCCCAAAAGGAGCAGCTAATGGTCACAGTGACTGACCTTCTAACAAAAAGGCAGCCATGAGAGCTGTCACTGCACAGAGCTTACTCATGTCTTTAAATTTGTTAACGACAAGATTGAGAACCTTACTTTAAGTCTACTTAAATCCATTCTACTTACAGACAGTGCTGTCACATTTTCAAGCAGGACTGCTGTCTTTCAGTGAAGCATCTTTTAATTGAATTAACTGTTATGTGTCTAGTTTATTCTCTCTTTAAGGAAAGCAGCTTAATTAATTCCCTCTACTTGCAACTGCTAAATAATGTATCTGAATTT
The DNA here is from genome assembly GCF_029030835.1 of Brachyistius frenatus. Taxonomy (NCBI): domain Eukaryota; kingdom Metazoa; phylum Chordata; class Actinopteri; family Embiotocidae; genus Brachyistius; species Brachyistius frenatus. Next base: position 353,297 of record NW_027210640.1, on the reverse strand, counting down.
GACCGAGAAAATCAGTAAATACATTTGAACAATAGAGATAAGCATGCCATCAAATCAGAGCTGTGATCTAGCAGAAACAGTTTAGAAACTGTTCATAGTATTGTGATGGAAATGCTGCTACTTCTGCTGCTTTGTATTGTGGAAGAATTGAAAATGTCAGGTCAGTGCGGCTTCACCGACAGCCCAGACTCTGAGGAGAGTCCCTGTACATTTCACTACCGTTTACTATATGTCCTGAAAGCATTGAGACACTGTACTGCAGTCTTTCTGCTTGTGTTTTGGGGGTCAGTCGTGGCTGAAATTAAACTTGGATAATGAGAAAAATGTCATAGGGAATAAGGAGAAATTTCTTTGCAGCCAATGCAAATATTTTTGGTCTGCTTCTAATTTAAAAGGACAAGGCTCCAAATATTGCACATTCAGCAGGAAGAAATATACATATATACAGAAAATTATAATGCTACACCCTATACTCTTTGCACTTAATTTTCAACATCAGCAGAATTTAAAAAGCATTTAAAAACATTTGTATTTTCTTCATCTAGCACAATGCACAGGCTTTAACTGAAGTTTTGAGAGCTACAAAGTCTTATCAGCTGATAAGTTAGTGGTTGAATTAGTAGTATTGATCAACAATCCAAGCAAACCTTCTGATATATTATGCTCATTTAGTTTAAAGGGGGAATAATACATCTTATTTAATACCCCTTTCAGCAGATTTTGTTGCACTACCCTGAAACAAATATTTACCTTTTCATTTTGTTATTTGCACATGACTGCGAATGGTAGCTGTGGGAAATAATATGTTTGCATTAGAAAAAATTCTGATCTATCCAGAAATGTTCATGTAATTGAAGTGAACTTACAACATACAGAGGGTGCAAACCTCAACACAGATGCTTTTATAGCTTCATCAGCAGCTGAATGAACACCAAGTAATTTTGACAAGGTAATCATACAGAATACCAGGAAAACGTATGGCAAACCATCAGTTTATTTGACTTCAGCCCACTACATGTAAAAACATGGCTCTTCTGTGACCTACTAATATGGTGCAGTTATTAGTGTGGCTTCAGCCCAGCTTTGTATGCAGCCATTCAGCTCATTTCTACGTGTAGATCTGCGCTCGGTGTGCCGTGTTCAAAGGCAGGGTCAATGTGGTTCTGGTTAGGAAGGGAAACCGGGAGACAAAGAAGCAAGAGGAAAGAGAGCGGCCTATGTAAATTTTCTCCTAAATCAACATGGTGGAGCACACTTTCCTCCATGATTTTGACATGCAGAACTTTAAACAGCGTAAAATAAATATCTGCAAACAATAAAGGAGCACTTTGGGGTTTATCAGTCCCGCGTGTGCATATGAAGAGCTAAGTGAGGAAAGTGGCTGCTGAAGTATGTGTATGTGTATGTTAATGTATATATATATATATGTGTGTTGTAATGGAAATTTAAGGTAGAACGGTAAAGAATATGCATCTCTTTGCCTGCCATGCAACTGTGCATCTGTGAGGGGCGTGGTGGTGGCGGCGGGGTGATAAATGACGGCGGTTTCTTGGGCGTCTTTTTCGGACCTGTATGTATAAATACATATGAAAAGCCACATGTAGAGAACCAGCCAACCAGCTAACCAGCCAGCCAACCAGTTCCACACAGTCTCAGACATTCCACAAACCTCATTTCCCCCCACATTTCCTCTACTTCCCGCCCTCCCCCCAGTACCAGCAACTCTCTTTGATTCCATATCAGCTTGTTATCTGCCCAGTTTTACAAGCAAGAGGGAAATATTACAAGCACTCTCTTTGCTGGCTCACCATTACTCATGCTCTTTGAAGTTCATGTTTTCTCAGAAAAAAAAAATATTCCTCTCATTAAATCGTTTAAATGAGTAGTCGAGTGAAAAAAAAAAAATCTGCTTTTTATTCAAAGAAGTGTGAAAACGGGAACAAATTAATTCCCATGCAGATCAACACATTTCAAAAAAATTTCTTAGGTCAACAACCTCTTGATGTCATGACAAGAGGCTTGCCCTGTTATGTCAATAGATTAATTTTGAGAGTTACATTATTGTGATCAAGGCCGCAAAAAAAATTATTTTATCCAAAACTGGTCAAATGTAACACTATAATGAGGTGTAACCTAAACACAAAATGAGTGACACTAAAAGTTACAACTATTATTATATGTCAGCGTTGGGAAAGCCACTTTCAAAATGTAGCCCGTAAAGCCCCGGGCTATTCTTCAGACATTCATTCTCCTTTTAAATAACTCAGAAAAAAAGTTTCTTTGAAATTTTGGAAACTGTGCCATTCAACCACTACAGGAAAATGTAGTTCAAGAGCCCCTCTGGTGAAAATAACATTATGAACTTTGTGAACATGTGATGTTTTTATGTCAGAAGACTTGTGAGCGAAATAAACAGGCAACACCGTGATTGAGCGTTTTCTTAACTGGACCTGCAAAGACAGGCTGAAAGTCTTAAAAATCACAGATTCAGACAGTCAGGGTTTCATACATCACATACCTAAGAGAACCAAAGAGCGGCACATATTTGTGTATTCATATACCGATGCTTCATGAGCAAGGACCACAACCTAAGCTAAGTGATAACTTAGTGTAACTTAGATGTTTATTGATTATGATACTGTAAAAGGCGATGGAGCTGGGTAAGTGACTGTTGTTTGGGGGAGGCTTGATTGCGGATTCCCTTGGTATTTACAGTGGGTACGGGAAGTATTCAGACCCCTTTACATTTTTCACTCTTTGTTTCACAGCCATTTGCTAAAAATCAAAAAAGTTCTTTTATTTCTCATTAATGTACACTAAGCACCCCATGTTGACAGAAAAAAACAGAAATGTAGAAATTTGTGCAAATTTATTAAAAAAGAAAAACTGAAATATCACATGGTCATAAGTATTCAGACCCTTTGCTGTGACACTCATATTTAACTCACATGCTGTCCATTTCTTCTGATCCTCCTTGAGATGGTTCTACTCCTTCATTGGAGTCCAGCTGTGTTTAATTAAACTGATTGGACTTGATTAGGAAAGGCACACACCTGTCTATATAAGACCTTACAGCTCACAGTGCATGTCAGAGCAAATGAGAATCATGAGGTCGAAGGAACTGTCCAAGGAGCTCAGAGACAGAATTGTGGCAAGGCACAGATCTGGCCAAGGTTACAAAATAATTTCTGCAGCACTCAAGGTTCCTAAGAGCACAGTGGCCTCCATAATCCTTTAATGGAAGAAGTTTGGGACGACCAGAACTCTTCCTAGACCTGGCCAAACTGAGCAATCGTGGGAGAAGAGCCTTGGTGAGAGAGGTAAAGAAGAACCCAAAGATCACTGTGGCTGAGCTCCAGAGATGCAGTAGGGAGATGGGAGAAAGTTCCACAAAGTCAACTATCACTGCAGCCCTCCACCAGTCGGGGCTTTATGGCAGAGTGGCCCGACGGAAGCCTCTCCTCAGTGCAAGACATATGAAAGCCCGCATAGTTTGCCAAAAAACACATGAAGGACTCCCAGACTATGAGAAATAAGATTCTCTGGTTTGATGAGACCAAGATTGAACTTTTTGGCATTAATTCTAAGCGGTATGTGTGGAGAAAACCAGGCACTGCTCATCACCTGCCCAATACAATCCCAACAGTGAAACATGGTGGTGGCAGCATCATGCTATGGGGGTGTTTTTCAGCTGCAGGGACAGGACGACTGGTTGCAATTGAAGGAAAGATGAATGCGGCCAAGTACAGAGATATCCTGGAAGAAAACCTCTTCCAGAGTGCTCTGGACCTCAGACTGGGCCGAAGGTTCACCTTCCAACAAGACAATGACCCTAAGCACACAGCTAAAATAACAAAGGAGTGGCTTCGGAACAACTCTGTGACCATTCTTGACTGGCCCAGCCAGAGCCCTGACCTAAACCCAATTGAGCATCTCTGGAGAGACCTGCAAATGGCTGTCCACCAACGTTCACCATCCAACCTGACGGAACTGGAGAGGATCTGCAAAGAAGAATGGCAGAGGATCCCCAAATCCAGGTGTGAAAAGCTTGTTGCATCATTCCCAAGAAGACTCATGGCTATACTAGCTCAAAAGGGTGCTTCTACTCAATACTGAGCAAAGGGTCTGAATACTTATGACCATGTGATATTTCAGTTTTTCTTTTTTAATAAATTTGTACAAATTTCTACATTTCTGTTTTTTTCTGTCAAGATGGGGTGCTGAGTGTACATTAATGAGAAATAAAATGAACTTTTTTGATTTTAGCAAATGGCTGCAATGAAACAAAGAGTGAAAAATGTAAAGGGGTCTGAATACTTTCCGTACCCACTGTATAAGGGTGACGGAAGGACAGAGAGGGATTGCGGGTGGGGCACAGAAAACAGACAGGTGTATGGGATTGGTAGGTATAGAGATGCATGTCCGGTTTAATCACTGCCAGGAGAGGAACTCCCTCACACTGGCTAATGTATAAATGCAGTGACAGACTGGGATCAAAAAACAGCCCTTGCATTTGAAACCGATCGGCCCTATTTTCAAACACAACACCAACACCAACCAAATACTAACATATAAAGAGAAACTAGTCAGGCTGACTAGGATAGCAGAAATTTCTTAACACAAAACACACAACAAAACAACACACACTATAATCAATACAGTTACTGACATGTGCTGACAACAACTTAACACAATTGAACAGGATGCTACAATCTGATACGCTCCACTAAAAGCACATTCAGCACAAATCACAGACTTCACCTCCCAAAGGTCTCACTGGTTCACAGAATGCTATGCTAACTCTATGCATGCTGTGCTCACACACCCGATTAAGACATCACCTAGTACAAAACCTCAGCAACAGGGTGAGAGTGTGCAGCGTCTCACTGGGGGTTTCAAGTGGGGACGCCTCTCTTCACTGGTATTTTGCCGAGTTAGACCCACGACACCTCAGGAAAGCTCAACAGCTGTCCGGGCGTCCCAGAACTACTCCCCTCAATACTCACACCCACCACCCTGCTCTACCTGCTTTACCTCTACAGTAGTAGGATGCCTTGGAACTTCTGCTCCTGAGGCGATGCTTCGCTGTGGAGAAACTTCTCAGAGGCTCCTTGTGTGCAGGAGAGGGTCAACAAAAAGTTTGAAGGCTTTTCGTTTAAACAAGTTGAACTGCCACGCGGCCACTCGGCCGTTTAGTGCCCTGACCGATGATCTGTTGGCCTGCCACGTTTGCTAATGTTGACATTTATTTAATTTCTGCCTTCACCTTTCAACTTTGCATCAAGAGGATCATGGGAGAAATTCTGTTTATGAAAAGTTATTTGGGCGATAAAAAATGTTTGGGCCTGAATCAGTAACTTTTGAATCTAAATCATCAAGGACAAACTAATTATTATTATTTTATTCATTTTGTTTTAATCGACACAATGCTGACTCATTCTGAGAAGCCTAAGTTGCCCAGAGTTGGGCGGCCCTTCTTGCATTTGCCCAATCCATATGGCCAGATGGTACTGTGTGCATGATTTGAAATTGTTTTTCTGACACCAATTTTGGCTCATTTTTGAAAATATTATATATATTATTATATCAAAATGCTTTGGATATTGTAAAAGCATAGGCTATAAAGACTCAACACTTAGTTCTAGCACATTTAATTTACATCAATGTGAATTAATCAAGTAATGCTGGTTGTGTTATGTTGTTGCTAGACCTAATAAAGTGAGTGTATCATTTGTGAAGGGAATCTGTGTGTATTGAATAGAATATTAAAAAAAAAACAAGCCCGAGCATAAAAGAACACAACAGCAGCAGGAATATTTGCATACATGTCTCTATAGGTCACGAGCTTGCAGTTGATTTACATATTTTGAGTTAGAGCAGACAAAGCACACAAGTCAGTCAACCGTTCTCTAGTGCAGACTTTTAATCCTTACATTCCCCACTATCTGACAGACATACTGTGAAGCAGGAAGGGTGGGATGCGCGTTCAAGAGCAACGATGGTTTTCACGGTCACAGACCGCTGCACAGGACCCTATAAATGTCATTATGCCGGGTGGGAGGAAGGAACGAAGATAGGGAGCCAAAGGTGGGATCACCCCAGCGATAATGTTTTCCACAGGTTTAAATCAAAGCCCACTATCTCTTACCCCAACAGTGGTGTCAGAGACAGAGGTTTAACTGCAAAAGTCTGGCACTCAAACCCAACATGCCCTCTCAACATTCTCACAGGAACGTTCCTGTAATTTGGGGATACATAGACGTGGGGGGAGGAAGGACTGAAGGTGGGGTCGTTTCCCAGCCAGGGCTTCTCAGGAGGAGTAAGGTTCCAAACCATGTTGGTGTTGCACAACCATCTCGTGGACAGCCTGATCCTGGTTAGTGTTGGTCATAATTACAGCTAACAGCAATCACGCTGAGCATGGAACCTCGGTAAAATAACCCGAACAATTCTGGCTTTGGAGGAATTGTGGTTTTCCTTTTGGAAACTTCGAGGGTAGATCATGTTTCTATTTGTGGAGATATCTCGTTAGCAAGCAACACAGTGGGCAAGAGGAAAATCAAAACTAATATTTCCATGTGATTTATGGCCACCTTGAGTCTGTTTGGCGTGGTCAAGCGGTTTGGGGTTTGTATGCGTGACAACTGTGGAAGTAGTTGAGACTATCCAGATGATTTAAAGACGCTTTATCAGAGGAAATATGCTTTGAGATCAAAAGTGCTGTTGGACTTTATGATGAATTTTCCAAGTGTGTAGCATGCTGTGTGACACTGTGCAGTGACATAGCGGTTGAAATTGGCTGGTAGTGCAACCAAGAAAAAATATCAGCCTGGCTGGTGGCCAAGATTTTCAAGAGGGCTTCATTCATCCATGTGCTCGTATACATCTGCTGCTATCACTCAGTGTGTCTTTACGTTTATTTATCTACATCTCAGCCTGCCGCTGAGCATTGAACCGCAGCGATAATAATCAGAGGTGCTAATGGTTACTGATAATACACCCGTTACAGATAGTACACAGTTCTTTTAGCGCTCTACTCTCATACAAAAACAAACACACAGAGAAGTGCACACATACACAGAAACACACATATACACACCCGGTCTGGCAGAGCTAATCCAAACGGCAGGGCTTCTCACTGACTTCCACAGGCGATGCTAGTGTCTGTGGCCCGCTGCCCCGAGGGCAGCAGCCTATCACTCTGCCCACAGGGTCTGACCGGACCCCCAAGCCCTGAGGGCATATGCTCCTCTCCACCATACCAAGCCATCACCTCGTCTCTGCTGCATTATTGATGAGTTCGTGTGCCCTGCGGAGCTCTCTGACAGCCGCTGCACTACAGATGGATTCCACTCTAACAGTTCGAAGCGAGACCAAGTTGGATTGGAGTTTGGGAGTTGTAGCAGTGCATGTATGTGCAGATTGGATGTGTCTATGTGTGGGGAGATAGAAACAGAAGAGTCTGAATAACAACGCATGAGTGTTTTTTGGCTCCTGCACTCTGCCCAGTAAGACTGTTTAGTGAAACAGTGTGTGGTGTGAAATCACGCTGTGGGTCATGGATTGAAAATGTTGATATGCTGTGTCTTTTTCTAACACTACTCATGAGGACTTTTGAGGACTTGGAGAAAACCTCAGTACCATATCAGCAACATATCCAGAGGGAAGGCTGTAGACTACCGGAGGGATTTCAAAGGAAACAGAGCTTTGTACTTACTCTGCGAAAAGAAAACTGTATCTTTCAGAGTCCAGGTTGTACTTTGGTCTGAGAACGTGAACTTGTGAATGCACTGCACTATGTGGAACGATGACGAGTAATGGTCTTGTCTGAGAGAAAGTTAGCTCCCAGCCAAAAGAACTGCAACCTTGGGAGCCTTTAACTGGCATGGATACCATAAACCCTCCTTTTTAAAAGCCATAAATCAACACGAGTAGACTACACTTTTCAAATAAATACCGGACTCAAGAAAAGAGGGTGGGAGTGGGACATGAGGGGTTGTATTTTGGGCAGTCGAGCGCTGGCAGTGGATTGGAGCTGAGGTGACGTCATGTGTTTAAAAATCACCCACACAGTGGTAGCTGTCCATTAGCCCAATCATTTGACCTTCTTCAGCAATCAAGGTTAAGCTAAATGGGATGTGTGGGTATTCTCAACAGTACTTATAAGTTATAAAAGGTAAAATCACCTGCAGACATAAGCATTATATTAGGATTAAGACTTTTTGCTTTGCTCCTGATTTGAGATTTAGTGCAGTTTGGTCCTTTTCAGGCGACAGGGTCGGAAAACATCAAGATAACACTTCGCTAGAGACTGCTTACATGTCCCCAACCAGTCCATCTTGACTGCTTTTTTTTGTGTGTGTGTTTGTGTTTGATCAATGGTTTGTGTGTTGGAAGGGTTGGACTTTGTATTTTTTTTATTTTGCAACCTTACTATATTTAACTAAGTAAAACATTTTCTGCTGCTTCAGGTTAGATACATTTATTCGATTTTGGATTAAAGATGGCTCAATTCTTTGCACCTGAATTGGGTAGATCAGTAACAAATATCCATATATACTAAGTCTTGTTTTTTGTCTGGATAGTATTGATATATTATCAGACCCCCAAGAGCAAAGAAAAAAATTTCCTCATGGTTGGCAAATCACTCAATTTATACAGAAGCGTATTTATGCTCCATTAAACTTATAAAACATCACAGTACATCAGCTTTTTTAAATACAGTAGTTTAAAGCATCAGTGATGGTGATTCTAAAATTCAAAGATCAGAATCAGATTTTTTTGGAATGGGTGGGCCATTCTTCACACTCAGAATCCTATTAATCATCTGCAGAGGTACAAGACTTCACAATTTATAAGTTGAAAAGGATTAAAAGAGAGATATACTAAAAAAGGAGTCCTAATTACTGTTTTCTAATGAGTTTATTGACCATTACAAGTTATTTATTGTGTCCTAGTGTTTGATCACCTCTTTATTTCTGACCCTAGCAACCACAGCTTGAAATCTATTACTATGAATATGATATTACCCTTATGCTCCGTTTGAACCTGTATAACTGTCGGGCTGAGGTAATTCGAAAACTGTTCAGCTGTTGTCTCCACTCCACTTGAAAAAACACCGGAAGAAGAGGAGAAACAAAAGAGAGAAAACAAGAGAAAAAAAAACAGAAGTAGCACAGAGGTTGATAAAGTAACAGGATACAAATAAATAAAGTAAAACGACAGGAGAGACACTCACTAGCATTCAGTCAGGGAGAGATATGGTCAAATAACGACATTGGCCGAGTTTGTGTACTGCAATAGAGAAGTGTCTATAACATGATTTGTAAGGAAGGGAGAGGATTACTTCTGGGCAACAAGCTGAAGTTTGCATACTGCAGTTAGCTCCAGCCAAGCTCAGCTAATGCTGCCTGTCTGTCTGATTCCCAGTGCTGTTTGTGGGCAAGGAGCCTGGAGACTGGAGCTGTCAGGGTTCTTGCCTGAGACGCCAGGCGCTCTCCCCTTCTCTCGCCCACCCGCAATTCACCCTCCCCCTCCCACCACCACCACCACCATCACCACCACCACCACCACCACCCACCTCCATCACCCTGCCGCAGCCTCAACCTCCCCAGCCGGTAGGCCAGCACGGCTCCTCCAACCTCTGTTTTGACAAGTGCTTTAGACATAATGTCACAGGGAACCCCCGGCCTGCCAAAAATGCTAACTAACCATAACACTAATTAGTCAGCGGGAGAATGGGGTTGGAAATGGTAGCTTGATGGTGGCGGCCATTGTGGGGGGACTTGGACCCGATCCTGATTGACAGAGGGAAAAGAGACGAAGAAGAGAGGGGAGGGAGTGAAGGTAGATGGAGGGGCCAGACTGGAATTTCAGGGAGTCCATTTCCCCAAATTCACTGACGGCAAGGTGGGGAACGAGGCTGTCAGACGGTGGGTTGAATTTCGCATGATCTGTCCCTAGTGGGTTCTCCGCCCACTTATCTCCAAAGCCATCAGTGTCAGCGGGGTTACGTCTCCCATAACCGTTTAATGGTTTCATCACCCATGTCCCTAAGACATTTTATAAGACAAATAAAGTCCTTTCTCTTGTTACTTAGAGGTTTCTTTTTTCGTGTGGGTGTTGACGCAGTCGGACCTTTTGGCCAAAATATTAGAGCTGTCAAAGAAGATGGATACAGTATTAAAATGATTCAATCCTAAGCAATTTTTTGATGAATGACCATTAGTCATGCCAGTTGGATGACGTTTGGTCTTGCAGATGGTTAAAGTATTATTATTATTAAATGTATATTAAAAAAAAAATTAAAAAAAGGGAAATTATGTGGTATATTCAGATAATTCAGCAAATAGTTGTACTTAGTTTTTCTGGTAGATAAAACAGGAAGTCAGATTCTCTTTCATGTGCGCAACAATCGATAATTCTGCTCAACTCTTGAATGACTTCAAAAGAGAAAGCTATTGTTTTTTACTTATGTGAAACATATGAAGAGGAGGCCAGTCATCGCCCTGCAGCTGCTTTCAAAATAGCAAACACATGTTGTCAGCAGAGTAATGACAGTCATGATTGGCCCCTCACACCCACATGAGGAGGACAGTGGAGCGAGAAACCCTGTCCCTGAATGATGCCTCCAAGCTCTCAAAAATCCATGTGGTCTACCGAGAGAATTTTCCCCCACAAAAGTCATCTTCATGGGCACACTGAGTTATTTGCTTGGATTGGCTGCGTGGCGGCAGTGAGGCAACGGAGACAAGAGAAAATACAGTCAATGAACTTTGTAACATTTGTCTCATAATGTGCCAAAAATAAACCAGAGTACATTTTGCATAAAAAATGTCTGCAAAAAAATATAGACAGGTCAGTGAATTCCAGCAGCATCTTTAAAGTAAAATACATGACATTCAACTTTTCATAAACTGCAGAAGTAGTCATGCAAATAAGACCAGAGAGAAGTAGCAGAGATTGTGTGTGGTTTCTTCTAACACTTTACCCATTACAGTCTGACTTAGAGAAAACACGATTGGACTGGGGACGTGATGTGTTCAATGTTTAAAGCTACAGGAGGTTTGTGCTTGTGGTTTGTTTAAATATCATGCAACCGCTACCGGAGTTTATTGTTAATGGCATTAGTTGGGTTTCCAAAATGAGCCACAGCGCCTTCCTGTTACTCATCCAATGGGCTCATCAGTGTCTTTTCCTGACAGTGAAGTTGAATATCAGAACCTTAACATAAACTGTCCCAATCAAAGTTGTATGCGTGGCGCCTGAGTCACTTGCGAGTGAAGGAGGAACAGCTATATCGTGTTGACTTTGGTGGGAAATTAAAGGAACGCCGTAAGTTGCGCATAAAGTTGAACTGAATAACAATACATTTAATCTGGGTCATTAATCAAACATGAATACTCCTTATAAATACAATTGCAGGCGCACATTGCATAGCATCACACTTTGACGCTCATGTTACTCGTCTTGTGTGAACATATTCATTCTGCTTGTCTGCATACTACGCTTGGGCAAAGCTAGTTTCTTTAGTTAAATAATGCGAATTTTCATACTATAAGAAATGTGTAAATAATAAGGGGACCAAATTGTTGTTCACTGGTGCAGAACATTAAATCAGAGAGGTGCTCTTGTTTCAGTTTACCCATTACCTCTATCCCCAGGATGGATTCAACAGCATGTGATTTAATAACAACATTCTTGGACAAAGTCAAGGCAGTGGGATTTGGAAATGATGGGCTTTGATAGAAAGAGTATTTTTAAAAGCAGGGATATGTTTTCTATTACTGGCACCGGGAGGAGGCAGAGAACGAAGTGGACAGTTGAAACACCCATCAACATGCACTTACACCACACCTAACGCATGTATGAAGAGAAGGATACAGCCTTAGGGAAGTGGTATCGGACACAGACGTCATATCCTTGGGCTGCAGACTCAAACTCTCGACACTATTCTGTTACATAGCATTTCTAGACATATTAGTTGTGCATTATGTTCATCGAGGCCATTAACTGTGTGGTAAAACATCACTCTGATTCAATGCTATGTGAAGAAAGTATGATGTGAAATGTCATTATATTGGTGCTCAGTAACTGTGTCTTAATCATTAGAGGTTGTGAGATAAAATTTTGGAGCAGACATTGAGTTCTCAGAATGACAGACATTGTTACGAGCACCGTTATGCTCAGAAGTGAGACAGAAGTGGGATTTTATTCGAAAGCAATTCAAACGTATCACACTTCCTGTCACTGACAAAGGATGAAGAGATTTAAGATAACAGCAGAGTTGGGCAAATACAATAGTTATTATATACATATCAGTAATATAGTATAAGCCTGGTATGAGTTGGGTGTAATTTTACTTCTCTGATGTTGCACTTGCTAATTTATATTATTGTACTAAAGGCATGCAAACAAGCTGAAGATATCTGACATTAGTGCTAAATAAAGAAAACACTCTTGATTCATTTGACCTTGATTTGTTCTGTGTCTGATGTGACACAATGGCCATACAACTTTTCTACTTTTCCCTCCTCTTTAGCTACCGGCACCCACACAAACTCACGTACGCTGCCCTGACATTGTACCATAAAGGTTTTTTTTTTACCAAAAGTTGAATCAGTTTAACATATTGTGCTTCTTATTAGTGATACCGCTGCACATTGATCAAATCTAAATGAACAAATAGATAAAAGGTAGAGACCCTCGATTTGGTGATTGTACACTGAGGAAGACTGCTTGTGTTGGTTCTGATGCTCATGTTTTTTTTGTGTGCCTGCTGGGGTCAACAAGGTGAAGTTTTGTGGCCTTCCGGGAAATTAGAGCTTATTTTGCATATTGGAATCAATAACAAATAGTGATTATTAAATGATACATCAGATTTCAGTAGTCGGGTCTTAAATGTTGTGAGTCCCTCTCCGTCCAGGCTTTAAAAAAACTAAAGTATGTCTCTTGGTTTTTGATGCTCCATTAAAGTCACCAGGGTGATGCAAGCTGTCAGTTTGCATGACTACTGCAGAGACTGACATCACGACTGCTAATTTGAAGCTACCACAGGTCAGCGCAGCACTTGTTGTGAGGTCACATCCTCAGATGAGCTCTTCCAGGACATGACAGAAGGTACAGCATCACTTCCTTTAAGCTGAGAAAAAACACAACTTGTTGTTTCCTCTGTAATTTGAACCACATGACAATGGAAGGATTAAGCCTTTGGCTAAGGGTCATTCCCAGAGTGCCTTATTAGTGGAAAAAGTTATTAGCACCACAAAGAAAATCCTGAGTGTCAGCAAAGAAACAAAAATAGCCACTAAGAGTGGAGCAAAGTTACATCACTGGACAGGATTAAAGGATTAGTCTGGATTCTTTCTCTCGGATAAAAAGGTACCTCTGAATCCATCGCCTGGTGTGAGTGTGGAACTGTAGGCCCCTTCCCAGGAAACCACATTTAGACTTTCATGTGTCTGTGAAATCCAAAATAAGAAAGTGAAACAAAAACAAAAACATTTTCCTCTGGTGTCTGAAATTCTGAAAATGTTCGGTTTCACTGTACATTGATCCAAAATGTTACAATTTTATCATCCTGTTCAGTTCCAGATGTCAGAAAGTCAACTGATTGCGATCGCGTTTTACATTTAGCTCGGTAAACGCACACCGCAGCCTATCTAAAAATCAGATCCCAAATTTAACTGATCATTCCTCGGAAAAAAACAAGCTAGTCTCAATCATAACTCCACTCTAAGGTGTCAAATCATTCACAAGTTTGTTGCCATTTGTCCGTATCAGAGAAGTCTAGGAGAGTTCATTGTATCTCTATGACTCACACTTTAGCATTCACATGCAGTGTAGAAACTGAAAATGCACTTTAAATGACACCTTGTACACAAGCAAATATTCTGCAACAGATCAGTGGGACTTCACCTTGACTCAGAGTGGACACATCCTGCAGATGTGACATGTGGAGACGTGACGATACCACACGAGGAAAAAGGCAGTAAAGGTACTTTTTCGTAAACTTTCAGTGATGTCAGTTAGTTGCACCTACAGCAACTATCTGTCTCTATGATAACATTTCTACTTATATTTTCCAAAGGATTATGGGAAATGTTGTTCTAAAACTCAAGCATCCCTCAAATCAAAGCAGGATAAAGAATAGTATTAACAGATATGACAAAATCCATTATTGTTATCTATGTTGCGCTATCAAAATCACAAATATAGTGGGAAGAACACTTGCATGGATATTCGAAAACACATGCACATTGACCCCTGCTGGAATCTAATGAAACCTGTTGGAAAATTAAGCAAATGTACATGTATAAACATTAAAGCAAATACATAAACACACACACACAAGCAGCCACACATAAACACACTTCTTATTTCTGTTGCTTGCTTTTGATCCAGCAGGCCAACAGATGCCTCTGTGTCCTTCTCTCAGAAAAGCCAGTTTATACAGCCTCTGATTTATGAGGCTGCTGCATGCAGTCAAAACAACGCCTCTGACCCCTTTTCCCACAGTTCTCCTCTCCTCTGTCTATCAGCAGACGCCGGGTAGAGAATCTTTTTTTATAATAAGTGCAATAGCCGTAGACCGATGTCACAAAGCATGTGCTAAAAATATATTAAGCATATAGGTGCTATAGGTCTATAGGTGCACAATTTAATGCATAACACCACACAAACGGGGCTGGAAAGTTTGGATGAGTTTAAGACCATTCATTATGCAATTTATTTATAAGCTACCAGACACAATCGTAATGGCTCTGATACTGTAAATTACATCTATCCTGTAAGATAAACCACTATACAGCAATTTATTTTTGAATTAACTTAAAGACAAATTGGAGGGTAATTGTAGGATTATGAAACTGATTGTACTGGGAGACTGGAGCTGAGCATAAAAAATAAACATAAAGAACAGTCCTTCTCACAAACAGAAACAGACCTTAAAACAGATACAGATAATAAATGAGGAGGAAAAAAACAGACTCGCATTGAAAAGGGGGAAAAGAACAGAGAACATTTTTGGGCTGCAGGAACATGTGTCTAATTCCTCAAAGGCCCATCTGGTCTTGTAAAACAGAGTTTAATATGTGCAGTAGGTCAAATAAAAAGGTTACAATGGGCAGAAAAATAGGCCAAATAAACAAATTCCAAAATGAGCAATCAGGTGAGACATTCGTAATGGAGAAATCAAACCTGGCATTGACAAATTGAAAACTGGCCCCTGTAAACTGTAGGAAATCTGGTATTACATGAATTATTTGACTATTTACAGAGGGGAGGGGGTACAAAAAAATGTTTCTTTCCTTTTCCTTTCTCTTCCTTTGAAAATGCATCACTTCCTGGTTTTTGACCAATAGGCATTCACACTAATTGGGATCCAGACTGAGTTCCCAATCACATACTTTTCCTTTTTCCTTTTAGTCCGTATTGCAGCTGCCATTACAAAGTATGTACAATTGGGACATACTACTTCATCATAAAAATGCAGCTTGAACATTGATCGTATCGATCACAATCTGTAGCACGAAATTAGACGTAAAAAAAGAAGCCACCAACTCTCTGCAGCTCGGTCGATGTGACGTATCTTGCGCTACAGAGGATTGTGTGTCAGAAAAGCCAGAGTAGCATGCTGGCCTGCACACTGCAAAATACCACTGGATGTAGTAGGGCATCCTGGTACTTTTGGCATACTACATTTCACATACTATGTACACTAAATCTGTTTCTGGCATACTAAATGGTATGATAGTATAGGTATTGGAATGCACAGCTATCCTCCTGCTCAACTATAAAGTACAACACAATAAAGGTGTGCAAACCACTGCTAAAGATGATCCTGAAGAAAACCTGTGTGGGCCACAACATGTTGGTAATTTTAAATACATATTTCCATGTAAAATAAAGGCATTTTAATTTTTCATGAACCCTACGCTGTGCCTCAGATTGTTTGGAAGGAAACTTGTATTTTACATTTTGGTCTGAGACCATATTCCACAAGAGCCCTTCACAGTATAGAATTAGCCCAATCTTTCTATATGTGGTTGAATTTAATATTACAGAGAAATCATTAGCCAATGGTGATTTGAACAAATTAACATTTCTCTTCAATGGCTTCGATTTTAGAGGGCCTGAGAAGATTTCCGACCAACAAACACATGAAATCACACAAAAAGGATTCTTTTTTTTTTGTATGTTGGGGTGAATAGGTCTGAGTTCTTATGATTAATGCATCTTAAGAAACCTTTTTTTACCATAGTAAAAAACATATTTGTAATGTTTTCTTTTACTTTTGTCTTGTTTAAACAAATCCTCGACTGAAGTCTTGACATCAATGATCTGTCTCCATGTGTTTTCATTTATTGCAAGCAAAAACTCCCAAAACACCCATGAAATATTAAATATTTTCGCTCTGATGGACATTGTTTGTAGTTGAGAAGGTGCTGTGGAGCCAAGGCTGAATGATCTGGGTTACACTTTGCAGGAGAGCCTCATGGGTGCACAATGTTCTCTGATGCTAGCTGAATAGAAAAGTTAAGCAGGCCAACGACAGACCTCAGAGGGACGTTGCATCATGTAGATGGGTGTGTGAAGGGTCATCGGGGGTGATGCTGAGCCCCCTCCCCAGGGATTCACACTTCAGATGTCCACACCTCCCACTTACTCACTTCTTTCTCTCCTGATCTCTTGCCATCTTTTCCCCACCGGTGGCGAGTTCTTTCCGCCTCTGTCTCCACTGCCATGTACTCTCAGACCATGTATCTATAAACACATGCACACGCATATGTCCCTAATTACACGCAGCCAAACATCACACAATCACATCAAGACTCTTATCACAAACACGTGTCCAGGGTGGAACGTCCTTAGATCCCCAGAATTAATACTGAAAAGAATCAAAATATTATGTTCTCCATTATGAGTGCTGAAAAACTAATGAACAACAGCAGAAAATGAAAGAGTCTTAATACTCTTTCCTCAATCTTGCCAACAGCTGGAAAACAAAAATCAACCCCGCGTCACCTCAATTTCTCCCCTCAAAGACTGAAGAGATTTTGCAGAATTACTGGAAATTACATGTTGAATTAAAGCCCATTTTATCTCAAAACAGAGGGCTTGTGACAGAGACAAAAATATTATGGAGAGCTGGTAAAAGCTCTCCGTTGGCTTAACTACCCCTGCCACCCTGCACAATTTTACATTACTTTATTGTTTCAATGAAATAGCGTTTTTTGTTTTTTTTCAGCACTCAGCTTTCCTCCTAATTTCTCAACTTCTCTTTTAATGGACGGCATTAGTCAAAAGGGAAAGAGATAAACACACGTTTCAGCAAGACATTACAGCTCTTTTGGACTTTGCTTGGGCTCCAAACTTTTTGGACTCGCTGTTGCTCCTCTATTTTCATATCATGAGCGTTAACTCCAGTTTCTCTGTACCGGATCTCCCAGTGAAGCTCCTGGGCGACCGTCCAGACTGACAGTCTGTTTGTATATCTACTGTCACTGTCTGCCATTCAGTGGTGTTGCAAAAAAACACACACACACACACACACACACACACACACACACACACACACACACACACACACACACACACACACACACACACACACACACACACACACACCACCTCCACTTACAGGGAGCCATGTTTACACACAGAGTCATACTACACATGCTGACCCACCCACACAGCCACCTGCCGTACCTACACACACACACTATGTTGGAGGTGATGAACTGTGCTTGACTTGTGCACTCTCTTCCAACAAATTGTCCACACCTCATGTTACAGTCAGTTCAGAGTGCACTTAATCACAGAGTGTGTTTACATTAACTCTAATGATGCGGTTACAACCTCAATGAAGTGATACTTCAATAAACATTCAGGTAAACACCTGAAACATGTTTATTGTAGGAACTGTAACTGAATCAAGAGCTGGGATCATTCTACATTATAGTGATCTGGTGGTGTCTGCGCGCATGCGCACGCACACACACACGCACGTACGCACGCACGCACACACACACACACACACACACACACACACACACACACACACACACACACACACACACACACACACCTTGCCGCATGACGTAGCCCAGATGCACAGTGATGTGTTTAATAAAAGAGAGGAATGGCTGGAGGTGGAGGAAAAGTAAAACCTGCTTTTTGCGGTGACAGCAAAGCAGCTGTTACAACACAGCACATAACAGAACTCGAACTGAGTCAGTGCAAATTAATCAGAGCAACAAACACCAGCAGAGTTCTTCAGTTTTCTCATTACATTCACTGTATTATTTGCCTGCAGGCTCGCACATAATCGTAACTTTAGAATGCAACTTTAACTTGCTTCCCATGTACATCTGGGTTTTTTGGGCGGAGAGGTGGAAAGCAACTGAGGTACATTTAGTCCGAATACGGCATTTTTGTATAAAATTTGGTTACTTGTACTTTATTATTTTAATTCTGTACAATGCGTGGCAGTCAAAGGGAGGACTTATAAGTACTGTACTTGGAACTGAAAGTACCAGGACCTTTTCCTAAACCTACCAATGTTGTTATAAAGGTCCTTGTATCTATGAGACCCTAGTGAGCTTTGACAAAATGGCAGTATTTGATGCCCTAGAATGAGAACGGTTTGACTTCTCCCTCTATGCCACAGGATATCAGTAAAAGAAAAAAAATTAGCGAGATGTCTCTCTCCTCCTACACAGTCTTGCTAAAACCCCCTGAGACAAGCTGGTTAATGACCTGAAATTCTGCAGGGCACAGGATGATACATCCTTCTTTCACTCGAGAACTTTCTCTGTCTCTATCACCCTGCTCTTGCCCTTGTTTATAGGAGACGTGTGTCTCCAGCAATCTCACATTTCCCTTGCATTTTGGACACGTTGTCTTTTGGGTCACTGCTCTTCGCACTCTCTCAAGTTGATCGGGGGGAAATGTAATCAGCCTCATCCAGGGTGTAGATTTGTTTTCAGCACAGCTCGCTTCCATTCGGCTCTTGATACCACTCATCATCCACCCATTACTAAAGCAGAATAAAGTACAAAACAGCATTCTGCCATTAAACCTGTGGTCTGTAGTGCATATCTGAGTACAAGTTTCCAAGTTACTTATCTGAAGAAACAGCTGAGCTACTGTGTCTCCTCACTTCTGTCAACATCCAGCATCTCTGATGGCACATGTGCCCACACAACACTGATATCAGGAGGATATTCTGGCATCACTGCAGCATGGTAGGAATTTGAGTCACTGCAGGTCAGCAACAACAATTTTCACCCTCCATGAAAAGAATAGGTCAACATTTTGGGAAATACATTAATTCATTTTCTTGTTAAGAGTTACATATTTCTGATAAAACTCTAAAAATGAAGCTTGAACCAAAAAGCAATTCACTCGACTCATCATCCAGGCCAGAAGGGAGGGGAAACGGTTAGCCAGGCTTATGGTGCTTTTATCAACAATTGGGGAATGGGAAAGTTCCAACCCCTGAGTGGGAAAAATACACCTGAACGTCTGTCAAACTGGGAATACCCCACCATTAAAAAGTAAGAGGTTTCGGAGACTTCTGTGAAATAGGTTTGACGCCGCTTTACATGGCAGCTTTGTGGTGAAAAGAAGAAATGTACTCGCTCTGAAAATAAGGTGAAACAGCCCGACCTGGTTAGTCTTGCTTAGCTAACTTGCTAACTCTGCTAAATGGCAGCACATCAAAACGTGTAGAAATATTGTGTACAATTAATATTAACCCCTTCAGCTCCATTTCACAAATGGAAAGTTTTCCCAGTTCCCAGCTGCCTGAACGCACAATTAGACAAAGCGTAAAAAATGATATAATCACCAACCTGAACCTCTAAAGAAAACTAATAAATGTGGTTTATTTAAAAATTGGATTGTAAAAAATACAAGTTGTGGTTAGTTTTGTGTAAGAAATATTAGGCCTTATTCAAAACAGATTATTGAAATGTGGTGTTATCTGTATGTATAAGAGGCAGCACTGTTGTATTGTCCAATAAAACCACAATTCTTAACTTTACCGATAGACAAAATGGGAGCAACAAATATTATATTTCAATTCTCCTTTCCAAAGGGATTACATCATCAAGAGCCAGCAGTAAATTATCAAAGTGTTGTTTCCAATGAACTGACATTAATATCTCCAAACTGACCACATGCTGGGGTAAATGTTTACTTTATCACCTAAAGAATATCAAAACTTAATAAAGTAACATATTAGCATCCGAGGAAGAAAATCCTAACAGCTGTGAGGCTCAACATTTCAGCCATCACCGGAGGCTAGTGCAAAATGCATTCTGGGACACCTGGGCTACCCACAAGTCCACACAAGTCGGGTTGAGCAACATCACCTCCGGTCATTTGGACCAGTTTTGGCGAGACTTGAACTTTGAATTGGAGCAGTACTTGGACTGCGACTGATGACATTTCACAAGTCTGTGAGCACACAAGTACAGACAAGAGCACTGATTGAGAAAGGCCTCTTCTTCCCCCCGTTTTAAAGAACATAATGAATCATTTTTTTTTGTACATTTTCCAGTATTATGATGTTCAACAGATGGAGGGAAAACAGCTGGTCGATTTTGAAAATGTCACACCCTACCATGGCTACATGAATCTAGACTGTAACATATATAAAATGCTGCCTCACAGTTACGCAATCAAATGTTGAATAAACCAGAGTGGCGAACAAAACAAAGGATGGAAGTTAAAGTCATTTGGAAAATGCACATTCATATAGGTCACAGCAGAGAGCAGTATATTTTCTCCCTTGTGTCTGTAATTAACTTATGTAGGGACAGTGTCCAGCCTGCAAAGACTCCGTTTGTGTCATCACTTTCTCAGTATTGACAGACATAAACAACACTTCTTCACCTTTCCAACAATCGAAACTTTGCACAACTCGATGGACAAAAACATTTGAGAGCCTCTGGCTTCTGTTCGGACAGTTGATCACAAAAAGCTGTTTACTTCATTGCAGCAGGACTTCCCATCAAATCAGACCGAGTTTCTTATTTATTTATCTTTTAGCTCTTTAAGATCAGATCTGGGTCAATATTGTCATAACATTTTTTTGTCAATGTTTGTACAACGTGTTTGAAAAACCACATGTTCAACACACCCTGCAGTGCGGCAGTAAAAGTTGAATTTTTCGTGACTTATGGAATTGACAGGAGTCGACTAGAGGGTTGTGGGTCCACTATGCAGCCGTGGGGTATGTGGGGGCGTTTGAAACTCTTTAAGTGTCAGACATTGTGTACGTTTTTATATTCTGAGTTCAGCTATACATTTGCTGTGTGGGTGGATCAGGATCATAGCACCAGCAAGTCAGACAATGTCGAGAATGTGAATCACAGGACAGAAAAAGTTGAGAAAAGTATATTAAATTTCACTTATATATAATTGTAAAGTAAGTGCGTTTTATGTTTTACTTTCCGGTTGCTAAAAGGATGACGTTTAACACAGCAACGTCGACTGCGTATTAAAGCCAAAGAGGCTAACAATTTAGCAAGCTAACCGGCGGGTAATGTAATGAGGAAAATTCAAAGACACAGAGGGGAAAATGAGGCCGTTGTGAAGATCAACATTTTCCTCTGACGTAAGGTATTATTTAAGTTATGAAGAAAAACTCTGCATAGCTAAAAGTACAATATTTAAGCTAGACATCCAACAAAAAAATGTACTTCTGTGGCCTCTGCCATTTTCATAAATGTCAGCAGACACGTCACAACTCGTGAACTGAGGGCGTATCGAGCATTTTGAGTTCCGACATCGTGAATACCACAAGAGGGCAGCGTTCATACGGACTCTAATATATAGGATCCCATTTAAACACAGCATAATATCAGACGGACAGACGCTAAATACAACTTTTTTTTTTTTTTTTTTTTGTAAAAACATGGGCTGCTTTTAACGTATGCACCTAGTGGTTGAGCCAAGTTAGCTTTAGCAACTTTGTATTAGAACACTAAATTCTGCACATATTATTATTTACCTAAACACAAACTGTTCTTCAAAAGTACTTTATGGTATTTCAGGATGTGAGTTTCTCAGTGGAATCAGACAACTTTCTCCTCCCACACACACACATACACACACACACACACACACACACACACACACACACACACACACACACACACACACACACACACACACACACACACGCATTGCCTCCGCAGTCACCCTGTGACTCAGTCAGCTCAGTAAATCCAGTCTGTCCAATCGATTAGCCATCCCTCTCTATGCACCTCCCTAATGTTGGAGCTCTGAGAGGCCGCTGTGCTTCCCACCTGTTCGGTGCAGATAGCCCGTCATAATGCTTGTTACAGCAAATGTGACGTCCAAGACGTCCATTGAAAGGCGACATGTGATAATGTGCGAAAGTTGTAATGAATTCATGCCGACGGCTTTCTTTCGTTCTCCCATTGGTAAGCGTTGTAGGTTTGATGGGGAGCAGTTCATGACAGAAGACTGAGAACAGCATCCGGCTGTAAAAATCCAGACGCTCTGAAAGGAACTGATAAGACTGGAGAAGCCACTGAGCAACCGCAACAGCTTACTAATTGAGGCCACTGTGTCTTGCTCAGCCTTACTCCCAGTTTGGGGAGCATCCCCTTTGTTTTTGCATGATTTCAGTAGCCAGATGCTGTATCGATTACACCGCTGCTAGAAAGTTGTCAAACTTTATAGGTGACTTTATCCTTGAAGTTTCTTCTGAATACAAATAAAAATGTCATTTTCTCAGTTTTTGCCAAGATAAAGAAAAATCATTAGTATACTTCAGCCTTGCAAATTGGTGATAACTGCTTCTGAGTAAGCAAAGTTAATCAATAAACATTAGTCAACTGCATGCTCAGAGTGGTGCACAATTAAGCACTGGACACATCTTTGTGTAAAAGCTGCAAGTTCAGCGTCTTACCAAGCCAACATAACAGAAGAGAGGATTCATTAGCTTTGTGTCAACTCTGATGTATATATATAAACCTATAGATCAACCATCAAGGTAATATGCATTACACAAAAGTCTGTCAGGGATCCATGTCGTGAATTAGTCCTAACAGGTCAGTTTGGCAGCAGCGACAGCCTGGCGAGGTGGCCAAGAGCTGTAAATCTTACGAATTAAAAGACAGAGACTAACAGTTGTTTTAAATTAGACAAAGATATACAACTGAATACAGAGCCAAGGGGCAAAGGGCTTGTTTTTTTGTTTTTTTTTTGTATTCTCATGCAAGTATGGACTCTAAGTGCCGATTAAATCTGGGTTTTAATGCATTTTCTTATCTATTGAGTTAAAGAGGATGCTTTACATTTGGACTAAGGATTAGTCATTATCAGCAATGATGTTTATTTTTGTTATGAAATGTACAATTTCCTCTATGCGACAATTTTAAAACTTGTTTATATGTCACGTTTATCTAGACTCTTAATACAAAGGGTTGACTGGCAGCCAGTCAGAGATCTCAGGGTGGTCTGAAACTAGCTGCACTGCAATCCACTTCCAGTTTTACTGCAAATGTTTCTGATGTGAAGAATCTGTTCTTCAGCAGTCTCATTTCTAAAGTAATTAAAAGGTTTTTGGTTTGTTTCACAACAGTATTAAATAAGGTTGGCAGGTTATTTAGCTGTGGTTAAAGGTTTATGGCTTTACAAGAGAGAATTCAGCAGTAATTTATCATTTTCTATGTAATCGCATATTTGAAATGTCAGAAAACAAATGTTGCGTAACTGCTAGGTTAACAGGTTGTATTTATAAGACACATTGTGCACTTGTCTGACAATAGAAACGGAAAACTGTGTAAATAAGAACAAACAAATCAAGAATCCAGACACAGACTGAAAGCTAAAAGAAGAAATAGTTTTGCTGCAGACTGTACGTTACTAAAGTCAGTAGCAGTAAATTGTTTCATTCAGTATTAATTCAAATGAAATCACCATAAACATGGGTATTTACAAGAGAAATGTATGCAGGTTTCTGTGGCAAAACCAGGTTTGAAGAAGAGATAGCAAAGCAGAGAAAACAGCTGGACATGAATCCTAAGCAGGATCACGGTGCCGTTAACATCACCACACCAGCTGGAGGAGCGGACAATTGTCTCTGACAGTCATAATGAAGCCAGAATCTGATGGACATTCTTGATGAACATGAGGACAGAGACATTTCCCTACTTCCAAAAATGAGGAAGAGTATATTATTTGCAGTTTAATACCCACGTAGATATTTCATGAACAATACACTGCTCTTATTGGTGAAGACCAGTCCAAGAGATATTTTCCCCTCAATAATGTTCCCATGGTCAAAAAATACAAACGCATCTGACAAACTGACCTCAAGGAGATGTGGTTGAATATTTTGGACAGCCCAAAAAAAAGTCCAGAGACTGTATTTGCCCCATAAATATATATATATATATATATATACAGTATTTGAGATCTTACTTATGACATTTCATTATATTCTTCACTAAACTGCATCTTGTAGCCTTTTGTTTGAAAATAGCTGCACAAATATTTACAAGTATGGAAAATAAAGACATAAAAATCATTCAAGAAACCTTGAAAATAAGCGCACAATAATAAATTCTGATGCTACAAGGCTCCACAGTGGTGGTCTTTGTAAATTAAATTTCTCATCTGTTTTTTTTTTTTTTTTTTTTTTTTTTTTTAAAGGTGCTTGCGTACATCCAGTGCTCTGTTTTGAAATGCCAAGAGGATTAATGGCACTGATAAGTGGGGTTGGTGTATTAAGCGAAGTCCTTTGAGCGTTGCCATTTCTATTTCAACTATAATTTGTGGAACACGGATTAAAAGTATTACAAAGACAAAAAGAGAAAAGGCAGAAAAGAGAGAAAAAAAGAAAAAGAGAAAGAGAGAGAGAGAGAGAGAGAGAGAGAGAGAGAGAGAGAGAGAGAGAGAGAGAGAGAGAGAGAGAGAGAGAGAGAGAGAGAGACAGAAGGGACTGTGGCTCATAATGGATACAGTGCAAAGGTTCAGATTCATGCCTCTTTAGGGTCACTGTGCACGAACGCCGGTGAACTACAGCGAAACAGACGGAGAACAAACGTGAACACAGGCAGACATTCACAGACGCACACTGTGACTTTTTCTGCATGACTGGAGGTTCGTATCGCGAGCTGCAGCGGGGGCAGAGGGCAGATGGTGCCTTTGAGGTGGGAGGTTGAAACGTAGGAAGGTAGACGAGGTGAGTGTGTGAGTGTGAGAGAGAGAGAGAGAGAGAGAGAGTGTGTGTGTGTGTGTGTGTGTGTGTGTGTGTGTGTGTGTGTGTGTGTGTGTGTGTGTGTGTGTGTGTGTGTGTGTGTGTGTGTGTGTGTGTGTGTGTGTGTGTGTGTGTGAAGCCAGGCTCTGGCTGAGCTGTTTGCAGCACAGCAGCACTAAAAAAGTGAGATAGCAAACGGAAAAAAAAAAAAAAAAAACATTTTTGATATTCTCTGAGCTGTAAAATCTGGTTGACTATTGATAATAAACTCGTGGGCCAGATCTTGTTTCTTCAGTTATTGTGAATTATTCTGTTTGTGTGGTAGCTATTTGAACATCCCCCCAGTCACACCACAATATGAATTTTTAACCAACAATCAAAGATGTACACATTTTCACACTTTTGAACAGTTTAGCCAAAGTTCACATGCATATCCACAAACTGCTAATTTGATGCAGTTACAATGTGAGATATGAGGTCTCGCCACACCTCCCAAGCCTGTCAGGAAAAAGGCTGAATGTGAGTCTGAGACTGATTCATTAAAGGAGCCTTTTATGCTGGATGGGTGATGAGTGGGATGATGGCTCCATCTAGTGTCACACTTGTCCTTATTTTGTTTTTTAGCATCACAGCTTTCTTTATGATGATTGTTCAGAAGCTTTTTATCAGAAAAAGAAAAAGTTCTATAAATTAATATTTAGTCAATTCCACAAACAATACACGGTGCAGGTTTGACATTGCTGTGTATTACAATTACAATTACTTTTTAAAGCTAATAGGTGATCAATAAAGAGGTTTGTACAACAATCCACTGTGTTTGTTTTATTTAAAATGTAATATATTGCATGAACATAATCCAGATTCTCTGCAGCCATTCTCCAGAAGTTAATTTGTCATATTGTCAATGGTATCTTTTCTATGAACTAAAAACCTCAATAAAAAACAAAAACAAATAAAGAGTCACAAGATAGATATGAACTAGCCAGAGAGATGTTCATAACCCAATTTTTTTCTTGTTGATAGCTTATTACTGATCTGTAAATAATTATTTATCAATAATTAAAATCACTACTTACAATGTATGAATCCTTTGGGTGCCTTTGGGAATTATTGGGAGATAAACAGCAACAAAAGCAAAATATTGTTTGACTCAAACATGTTGAAATTCCAGTAAAGATAAACTTAAAAACCAAAGGTATCTCACAAAAATAAAAGTAGATCAGTGGATCTTCTACTGGTTTAAAATATTGAATTTAGTACATTTTGATTGTCTTAACTCCAAGGAATACTGGGTAGGATTAGTATGCACCTATTCTCTTTCATGCTCATCCCTTGAAATTCCTTTACTTGTTACATGAATATGTGTTGGCATCTGTGAACCGTTTCCTTTTTACTTCTTTCGTGCCCATCTTCCAGAGTTTAGCAAGAAGCCGAGTCCTGTTTTTGGCTGTCATCAGGAGATATTTTTGGTTGTCTAGGAATTTTTGCACATTGTACTGACCATAAACCAGAGACCGGCACAGCCGTCCAACCACCAGCCGGAAGAGGCAATCCCTTTCATCGTCGCTGAGCTGCATAACGCTCTCCCAACCAGCACTGCTCCACCCACATCCAGCGGACTGGGGTTCTCCAGCATCAAGTACATGATTACTCCCGCCACCTCATACACTTAGCATCCATTCATGAGCAGAGAAAAGTCCAGGATGCCTGACACCTCATGATGCCCATTGTCGACAGGCGTGACAAGGATGTTTGTGTTATTTAGGATTCCATGTATAATACCTGAGAAAGACAAGAGAGACCAATTTTGGAGATTGGTGGCTTAAATATAGTGTGGGGGGGGGAAAAAACTTTATTTGTTTGAGGTAATTGAATCGTTCCGCAAGACAAATTCCACTAATTCTGATACTGTCATGGTGGCAGCCGGAAAGATGTACTCCCTGCATCCCACCACCTTCTGCCTCGTCACTGAATTTTGGCATTGGTTGTATTATAAACTACTAAAGATAATAGACTGAATTATTATGCACCCTCTTTACACAGATAGAAAATTAATCTTTCAAAAATAGTAGAACCGTAAACCGAAAATTACAACTGCTTATTTCCACATTCAGAAAACACAAAATTAGCATTATTCTGGTTTGTCATTATATTTCTGGACACTTGACAATAACCTGCATCCTCTTTAGTTCTCTTTTGGTCTTCACCAGCTACATTTTAGGAAACAATATTACTGGGTCTTTATTATCTAAATGCTCCACTGTATTTACTATTGTATGTCTGTCTGCTTTTTGGTGGTATATATACAGTGGGGTTTACAATCAACAAAAAACAAAAACATAAATAAAAAATTTAAAAAAAAAAAAAAACCCTTTAAGATGCCGTGATGATGGTTTGATTTGGGCATTTCCACAAGGGTCCGCATGAAATAAATGTTATTGTCTGCCCAACTCTGCACGGGTCTGTGTGGACCTCCCTGCAAAGTTTGTAACCACCTGTACTGTATGCACTGTGCTGACAAAAGTCATGTTTATTTTGAGGAGAAACTTGCAAGGAGATTCGCCATTCAACTTCAAAAATTCAAAGGTTCCGGTGGACATCAGAGGTGCTTTGATTTGTACATGCTTTCCGTTGATGGCGCCCAAACTCAGTGGGAAGTCCGAAGTTTTCCAGAAGTTCATGGTCTGAGTAATAGGAATGGTGAGAGTGGTGGTTATAACACCCATAAACATCCTCCGAAAGTTCACCCAACATAGAACCTCCCCCCCCGACTCTGAAGGTCCCTTTAGCTCTGTAGGGTTTTGTAGCTTCTTTCAGCTCATTGTTTTGGTTTTCTGATCTGCACCTTAACTTCTTTGTTTCACTCGCTGCTCTCATGGCTTCATGTTTAGCCGCAGCAGGCAGCTTTTTACAGAGAAAACAATGAAAAATGACAGCACCAAACACATGGCAGAAAAAAAATCCATTCATGGAAAAGAAAGTCCTCCTGAACGCGAAAGGTCTATGATCCTATCATTAGAATATGACCTTTACACATACCTGTTGCAGTGTGTTATCCAAGAATGCATCCAACTTGCCGACATGATAAAGATCCTGCAGTGTTACTGGA
Source organism: Brachyistius frenatus (assembly GCF_029030835.1). Classification (NCBI taxonomy): domain Eukaryota; kingdom Metazoa; phylum Chordata; class Actinopteri; family Embiotocidae; genus Brachyistius; species Brachyistius frenatus. The sequence goes on along the minus strand of NW_027210640.1, from coordinate 324,945 downwards.
GATTCTGAAATGGTATTTCCAGGAAGGCAGGATATCAGCCTCACTCAGTAGCTGTTTGTCTTGTCCGCAGTCTGAAAAGGTAGGGTGAATACACAAACATTTTCAGTTCAACATGGTGTCATAATTATGTATACTATGGTTAGAACTTCTAGAATTACAAATTCTAATTCATGTAAAACTATTTAATTGCAGGATAAAAACGCTTGCCCTGTCACAGCCCTGTATTACGCTGAAGGGTGCAATGCACCCACCAGTCCACTAGATGACAGTGTGTCACATCACAGGTCAGTTGACGAAGCACAAGTGCTAAGGTCCGTGTAAGGAGGCAGGTGGTGGCTCGTCTGTGGATAAACCACCAGACTTAATGTGTGGTTTTGTTTTCCTAAACCTTACCACAATGTTTTTGACGCTTAGCTGGGAAATCTGTGACACCGAAACACTGCCCTCTAGTGGACTGGCAGGAGCATTACAAGCGTTGTCAAAGTACCAGGTTGCCTGTACCACTGGGCAGAGCTAGTGATGTTGCTTTCATGACATCAATACCTTTAAAAGAGCTAATTTTGTACTTATTTCCAGTTTTCACCTGTAACATAATTAGCAGGGTTTTTTTCTCAGAGAAGTGCAAACACTTGTCTTTTCAGACATTCTTAACAGTGCGGTAAAAAAAAATTCAGGGCAACACTTTGACCTCATTGCTCTTGAACGTAGCCCATATTGGTTCACTCGCTCAGCCTGTTCTTTCAGTCAGGTGGAGGGATGTTTAAGATACCTGTTGTGAACAGTAGGTGGTGTGCTCTTGCTGCATGTTTGCAGACATGGTGTGGGAGGAGTATCATCTCAAGTCTAAACTTAATCCTATCCATGAATTAAATGAACTGTAACCTAATAACCTAAACCTCCGCATCTATTGCCTTCCTCTCTTTCTCTAAATGCTCCTAAGTGATCAGTGCAGGAGCCGTGGCTTCCAAAACAAAAAAGTCCTTCTTGGCTGCTTGCCTCCTGCAATATAGATGCAGCAGCAACACACATTCTTTATAGTAGGAAGGTGAAGCTCTAATATTCAGTCTCTTAAATCCATCTTGGCGAGGGTGAGAGAGTGATTGTTGCACCTTCCTTAGAACTAAATGAATAGTGCCAGCTTGAATGGAAGATGTTTTTAAATGTTATCCGTGGGGATATTTCTGGGTTCAATTCAGTTCAATAAAACTTCCAGTTGACGGTTTGTTTTTGAGCTTTCTGTGAGTGGAAAAACGAAATAATGAAACATCTGGTATTTTGGGAAATACGCTTAGCTTTTTGCTACAGGGTTTTGTGAGATCAATACTATTCACATTTCTCAAGACTAAACATAAGCAACCAGTTAGCTGAGCAATGAGGTTAAAAACGGGGAATCTGTGTGCTCATCTCAGTCAGAAAGATGATCAAATTCAAAGATAAGCACCTAACTAAACACATTGTTGTTTAATTCATACAAAACCATAGGTGGAAAAACAACAATTTACTGTCACAGTCAGTCATTCATTTAAGCCTCTTGCTACATGTGCTTGAGATTCTGACTTTGTTCACACATTCTGACTTAAGGTCAATGAAATTTGATGTAGCTGGAGATATTTTCCTTTTACCTATTTCCTCCAGACTCATTGGTTGTCGGTGGGCACAACCGTTGGAGCGGGCATTCCTCGCTGGCGTGGAAAGGACATGGCCAGAGTCTGCACCTCCAGCAGGGTGGTGTTCTCACGCTCCTCTGAGTTCATGATCTTCAGGGCGCACTTGCTAACCTCTTTGTCCACCAGCAGGAAGTTCTGGTCAACATAACTCGGCAAGGTGGAGATCTCCGTCACGGTCACTCCATATAGCTGCAGGGTCATTTCTGTTGCCTGCTGCGGGGTGAGTGTCGGCCGTGGAACGACAGCTGTGGCGATGTCTGCACATACAGTCACAGAAAATTCAGAACAACGGCTTGCACCAATGAAAGCAGATTTTCACAGGTAGTTTTTTTTATTTATTTTTTTTTATTTAGGAGTCTCCTTATTTCACTTTCCAAAACTGCAGCTTGACTGTGTAAAAGAGTTTTCTTACAAGGTGTGAGTTTACTGAACACAATGAGTATGCTAATGCAGAGAGGACAGAAACTCAAAGAGGAGATCACTTTCACTCTGGGTCAGTTTCTGTGCTACTTTACTCTGTTGCCCGAACTTGTTCACTGGTCCACTGACAAAGAATAAGAGGTGGTGTGAAACTCTCCAAAGTCAGACAGGACGCTGGTACAACAGTAGTTGCCACAATAGATGTTGGTGTAGTATTTGTGCCTGTTGTAACACCAATTCCAAAAATACCTTTTCTTTGTGATTTACATCTTAAAATGGCCTTTTGGTAAAACTACTGGAACCCTAAAAAAATAGCTGCAAGAACAAGAGTGGAATTATACACGATGATGTTAATTATCCTGTGGCATGTCACTTTAATGAGCTCTTTCATCACGTCTCTGAAGGAATTTTCTTTCTCCGTTCGGTGTCTGTCTTATCAATCCTCGTGAGGTCACTATGTATTCTTGAACTCTGCCATAAGGTAAGATCTGTTACGTCTATGGACAGAGACAGTCTAGTGTTCCAAGGTTAAGGTAAAGTAAATAAGTACATTTTATTGATAAAGCACTTTTCACAGACACAGTTACAGAGTGTCCCAACACAGTCTCTGCTTTAGGTTTCTTGGATATCGAAACGATCTGCCTCCCCTCAGGAGGCCACAATAAAACCTGATCAAACTCTCTAATTGTTGTCATTAAAGGTTGTTTGTCACCTTGTGTTTTTTTCCGGTCATTCTGCTTTGATTTGAACTTGTGTTTTGCATTACTGTTTTGTTTTACTTTTGTGTTTTGTTCAGTAAACCAGCTTTGTAAATTATATTAAGAGTAGTTATTGTTTGCATCATAACAAACATCGACTGCAAAACAGGATATTCCACTGAAAAGAAATTAATTACAGAAGGACAGAATGCTCAAACCCCAAAGAGCAATACTAGTAATACATGCAGCGATATACAGTACAATTCAGTTATAACTCAATAGATCAAGCAATAGAATAGCGGCTCACCTAACATCTGAGCTTCTATTGCACTTTGTTTTAAATTAATTGAACAGAAAACAAGTGCACTTACCCATTTGTTTCAGCAGATAATGTGGAGGACCTCAGAGACTGGCAGATCAGAATATATAAGACAGCAGCTTTAAATTGCACAATTGTGGAAAAGCCGGTCCGACCTGATTCCCCCGCCACGCTATAATTTCCTACCAGCGTCTTTCCTCATCAAACTCTATTGATCTCACCTAATACAGACAAAAAAAAAAGAGTTTGGATGCTTTCCTGTGCAAAACAAACAAAACAATATGGTTTCTTATCACTAACAGAGACAGCTGTATCTGCAACTTGTTTTGCATACATGTCTATCTGCTGTGACAGTTCAGTTCAGTTCAAACTATTAGAATCAAATCTGTCCATGTGTATGTCAGTGGAACAAGTAGAAGCTTAGCATGAGCCCGACGGGCCTCGGGGCAAATTAGATATTGAATTGTTGATTATTGAAGTGAAAAAAAAGAACCTCTGCAGCAGACAGATGTTAAAATGAGCCTTTCTTCAAATGTTAATGTGCTGTTACATTTTATTTCATGAACTTAAAAAAAATAGGAAGAAAAAAAAATCAAACAATGAATGTGGCATTAAATGCTCTTTAGCTAAAAGTATTTTTTATTCTTAATTAAATTTTCTCTTACTCTTATCTCTTATTTTCTTTGTAGATTGCATTAATTTCTGAGATATATTTTGACTGTATTGTAATGTGCGGCATATTAACATCCCCCCTCCCCCAAACATTTTCTATGATATTTAGGCCAAGGGATGGACAAAGGTGTTCCAAAAGCTTCATCTTGTATTTGTTTGAAGTAGTGCACTGGTGGTAAAAGGTGACTGGCTGCCACACAAACAAAAAGCAGAAGATTTGCACCTCTACAACAGCAAGGTATTTTTTCCAGGACTCATTTTTAAACCGTCCCACCAATTTGTGGTTCAAGTCACACTATTAATGTGTTTCATACAAATTATTAAAACATTATTTTGCACATAAAGTTAATTATCAGTTTCAACAATAATAATGCACGTGATGCACCATAATGGTCCCTTTCCTATTTTCTACTAAAGGCAGTGCAGCTTTCTTTGGAAGCAGGAGCTCATGACAACCACACGAGGGCAGTATTATACCAGATTCTATTAGGAGCTGTGAAGAAAAATACTTGTAAAATAATTGATGGGAATTATTTTCAAGGCAAAAAAAATTGACTTCCCTGGGAAAATGATGCAAAAATATAATTGATCTAAACTATTTAAAACTGGTGTTTGAGTAAAGTGGCGGACTGAAAGATCAGCCGAGACTTCCATAGACCCTGCAGAGCTGCTGAATAACTGTAATGTGGTCGAATCAGTGTGATCAACCCAGAGGCTGTAACACACCAGCGAACAATGAGATAACACGAGTTCCTTGTTATATTTTCAATTCAGAGTTAAGTGAACTGACCTGATTCACAAGTGGAGTAATTCCATGAACCATACATATTAATTCTTTACCACATGACAGACAACGACACTGAAGAAGGAAAACACCCGCAGTGATACCCACCAATGTTCCAGTTAATAATTTTCTACAAAATTGACCTATGACTTCACGTGTACTTCCTCTGGGTCATTTCAGTTTAAGAGGCGTTTTGGAGATAACTGAGGTTGTACTTAGGCGAACTACACTGGGGCGGACGCTCTCTTTTACAGACACATGAACTCCTATTTCCCAAGCAGGAATTAGACGAGCGTCAAAACCCTGTCAAGGAGTTAAGCAAAGAGTCATGCTAAAATATTCACAGAATATTTACAGTATATATATGTATATATATATATACACTCTTAATTTACTCCAGAAACACACTTTACCTGAATAAATATAAGTCTCTGTAAAGGAAATAATTAGAACAGTAAATAAAAGTAATAAAAATTTGGACCCAGTCACAGCATTGAACAATCCTCGCGGGTGGCTTGCCACTCAATGAATTACATGTAAATTAATGTGTAACCAGGAACAAGATCTAATTTGCTTTTCTACGCACAAGTTATGTTGTACAGGAGACACTGTAGCCTATTGAGGTATTTATTGTGTACAAACACACAGTAAAAAAGTCACATTTTACTGTCAGGATAAACAATGTGTTGACAATCATTACGGGAGCACAACTAGTGTTAACTAAAGGCACTTACAGACACATGGTGCCCAGAGTTTGGTATCTTTATTTTATGCAGGGTGCTTCTTTATAGTTGCGGCCAAATGTGTTTTTTCCATCACCGGTGCACCCCACTCTAATGGGACAAACTAATACACGTCATGAGTAACTTTTTGTGTGAACTGGGAGTTGCATTATCGAACTTTTAGTGGGAATTCTATGGTCACAAGGCAACTCGACTTTTGTTTTCAGTGATTAGATTTGAATCTATTAATTCCTTCACCTTTCGTCTGCCTTGGTTTGAGCAATGATGTTGAGAAACTTCATTTTGGCTACAGTGACGCGCAGGTTCATACATTTATTTATAAAATGTATGAATATTATATAAAAATGTTGAGTTAATTGAATAGATGTTATGATTTCGTGTGTGCAGATTTTTGCAAATGAAGAAAAAAAAATATTAGTAAAGATGACATAGTCAGTGGCTGAAACCACTCCTTCATTTACACCTTCACTACCACCCAACTTACTTCACAGCGAACCGTAAACACTTGTTAATCATTGTCATCTATAAAAATGCGACGCATTGCACCATGGTAGTGTTAGTAAAAAGTGGTGTTCAGTATACCGTGGACATTACAGTTCTATTGAGAAAATGCAGTACAGTGAATAAATTGACACACTGCTGCGTATTAAACATCGTGCACTGTGTAGCAAACAGACACGGTCAGCACCTCAATATGTACGTGTAGATGCAAATGTTTGAATAGACATAAGTAGGTTGATCTTATTTTCGTAAACCATCTGCGGCTTTGTCAAACATGTAATAGGATAAAGCCAATGTCCATACGAGCAGCCTTGGTAAATGGAGACGAGCACCTTGGTACACAAGTCCACTGAAGTGTATGAACCTGGACGGCAACAGGCACCTAATAAACATTATTTAGTATCTTAAAGGTAATGACGGGTCAGTTATATTATAGTTGAATTATAATTGACTATAAGTTGCTCACAAGAGTCACCCTCCCTGGCTGTAAAATGAGGCCAATGCGGAGGTGCCAAATTCTTTTCTTTCTTTTTTTTTTAAGTGCAGTACCTTACCCACTTGAGGAAAGCAAGTCAATCCCCATAGACCCCTTTGTTAAAATGCCCAAGTTTAAATCAAAAACGTATATGTTTACAACCAGGTGCAAAACATGCTTTTGGTCACTAGAGCTAATTTCCTTGTTCGGGAAAATCTTTGCCAATTTTTTGATAAGCAAGAACTGAGCTTCAAAACAGCTCTTCAGGAAACCTACTGGTGATGTCACAGAGGCTCAGTTCATTTTTATAAACAGTCTGTGGTTATTCACTGACTTTTGCTTTTACAGTACATGATTGCTTGTTCCCATAGTGTATCAATGCTTTCTGTACATAAAGCGTTTTGTCACTCTACCCTTTGATTGAGACATATTGCAGTATTCCCACTCCAATGCGTCTGAAATTGAAGGACTGCTTACAGTGCATCCGGAAAGTATTCACAGCACTTCACTTTTTCAACATTTTGTTATATTACAGCCTTATTCCAAAATTGATTAAATTCAGTTTTTCCCTCAAAATTCTACACACAATACCCCATAATGACAACATGAAATAATTGTTTTTGAAATGTTTGCAAATCTATTAAAAATCAAAAATGAAAAAAAAAAAAAAAAAAAGAAATCACATAAGTATTCACAGCCTTTGCCATTACACTCAAAATTGAGCTCAGGTGCATCCTATTTCCACTGATCATCCTTGAGATGTTTCTACAACTTGATTGGAGTCCACCTGTGGTAAATTCAGTTGATTGGACATGATTTGGAACGACACACACATATAAGGTCCCACAGTTGACAGTGCATGTCAGAGCACAAACCAAGCCATGAAGTCCAAAGAATTGTCTGTAGACCTCCGAGACAGGATTGTATCGAGGCACAGATCTGGGGAAGGGTACAGAAAAATGTCTGCAGCATTGAAGGTCCCAATGAGCACAGTGGCCTCCATCATCCGTAAATGGAAGAAGTTTGGAACCACCAGGACTCTTCCTAGAGTTGTCCGCCCGGCCAAACTGAGCGACCGGGGGAGAAGGGCCTTAGTCAGGGAGGTGACCAAGAACCCGATGGTCACTCTGACAGAGCTCCAACGTTGCTCTGTGAAGAGAGGAGAACCTTCCAGAAGGACAACTATCTCTGCAGCACTCCACCAAGCAGGCCTGTATGGTAGAGTGGCCAGACAGAAGCCACTCCTCAGTAAAAGGCACATGACAGCCCACCTGGAGTTTGACAAAAGGCACCTGAAGGACTGTCAGACCATGAGAAACTAAATTCTCTGGTCTGATGAAACAAAGATTGAACTCTTTGGCCTGAATGCCAAGCGTAATGTTTGGAGGAAACCAGGCACCGCTCATCACCTGGCCAATACCATCTCTACGGTGAAGCATGGTGGTGGCAGCATCATGCTGTGGGGATGTTTTTCAGTGGCAGGAACTGGGAAACTAGTCAGGATGGAGGGAAAGATGAATGCAGCAATGTACAGAGACATCCTTGATGAAAACCTTCTTCAGAGCGCTCTGGACCTCAGATTGGGGCGAAGGTTCATCTTCCAACAGGACAACGACCCGAAGCACACAGCCAAGATAACAAAGGAGTGGCTTCGAGACAACTCTGTGAATGTCTTTGAGAGGTCCAGGCAGAGCCCAGACTTGAACCCGATTGAACATCTCTGGAGAGATCTGAAAATGACTGTGCACCGACGCTCCCCATCCAACCTGATGGAGCTTGAGAGGTCCTGCAAAGAAGAATGGGAGAAACTGCCCAAGAATACGTGTGCCAAGCTTATAGCATCATACTCAAAAAGACTTGAGGCTGTAATTTCTGCCAAAGGTGCTTCAACAAAGTATTGAGCAAAGGCTGTGAATACTTATGTACGTGTTATATTTTCGTCCTTTATTTTTAATAGATTTGCAAAAATTTTAAACAAACTATTTTCACTTTGTCATTATGGGATATTGCGTGTAGAATTTTGAGAAAAAAATGAATTTAATCCATTTTGGAATAAGGCTGTAACATAACAAAATGTGTAAAAAGTGAAGCGTTGTGAATACTTTCCGGATGCACTATATAATGTGAAAAAACACAATCCTTTGTTTTGAAATAGTGATCTTATAATTACACTTGATTTGGATGACTTGTGGCTCAACGGAAGCACCATATTTATGAATTCCTCACATATCTCTCAGTTTCTGTCGCTGAACTGAGCAGCACTCTGAAACCACAACCTCTCCACCTGCTCCTTTCCTAGCTCCCAGACCTGATGGAGAATGCTGACACCCTTCTTGGATGAAATCATAAGATACTCTGCATTCTCTGGATGCAGGGTCACAGAGTAGCGAGCTAACACCAAGGACTGGCAGAAGCGGGACAGCACCAGCAAATAGAGACAATCTCTCTCCACCTCGCTGAGAGGGAGGACACTTTCCCAGCCAGCGAGGACGGGTCCACCCACCTCTATGGGGTTAGGGTGCACCGTCATCATGTACATGATAGTGATGGCGAGCTCATGGATGTAGTAGCCACTGTTCATGTCCCCAAAGTCAAGGATGCCGGAAATCCTGTAGCCGTCGGTCTCATCAGGTTGCACCAGCACGTTGAGGTCATTGAAGTCGCCATGGTTAACGCCTTACAAAAGAAAGAAAGAAAATGTTGTGATTTATGGGAGCTAAAATGCATTAAATCAGTGGCATATCCAAAGTCTGGTGACTGTGTAGAATCAGATAATGAGAAGATTTGGAACATAGTGTCAGCTGAGTCAAAGCAGGTGACTCTTATTATTTTTAATAATTAATTAAATAAGTATGAATCACTGCTGAGCATTACAAGCAAAAAATACTATTTAATATGCAATAGGAACTATTTAACTAATATTCTTCTTTTGTTGTTTAATGGGCAAAGAGCTTTTAGGTACATTACCGCCACCTTCTGGCAGTAGTGATGCATTATTACCAAGGACCATTAAAAAAAAAACAAGAAGAAAAGGCAAGACGATTTTTAATGACTATTCAAAAATTCTGAAATGATGGTCAATACCTGGTATGAATGTGATAAAGATCAAAGACAAAAAAAAGGGTCTCTGATCACCTAAATCTTTTAAGAAAAAGCTTTTGACTGAATGACAATATCATAATTAAAAAGAACAAATCCAAAATGTAGGTTAAAAGTATGTCACAAAATTTTAAATAAAATGGATATACTCACACTTGCGGAAATTGGAGCGTTTGGGGTCCAGAGAGGTCTTATGATGATGAATGACGGACTTCACGACCTCCTGAAGAGGATCTCCATCTAACACATGGATGTATGCTTCCAGGAGGGCAACATTAGACAGACTCCAAATGAACTTCTCCCTCTGCAGCATGTTGAGATGAGGGTGTTCCATCTGAAAAGTGCATGACACAAGTTAAACAAAGATAAATACATATTTTTGTGACTTGTGAAGTGTTGTGTTGTGTTAAATGGCTTTACCAAGCTCAGCAAAGTTTCAAGTGATAAAAAAAAGTGATAAATTCCCTCGTGATTGCTTCAGTAAACAATCTTTAGGTTTTGTCTTGCAGCAGTTTTAACGCTACAATTCAGACATTTTAAAGCATTATAAAAGTTTGTATCATAATACCTTTTCAAGGATTTTGTCCATTCGAGCTGCTGTCTTGCCAGTTTCATACAGTAACTGCGGCGTTAGAGGAACCTTGGAGATGGTGGTCCCGGGTAAATACGTCAACAGCCGCACCAGGTACTTCTGACAGCCATAACCACAATCTGCCAAAAGTGAAGACAGGATTCGAATTACAGCCATTTACCTCACTCCCACGCCTCATGAAACCTGAACCTGTATGCTGTGGCTTTGCTGAAGGGCACATTTATCATTACTACATTACATTACTACAAATGTGAACCTGCCATGTTCTGCTACACTGCAAGAAATTGGAAGCTACAAATGTCTTCTTTTTTTCTTTTTCTTTTTGCCTTGAGGCAGGACGTGTTAGTCTACTGGTCAAGTGGCCCATCACTTATCTTTATGAGCTCCCTGAAACGGCTGCTGGCCCAGGGCCGATTCCACGGCACGTTCACGCAGGCTCACACACATACAGTACATACTGATGATGTATGACGCGTAGCATCCTACAGATTTGCTCCAGTCGAACGTCAAACAAGGTTAATTTGGTAAACTGAAGCTTTTCTACAAACCTCTGTAAACAAATGCTAAAAACATGAAGACTGAGCTGTTTACACTGCTCATATGTATCTCATCAGAAAAACATTTAGCCGATTCTTCAACACAGGAAATAGAAGTCTGACCAAAGACCACAAATCACATCAAAAGTTTATATTGTTCTACACACTGATGTGAATTAATGTGATTATGCCATGACGGGCATGATTACATTTTCATTTATTGCTTAACCACACGTACGTGAACGTTAATAAACACAGCTGCTGCATGTGTTGCTGTGTTGAAATACGTTTGAATTGAGCTTTGACGATGGTGGATACATTTTATCTTTATATGTGTATCGAGAAAAAAGCTTTGCAATTCAACTTTGTGACATAAAAAAAATAAAAATAAATAACGTACCTGACAACAGTTACCGTCTTTTAAATGTTTCTAATTCAAATATTCCTCTCCACAATATGTGAAATAAGACCGACAGAAAGGGTCATAATATATACACACACTACACAGTTAATGTACACTGAGCTGCTTTCACAACTTGTATGAAATAAAGTCCTCCTCCTTGAACTGTTTCAACTGAGCAGCATCTGGTTTATGCTCATTTCTAACTCCCATTCATTTAAATCGTTATTTGCGATGTAAACAGCATGCTATTTCATGAGTAATTCACAAGCGACTTCTGACAGAATAGATTCCAGATAAACCTGATTGACATATACTGAGCGCTAAGCTGCTGTGAGAAACTCAGTTCTGTTGAAGATTCGTATTTCTCCCTGTGGATTCAGTTTTCTGAAAATGGCAAATGTTGTCTGCTGGTTTCATACCCATTTCCTCCAGACTCATGAGCTGTCCTGAGCTGCTGGGCACAGCCGTTTGAGCAGGAAGTCCATTCTGGTGGAGGTAGGACATGGCATATGTCTGCACCTCAATCAGGCCGAGGTTCTTACTGTCCTCCGAGTTCATGATCTTTAGGACGTACTCGCCACCCTCAGTGGACGCTACGTAGAAGTTCTGGTCATCATAGCTGGGCAGTGAGTGAATTTCTGACAGCGTCAGCCTGAAGAGCCTTTTCACCATCTCAGACACCTGAGACAGGTGGACGTTGGGTTTGGCGTGCTTCCCTGACATGTGTGCTGAATGAAAACAACATGTCATCAGAGAACAGAATTTGCGTAAGGTAATTTAAAAAAAGAAGAGCATAACTGCAATCTATAATGTGTTTGAAAAAATAAAATTAAATATACATTTCAGTTTAAAATGCCCAAAAAGTGAGCTAAACAAACCTGCACGTTCTGCAGGAACTCAATATTTTTTGCATTATGTGTTTTTTTTTTTTTTTTTACTTCAATACTGTTATTATTGGTGTACTTGGTGTAATATTTCGGACTCTGATATAATTACGCTACCTGTCAGATGCATGTATTAATCCCTGTACAGACACACATACACACACACCCTGAAGCCTGAACACAGTCAAACGGAATAAACAGAAACTGTCCTGTATTGTGGCCAACAGTCTGGTAAGTAATGTTAGCTCTCGTATTCACCTTGCATTCAATAAATAACGGTAAGCTACCTCTGTAAAATACCTTCCATAACCTCCAACAACATCACACATGTTAATATTACTGGACACAAGTCAGCAGACCAACCTCAAACTGTAAAAACAAACGGGGAAACAGGAACACGTTGCGTGGCCAGCGGACATTTCAGGATCTGAAATACATGAGCCTGTTGAAAAAATATCTACATCCGGTGGGGTTTTTTTTTTTCAAAATAAAACTAACGCCAGCAGTGAATGAAGCCAAAAGGATGTAATTTGTGTCAGAAATACAAAGTAAAAATGTTTAGTATTGTGAGTTTACTAAGCCTGTTTGTTTTGTTTTTTTGTTTGTTTTTTTTTATGGCTCGCATAAAGCCAGAAAAAAAAAAGATAGCTTTCGGGTTTTATTTTCGAGGGGTGTTGGCAAAACAGAAAAAGCAAATCAATCTGGTCTCATACAGTGTCTCAAAAATCTTAATATAATAGGCTTGCTTATAGCAGGATCATTATCAAGGAAAAAAACGAACTGAAATAAACATCTTTTGGGCACTATTTGTATTTCTGTCCTTTTTTCTAGGTTATCAAACCTCACTCTAGACTATTAGGAGGAAACAAGATTAAAACAAACACATGACATTATATGATTCACTGTATTTTCTGTGGTTTACACATGCAGGAGGTGGTGGGTTCCAAATTTTGAAATTAACTTAATAGAATGTCTAAGATATGTAATAGTTGTTCAATTAAGATTGTTTTAGTGAATAGCAAAGACAATATGTTTGGAAATTGTGGATTATTTTAATGCACAAAGATAGGAAAAATGTGCAATTAGAGTATTTTTTTTTCTGTTAAACAATAAGTAACAACAAACAAATGGAGCGACGCCTGCGAGCCAGTTCAGGCAGTCAGCTCGAGCTGCTCAGCTCTACATGTGACATGCCACATACATAATCATCTGACACACACGCTCTCCAAATTTGGCGGTCTATTTAAGTTGGTCAATTTCTCATCTCCCCCTTTCTGCCTGTCAACGACACTGCTGCCTGCCTCAGTTCTGCTGGCTGTTTGCTCAGCCCCACCACCACCCCAGCATCAACCTACAGGCTCCGGGGTGGTTTAAGATATTTGCTCATCACTCCCCAAATATATCTGTGTAATGCCATCTACAGGGAGTGATGAGTCCAGAGCCTAGACGCCAAGCTCAAACTATTTCCAGCTGTTGAAATAAATATTTCAAATGGAGTTGTATGACTGAACTATTATTTTGTATTATTTTTAATTGAACAAATGCAGATGCATTGCTATCTCATGCTGACTTGCAGTGCACATGGATTGAATCTCTTTTTTTCTCATCTTCTAAAGAACAAATTAATGAACAGCTACAACAGGTAATTGTAGCCACATTGCTTTAATCAGTGAACCAGTTCCTCCTCTTGGTCTTTTTTTTTTCCTGATTACAATGGATGCTGCCAGTATTCTTCAAAAAAAAAAAAAGTCTGGCATTAAACCATTGGCAAAATGGCAGGTTTTTGATCACAATAAAGAGCATCAGATGGCTGAGGGTTTGTGCATGCAGGCAAGACAAATTGTAACATTTCCATTTTTAGATCTTATACTTCCTCCTAGTCAAAAGTATCATGAGATTGTTTGCTTTTCATTCATGTCAGATTTTTTTTGGGCTGATGTTTCAATTTTTTTTCTCAGAAGTTCTTCCATCTGGTATTGATCTGCTAACAGAGTGCAATTGTATTGTGACATTTTCTCAGAGTCTTCTATTCATGCTCTTCATTCCCTCTTTTTTAGCTTTCCTTTCAGTCTCCACCTCCTTCTAAGAAAAATACAGCCTTTGCTGCTAAACGCTCCACTAGCTGTTCACCTGCTGGTTGCTAACTTTGTCTGTCATTTAGTACTGGACAGGTAACGTACAAGGTTTTTTGTGTTAAAACTTCTGTCTGTGGCTGGAACTGGTGAACATGAATCAAAGAAGTAAAGTTGTGGGACATAAAATGAAAACACACACCAGGACATTCCAGGCCAAGTCCTCTCTTATTGTGCTTGTTAGACTAACAACCACACACAGATGGCGACAACATATAGAAAGTAGACTAACCAGATAAATCTGAAGGACCAAGCAAATTCACAATGGTAATACAAGGATGTTAAGAATCTATTTTTTTTCTCTGTAAATCCTTAGAGGAAACATGACATACAAGTCCTCTTTTAAACCATCAGCTGTGGTCAACCAAAATAAAGAGCCAAAGATAAAAGATTAGTTGAACTAGAAGTGGAAGATGAGTTACCAATTTCACATTATAGGCTGTTATTTGACCCATTATTGATATGAACATATTTCTTATGGTCAATGGCTTAATGCAATACGAAGTATCTAACATCAATTTGTGTGGAGGAGTGTTTGAGTGTGGCTGTCTGCATGTTGTGAGCTGAATGAGATAGATGTGTGCACCTGTCTAGGAGTGTGTGTATTTAATGCCACGTGCATGTCAGTGATTGGTGATGAGGTTCAATGGCCACAAAGGTGTCCACAGTTATCTTAGACCAACTGTCACAAAGCACCCCCACCACCCAACACCAACAGGAGAGGCACAATAATAATGTCAGCTGGTCACTCAGTGATGGAGACGGTTTTGTTTGTGCTGTCTGGCAGCCCCAGATGGAGTCAGCATGTAATAGCAAGCATATTCAGTTTATCCTTTCTCCTTCATCTTTACCCACCTGAGGGTATCTTCAATTTCTGTGCAATGCACTGACATTTATATCTCCCTTTGAAACTCTTGATGGTTTGCTGCCCTGACAGAGCTATTTCTGGCTGTTTTTATTCAGTGAAAAGACACAAAGGAGCATTTTGGCCAATTTTTCTGAAAAAGACAGCCCTCCTCCCAGAAAGCAGTGTTTCATAGAAACCATGTTACAACTAAAGACATTAAAAGAAAGGTAAAATATGACCATCTTTAATCACTTTAGTCCTTTAACTTCCATCTGAAAAAAACATCCCCAAATTCAGTCAATAGTAGCTGCGAAACTGTAAGGCCAAACATTTGGTTCCAGAAGAGAGTTTAGTTTACATTGGGCTCTAAAATAACAAGATGGCAAAAACCAAAATCCAAACTCGAGGCTTCATAAACAGCAGTTCACAAACCAATGGGTGATGTCACTGTTAGTTGCTGCTTAGCCTGGCCAGGTTGAACATTTTGCATAAACTATGACAGAGAAGTAATATCTTTCCATGCATCTATTAACGTTGATCCCCACACATAGAGAGCAACATGGTGGAGAAAACTCAATTACTGCCCTGCAGCAATACAGCTCAGGAGAGCACTGAAGGATGTGTTATGTGAGATGTTTACTCATTCTTGGGGGAATAAGGAAGGCTGAACACACACTCATGTGTCATTTGATTGCATGTTAGTTTTTTGAGGGAGTAAAAATTATGCATGTTCTTTGCCTTGGAGCTGTGTTGTCAGTTCCACGCGGTATTGCCACAGGGAAAGCATTCGGTCTAATAAGTAAAATTACCATCCCTGATTTTTATACAGCTTCCATGTGACTGAACATCATGTAATGAAGTAAATGAACCTGCTAGAAACCAAGGTTTTAATGATATAATTTTTTATCAATGTAAAAATGTATTTAAAAAGTCAAGGTTGTGATAATTTATGAGGCATTATGACTAATTAGATCTAATTAGAAAATGTATATGCTGTGACTTCTAAATGTAGTTTATATACTTTTTAATTGAACATTTAATTAAATTTATATTTTTGTAATTCAGTAATTTGTTGAATTCAGTCTACGAAATTACTTCAAATTAAGAGTTCAGAAATTAAGAGTTGAGGCCAAGGTGACTTTGACCTTAGACCTTTAATCTACAAAATTGTTTAGTTCATCCTTGAGTCCAAGTGACATATGTTCATGAAAGGGGGATGGACAGATGTGCGGTCACAGTAACATTTGACCACCAAAATCTAATCACTTTGTTGGAACGTTCTGTTCCAACTTTGAAATTCAAAGTGTTCTTGAGTTATTGGGCTCACAAGACGCGGACGGATTGATACACAGACCTTTGTGCAGACAACTTGAAAACGTAATGCCTCTAACCATGGCTCTCACCAGCACAGGCATAAACAGTTAGCTCATCAGGCATCTCAACAACGCAAACCCAAACTTTTTAGGCTGAACATGACAGCTAGATAAGCTTCTGTACTTTGCAAAGAAGAAATATAAACTGTTTCAAATTACAAAACAACAACAACAAAGTGCCCTGGATATTATACAACCTTCCATTCTCACATTTACTTAATGCATCTTAGGAATGCATGTTTTAACAAATGGAGATCAATATTGGTGAACTCAGATTTTCAGTCCTCAGTGAAACAGGCTGAGGTGGTACGAACAAAAATTTAAATCATCTACAGTAAATAGTTACAAAGAAAGAGCATGGAAAATACAAAGAAGCAATGGCACACTAAGCTCCTTTCATCAGGAGGCAGAGAGCAGTTACATGGGGCACACTTACCACATTTTTTTTCTGTAGTGTCATAATTGATTTGAGGTAGTGAGACCATGTGAAGCAACCTCAATGGGATCACTAAAAGGTCCAACTCTTTGCGTATAAAAGACACCCAGAAGAGCCTGTGTTGTTTCTCAGATTGATTTGATATGCCAGTTTATATGATGTGGAGGGCAATAAAGGAAGCACAGAAAATTTAAAATGTGAATTGAATAGGTCAAAGCGAGACCACAGGGTCTGATTATGGCTCTGTGAGACCAGGCAGCGGCTGGAAATAAAGAAAACAAATCATTTAAAAAATTGCCAGGGAGCAGAAGTAATCGATTATCTCAAGGGAAAATTACAAAGAGGAAACATAAAAGAGTGCATACTAGTTGTTGCATTTCAGATGATGTCCTGGACTGATAGTTCACCCAACTGTGGCTCTGTGAAAGGTAGTCCAAGCTGTGTCTGTTGAGTTGGAACCACCATCTGGCTTGTACAGACAGACTGTTGACAAAGAAATGCACATTCAATAGAACACACTGTACACACTTAATGAAGAAAGTTTAGTGTTTTGTGTGTTTATAGCTGCAAAAACGTCTTGCTTATGAAGTTGACACCCCATTCTCAAAATAAGGACACAAGCCAGACATACCAGTTTCACATGAAATTATCTCATTGAAGAAAATTTCTGCTGGGTCTAAAACATTTTTTTTTTTTTTAATTCTGCAAGAATACTCACAGGTAGCCAGAGGTAAATGTCCCTGCTTTGAATACATATATGAAAGATACAGATAAAGGGATAATGATGTTGTAAAAATATAAAATACTGTGGTGTAAAATATTTTTTTGAGAAAGAGAAACCTTAGAGGTTGGCTCCTGTAAATCACCTCCCTCGTACACAATACAACATCTGAGGGGAAAAAAAGAGAAAAATTCAAATGCATTGTGTTTGTAGCCTCCATCTGCCATCCTGTCCATATTTATGATGTGACCCTTGGCTTATCCAGTCAGTACCATTATCAACATTCGCTTGCTCATGACTTGATGAAATGTGCCATGAGCAACACGTGTATGACATGGCAGCCATGAAACAGACACTGTTGATAAGCAGCATTAGCATAGTGCATATGGATATCTTCCAGCAGTGAATGATATACTGACAACCATGTATCATGTTCCATGACTGCCAAGATATTTGGCAGATATTTGATATTTACTCTGCTTATTTAATATATACATATTCAGTGAAGTGTTCATAGCTCCTAAATGCAACCAACTCCTCTCGTGAAAAGCCTGTTATCTATGTCTATTTTCTCTTTTGGTAAATTGATGTGGCTTCCTGCAGGGGTGGAAGAACTATTCAGATCTTGAAGCAAAAGTAGCTCTACCGCAATGAAAAAAAATACTCAATTACAAGTTGAAGTCCTGTCAAAATTGTACTTAAGTAAAGCACATAAGCACTGTCAACAAAATGTATGTAAATTATCAAAGTATTTCAGTATTTAGAAAAATAGCCCAGTTTAGAGCATCATATTCATCATATATAAATTATTGGAATATCACTTCATTGACATGTGAGCAGCATTTTAATGTTGTCATGGTACAGCTAATTTAAAAAAAATAATACTGTTAAAGCATTCAATCTATGTATATTAATGCATACACAGCCATTGATCATATATTTTAATTATAAAATATTGATTTGAAAAGTAACCAAAGCTGTTTGATAAATGTAGTGGAGTGGGAATATAAAGTATCATCAAATGGAAATATCAAAGTAAAGTACAAGATCCTCTAAATTGTATATAAGCATAGTACGTTGAGTCAATGTACTTTGGTATTTTCCACAACTGGAAAATACCCCAATATAAGCTCCAACTGTACAATTGTGTCCAGGTGTGGAAATGCTCTACCAGTTGAGAATACTTTGGAAAGTTTTGGAGCCAAAGTCCTTCACAGAGTCACGATTCCCATGATTAATGTAGAAGAGTGCAGAAGTCTCACGTCTCAAGCCATTACTACTGAGTGAGAAAAAGCTTGTGTGTGTGTGTGTGCGTGTGTGCATCCATTGTGATGTGAATATTTCAGTTGATTAAAAAATTTAAAAAAAAATCAAAGTCAACAAGATTGCTGAGGATATAAAAAAGACAGCAATATATATTTTTTTCCAAATCTACAAAGGCTAACGCATCGTTTAAAGTAACACACATCTGCAGAAAGAACAAGAAGCCCTTCACCTACTGCAGGACGGTAAAAGAGAAGGTAAGCACAATGGCAGAAATATTATTCAAGGACCATTAAAGTAAAACAGAAACTGTGTCACCCACTGCCAATGTGTGGATGAATTGGAGGAAAAGTGTACAGCGCTTTGAAAAGGCACTATATATAGACAGATCATTTAGTGCAGACCATTTACCATGTTATAGAGAGTGTGTGGCTTCCTTCAAATGCAATGGATCAGTTAGAACGGGACACGGTTCAGGTGTGAAGGAATCTCCATTCATCCCTGGGTCTCCCTGTCTCATCAGTACGGTGTCTCTGTCACAATCGGTTCCCCTAACTCATAAGGCCACTATGTCCTCTTGAACTCTGTGTTGTCATATGGCAAGGTCTATTACAGATGCAGACACTCTAGTGTTCCAAGGTTAACCAAGTTTCAAGGATGAGGCAGACGCCTCTCCTTATCTGGAAATATAGAACATTCTGGGGGACAATATGAACTTGACCTGTGAGGGTAGGAACATAGAGATGGATTGTCTAAACACTTTAACAGTTGTCACTCCGTTGCTCCATGATCGAGTTCTATCAATAAACATTGCGTTTTTCCACCCAAGGCGGTCTCCTTTGACTTCTTCACCCTAAATCCACAAATTCCATCACACACATGCAAATAGTTTTTAACCCAGTCTGATGTGGAGAGGAAAATAGAGATTATAAACCTTTCAAAATAAAATCGCAACATTTCTAGAGCCCGGTACACCTGCAGAACTATAAGACTTTTAGCTCTTTATTTTGTTTTGTGTAGTGTGATACAGTCATATGTAAGATTAAAAAACTATTAGCACAAACTACAACTTGGTTTTGTTATTTGTCATGAATGAATTTAAGAAGTACATTTAGTGAACTGAACATACTGAGAGTGAAACATTTGAAAACAGCATTTGACATGCAAACTGTTTACATAAAAGTAGCTAAGTCAGCTGGTTTGGCACAGAAATCAGCTTGGGTGTTTTTTGATCACATATAAGGGTGGAGACTCCAGGTGTAGAGAGTGAAGTTGTATTTTGTTATGTGTTGGGTCTTACAGCTAGATCTGAAAGGAAATGCCCAGAGGTGTGAAATGTGGACGGACATGAATATTAATGACAAATTGTCTGTCTGATGTGATGATTGATCCAGTGGCTAGAGGCATTAGCAGGCAACTGACTCATCCTGAGTGACACTGTCCTTTGGGCTATGCATGAAGCAAGTGGAAATACAAATCTTGCATGGTAAAGCTGATCTCCCTGATCCTCCAACTGAGCAACCTTTTTTAGTCCATTGCCAAATTTGTATTTTATAAACTAAAAAGGCCAGGCTGACGGCTGAAAGTGTAGGGGTGGGCTGCCAGTTAATATTGACTCTGTTATCTCTGAGTACTTTGGACTATGCTCGCATCGAATCTCCAGGGATGGAAATATTGGGCTTTTGATCAGTCAATCATTCAGTCTCCTACTTAGGTACGGACTGAGCTACATCCCTAGCTACTGAAACAAGTAACGTGACATTTAAAGACATGGTCTCCAGAGGACAAAGAATACCAATCTTGGTAATCCCCTGATTTTTCCTCTGCTTTTACCATGAGATTGTGGTTTTGAGTGAAAAATCTCAACAGTTAATGGATAGCCTGTGATCATATTTGGTTCACACAATGATGTCTTCAGGATGAGTTTTTAGAGAAAAATAAAAAAGTATCCAATACAGATGCAAATGTTGATTAAGTAACGTAACTTGGAATACTTACTTACGAATGCTCATTACTTTGCTGTGCAAAGAAAAACAGAAAAAAACAAATATTCTGTGACATAAATTTCAGATTTGTATAAAATAACCTCATCTCATGTTGCATTTCAGTCGACAACACATAAATGTAGTATGACAAGCCCATAGGTCGGAGTCACGTTCAATTTGCATAAATTGCTGTTTGCTATTCACCCTTTTCTGTCCAAGTTAAAACTCAGGTCGGAGAGTGCAAAGCTCCCACTGTGGTCTCATAAACAGAAGCAGAAGATACTATGAATACCCATGTTTAGGTGGCACTGACCAAAAATGACCAGGTGCATATTGTGTTGTTTGTGTCATGTGTTCCTAAACTTAAAAGAATGGAAGCTGTGACTTGAATGCCATGTCAGCAACCTGTCTGTTCTGTTTTGTCGTATTCACTGCTGATGGGAGGATAGAAAAAGGGAATACATGGGAACAGGCAGACTATCACATGGCACCAATGGAACTGAGAATTCAGCTTCCTTCAAAAATCATCGTAGTTACTTAGAGTGGGAGTTGGAAAAGTTGCATCCTGTAATATATGAAAGTTCTTCACATGCTAAAGGCTTAACATGTGACCTGTATTGTCTATTGTGTGCATTTATTTTTTGAAGTTGAATATACATTATAACAACATTTTATACAACGTATTACTTCTCAGCATTGGTAACGTGTCTCACACATACATACTCTTTGCCCCACACTGGTCAACATGAATGCATATCTGTTCTATCAGGTGTGTTGTTAAGGCCCGACAGTGTAACACTGAGCCTGCAATCCCATGTGCAAGACTCTGCTTTTTCTAATGTGATAAGTCAAAAATGTTTGAGAAGAACAGTAAAAAGTAAATTTCTCATTGCAACAGGTTAATTCTTGTATTAAGATATTTATTATAAGAAAAGTAAGCTTTAATCATAAGAAAGTAGTAGTTATCCTAAAAATGACATCCATTTTTTTTTTTTTTTCAAACTTGCAGGGTCTGTGCAGTGGACTTTCAATCTTTCTTGGCCTTACCAACTTCTGAAGAAAAGATGTATCAAACTCCCTGCTAGGTAGTTAAAGGCAAAACCAGCGTCAATAACACACAAACAGCACAAAGAAACACCCGGGCACAATCACCTTTACCTCTGTTTTAATCAAATCTTTTATTCATATTGTGTATCTTTTTTTGTGATTTTTTATAGGTATTCCCTATGATTAATTAACAATATGACTGTGGACATTTAAGTCTAAAAATTCACATAAAATGTAATTCCTAAAACTCAAAGGGAATAGATAATACTTCCCTGATGCTTTTGGTTCCACAGAAGCTTTGAAGTGCAGTGGCATTACATAACTAAAGAACATGTTACAAATGCAGTGCCTCATTATGAAGAAAACTGAAAAGGAAAATTATATGTAAGCATATTGGTGGGTCAAGCAGGTTGAAGCAGGATAAATAAAGCCCTTCAAGCAGTTACTTCACATGATTGGTTGACTGTTTTAATGATTATATTGATTCTTATTGTGGTTAATTTGTCATTATAGTCGTAATAGTTACAGTTCCTGAGGAATGCAAACCAATTAAAGAAAATCTGTTAAAGATTGCTATATAGGTATGGATGTGGTCTAACACTGCAGTAGGCAGGATGATTGTCTCATAATGCTGGCTCGGTGAGGATGTAGGGGAAAAAAAAAAAAAAAATTAAAATAGAAAAATGTAAAGAGTACTGTTTGGCATGAGTCAAAGTTATTGTGTCCAATCTAAAACGACCTGAAGCGATAAAGGAATTGAGGATCTATTTATATACCAGTCTGTTAAGACCAGGGTTCCCCAACCAGTAGATTGCGATTTACCCAGTAGATCAAAGAACTCTCAGAGGAAAAATAGTTGGAGAACCGTGGTTCAGACTGTCCTTCCCGAAAACAGGTCGCATCAGTTGTCTGTGCAAACCATGTGACGTCTAGCGGCTGTAGTAATTATGATGAGAGCAAAGGTGGAAAGCAGGGGACGTCATCTAAAGATCGACAAAGAGACTTTGCTTAGGTGCCGTGAGAAATCAAAATTAATCGACTTATCTTAGCACACGTACATAATGAATGGGACTCACACTTCGAACATAACACAGTGCATATGTAAAACATGTCTATATAAACGAAGCGACAACCAATAGTGTCGTCACCCATTGTTTTTTGAACGGCCGTTATTAGGCCTCAAGCTCGGATTTTGGTTGATGCCATCTTGTTGGTTCCGAGCAGGCTGAGGCCCAAAGTGACCATATTTTGACGAGCTAGTTGGGAACTAGCGGGGCATCTGACTCGATCGCATTGGCAACCAGACGGTACTACATCCTGCCCACCCAATAGTCGTAAGCTGACTGCACCACAGGCCTGTCAATCGAACAGACCCCAAAAACCCTAATATCTAATTAATGACGGGATAATTTTCAAATGGGCCGACAGAAAACACTTTAGCTAACAACGCTGAAATAGTTTAAATATATATTGACTCCAAATTTCATAAAGAAATGTTGAATGGGAGTCTATGGAGCTGGAGGGCTTTTTGGAGTCAATCTCTAGTGGCCCTCTGTGGTATTGCACCTTAAGGCACTTCTCCATCAGTCTCATTTTTCAAAACCAGAGCTACATCCACTTTAATATACAGTCTATAATATACATTTTTGGTGCACAAACCCAACCAAACTTCAAATGTTTTACAACATTCACCACAATTGATCGTTGTTATGACGACGAAGGTTTGGTATACTTGTCGCTGGTACTCTCTAGCTGTCACAGACAGTATAATGTTTTGAGGGATGATCTAGTCTGTTATTTTGGAAGGAGGACGTGTTGGCCTGTCACACTATGTGTGGAAGTCTAGATACATATGTAGTTGGTGTTTTTACCAAAAAAAAACGCCCTTAATGACACCTGACAGACACATCAGCTGTTTAGATTGCTCCCTAACCTCTAGGCATCTCAGAGAGATGATACATGAAATGTGTCAAAAATAATGTGACAAGATATGCTGTGATGGCCATAACACAACATAGACTGACACTACAGTGTCTAAAACAATAAATCTGACCATCCCTTTCAGTGCTTTTGATGTACTGTATCTCTGGAGTGACATTAACATGGAAATTAAAATAGAGAATTTTACAAATGAATAATGTTTTTCAAACTTAAATACTTTTGAAAACAGGAGCAAAGTTTAGTTTAATTGTAGTGGTCCTTCGGTATAGAACTTGTCTTCTTGTCACCTTTTTCTCTAGATCTGGCAGACTCTGCGGTGCTGATGAAAATGGAAATTACCTTCAAGAAAATGTATCACCTGCACATGAAGAGTTAGTGATGTGCGTACATCAAATATAAAATACGATATTTTGAATTACAGCCTTGTGAAGATGATTTGTGTGTGAGAGTGAAAGGTCAGTGTGCTCACTCATTAATACACATTAGTCTTGTCAGGTAAAGGCTGACATCTGTTCAGCAAAGTTTTGTCATTCATGAAAAGCAGAAATGCCACGGTATACCCGTGAGCCACTCAATTATTCACTCTTTTCATCTGCCTCTGTTATAACTGAAATGAGGACTATGAGTTCATTAAAAATACCAGGTCATCAAATGACCAACTAATGTCAAATTGATCCCTGACAAGGAAAACCGGTCTTATCAGGCAATGTGATTAGTGGAAAAGATTTAAAGATGCCTGTCTAATATAAAGTTCAGTGTGTATGCTCTCATGAAATCATTTTTCCCTCAGGCTTCATTTTGAATAATTAGAGAACTTCTTCATTCTTAATTAGCAGTATGGGTTGAAAATGACATGATTTTCACATAACCGGCTGACTTTGTAAACGTTTGCATATATGTTTATAAATTCTTGTCAAATAGCAAAAAGGAATTATTTAAGGAAGATGTACTCTGAACACAGAGTCAAAGAAAAATTGTAGGGGGGTATTTTCATAAACTAAACCTTATCATCATCATCACTGATCAGATAGAGTTCATTTTATGTTAATGAGTTAAACCTGAGGGTAGAGTTGAGAAATGACAGCTTCAGGTAGTAATATTGCATATTGCAAGAACTATAACTTCTAAACTGAACTTTGAGCACATATAAACACCCCTGCCTTCTGCAGCCTAGAGGGCTTGAACAAATTATTTCCCACCACTTCGAAATGCTGTTACTGTTTATAACTTGGCCATTATACAACCAATTCCACTGTCATTCAAGGCAAGTAAAATTATAAAAGTTTTTGTTTTTAAACTTGCAGGGCAAGACTATAGCATCTTTGCAGCTTCATACTCATCTCTAACGAAAGAGTTGCCAAATATAATTATATCAGTGATCAGTACAGTTCCCACAGGCTCTGGATGCTGAGTGTTGTCAATTACTCCAGATTATCCCTGCTGGTCCCAGTAACTCCTGACTTTACTTTTGAAAACATGGTTAGGCAAGGGTAATATAAAATAAAAACATAAGAAAACAAAACACCCCATAAAAAAAGGGATAAATAAAAACTTTGTTGAGTCAGGTAAATAATCAGTGTACAAAAATACCTTGTATATTAGCATGCTAACATATAACTGGCCCAAAAAGAGTACAGCTGATACTGATGTTAAGTTCATTAGTTATATACCGAAATTGTGTACAAAGTGGAATTATTTCCTAATGAGAGATTTTCCCTCAGTCTTTTGTGAAAGCAGATTATTACCACCTACTGTTAGGTTTTAAAGTTAAGCGACCTCTAGCGGTCAGATAAATAACGACAATCTGGAGTCACAGAGGAGTGATGCTGTTCAGATGAAGCTGATTAAATGCAACAGCGGACCGGTGTTTGTTTTTACAATCAGACAGTTTTTTAAAACCATTTTTACTGTTGCCATGACAATCAAGGTTTCCACTGATCACACAACACAGATCATACCATCATTTTAAACCAAACCATTACCGTTCTCGAACACAATGCAAGTATGTTTGTGCCTATTCCTAATCAGGGGGGCTAATTTCAAAAACGCTCCTGTGGGTCATATTTGTGGGCAGGAACAAGCGACCTGTACGGTTGTATGGAGGAATTGTTGCCTGATAATGGCAGTAAAGGAAAAAGTCCATCGCTTTAGAGATAGTCTGAACCAAAGTTGTGATACAATCAACACACCATCCTTGACATCCCTAGACTCATGTCCCTAGCATGGATAAATGTCAAACTCCATGCAAATATATGATATACAATATGCTTGACAAAAACAATGTATAAAACAGTGTTAAGCTTGGTAAAAATGTTACATTATACTGTACATTATTGGTAATAGTTTGGACATAATTCAAGACTCACATATTCAGAATAAGAGCTTCGGCATTAAAATAAACCTCCCAAATACAAAGATGGAACAAAGCAGGACACAAAAAATTGGCAGTGGAAAATGAATCTGCAGTGCAGGTGAGGTTTTATAAACATACCAAACAGAGGTAATCGGGGCATATTAGGAGATTCTAGCAACAATCGTTTCAGTGTTAATTTGAATGTGGCTCTTTCAAATTGAACGGTGGTTCCTTTGTGGTCAGTAAGAAAGCTTTCAGTGTGTTCCTTGTTATAACAACAAAACCAGATGTGATGTGGCTCAGAGGAGGATACCCTTTCTATCTGCTGTGAGCCATTTTCCTCAGAACACACTGGCAAGGAAGACAGGAACATAAAATAAGAGAGAATGAGGTGAGAGTCCGATTAAGGAGGGTGTAGACACTGACAGAGAGGGACAAGCTTGCAGGCACTGATGAAAATATTCCAGCTCTCGTGGTTTCAAATTCGCTTGAAAAAAAAAGTGTGACATGACCCCAGTCATGTGACATTTTAATTAGAGATCACTGCCAGAGTACAAGCTCATTTTCCAAACCTACACATCCCTGTTATTGGGTCTTTGTAAAATGAAGCAATTTGAAAACATAGATTCAATTATCTGACAATTTTAACCTGGTCATTAAAGTTAGTTAAAGGAACAATCTCACATTTTAAGAAAAGCAGAGTCACATAGAAGAGTAAATTATTGAGATTTTATCTCTAGCTTTTTTATCTATAACTGCTAGTCTACCTACATCAGAGGTGAAAAAACATGAACTGGAAATGTTGCAATCATGAGTTATACAGGCAAAGGTTTGATGTTTCATAGTTTTCCACTGAGCAATCATACCAGTTGTACAGAAACCACAGCCTCGGTTGGACATTTCATTCGTCAGTGTGTGAAATGCGAACGATACGTGTGAATAAAAAAATGTAGAAGTTGGTGTAAGGCATATTCTTAATCTTTTGACAACCCTGTGACAGTTGCCCATCATCTTGCCTTGTACATGTATTTGTACAAGCTATGCTTTTGGACCACTCTGCACAGAATACCGAGGGCTAAATTCATTCATTTAAACAGATGTCATATGTTGACTGTTTCATGAAACAAAAAACATGTCAGGTGTGGCTCAAACTGTGCAAATAAGGACAACTCCTGAGTTCACATTTGAAGAAAAATTGTATAAATTTGAAGGCGTCTCAAAAACCATTCAGAGGGTTTGGGAAGGAATCTTTGGAACTTGTTTTTAACATTAAATCAACAACTAATTATCTTGGTACATTGTGATATCGTTTTATGGCTTATTGTGCACTGTAACTGTATGAGTTCTGTAGAAAACATACAGCGGTAAGGATGTGTACACACTTAAGAACTGACAAATGTAGTTAACACAAGCGGATTAAGATAGAAATCAAGAAACTATGGCTATGTTCAGACTGCCAGTCCAAATCTGTTTATTTGTCATATCCAGATTGTATCCAGATTGATCTTTGAAAGTTTGAACAGAAAAAAAACACATATGAAATGGGATTTTTGCAAATCGGATCCAAACCACATTTGGAGGTGGTTTGAAATGCGATTCCAGTCGGTTTCCTGCAAATGCGTATCAGTCAGGGAGATCTGTTTTGAGAGCAAATGTCTCTGAAATTTCTTGGTTGTAAGTAAAAATATATGAACGGACAATAAAATGCATATGTTTTCTTGGTTTTGGTCACACACTTAAAAATTATGCTTACGGCACAAAAAGTTTTGGTTAGAAATCAGAGCTGTTTCCTGGCACCAATTCGACTTCTTACGTCACTTGCAATGCGACAGACAGTGACGACGTCATTTTTAGAGTGACAAAGTGAGCAGAATCTATTCTGTCACTAGCAGAGCCATCAGAGAGTGGAGAGTTTGGCTATATGGAGGACAACAAGAGCAACAGTCTGTGACCAGATGCCGAAATAAACTGTCTGCTTGAAATTGTGGTTCCTAATTGTGGTTCCCAGCATAGCCAAGCGTATGCTGTTACCACAGCAACCCATGCAGATTAGTTGGTGATACCTGTATATAACAAATCGAATTCGCTCACTGGTTAGTGATCTCCAGGCAGAAGTCAACAAAGCTCCCGACTCAGTGGAGTAGAAGCAAACAGACATGGGCGGTAATTACTGACTGACAGAAGCTGTCAGATACGGCTGCCTTCCTCTCACAAGTAATGCTGTAAATTAAGATAAACTAAAGATAAAGATAAATTAAAAGGCCTGCGGGCATTGCTCAGTCCACTTATCCAGAGCTTGATCTCCTGAGTGAGGTCAGTTAGTTTACTGATCAATTGTGCAAAGTAATTGCCGGAGGCAAACCCCAGTGACACGTGTCTTATCTTCGTGAGGAGTACCTGCTCTCAGCCACATGCAGGTGCTGCCCCCAGTTGTCAAAGCAGTGATGCCATTGACACCGTTCTGGGTGGCCTGGCTTAAATCCACACAAAATTAGACTGCTTTTCTCAGAGCAAATATACCAACAAATCTCACGCTGTTGAATCAACACCCCGTCTGCTCCCAGGGTCAGTGACCTGCAGTTAGAGTTTACTGACCTTAACCTGTTTTACTCTTTTATTGCCCAAACTCATCTCTGTCCACTGCTGATCTGACTGGTCCCCTCTATGCTTTGAGGTACTGTGTTGCTATAACTTTCTCCACCAGGCCATGTGAGTTTTGTGGGAGATGATTAATACTAGTCATATTTTAATGGACATCCATTTATTTATAGGCTACATCTCAGTCGCGGTGCTGGTGTTGGCTTTGAAAATAATTTCTAAATGGCTTCAAACATGTTGTTATTCTGGACCAAACAGTTATGGTGTGGAGCATTGTGCCACGTTACACCTGCCTGCTATGACTGACTGAGTGATGCGTAATGGCAGAGGCTGCTCTTATGGGAACTCTTCCAGAAGGGAGGAAATTAGAAACATATGGATAGAACTTTCTCTTCAGTCTCAGCTGCATCAGCCAGCTGCGTATCACCATCCAGCACAGAGCACAGACCGGCCCACCCGTTGTGAGTGTGCTTTCTCTTTATTGCCCATTGCCACTGCTTGAACCAAGTCAATCAGCCCAAATTTAGAGAGTGAATAATGGGGAGGCTAACTTTGCTCTTGATTATATGCTTGGTGCATGCATGATCAATAAGGTCACCAGGCATATATCTCACCTGTTAATCCTCAAATAATGTCCCCGGTAGCACTTGGCACTGATGAATCCTTGAAATAATGAATGCGCTCTGTTCACGCACAACAGATGCAGTCTTCTTGATTGCCCCTTGTACCAACATGTATCTCGTTGCATGTAGTTGAATAATATCGAAAAGTAAAAAAAAAAACTGTGTTTGCAAACACTTTATGAGACTACAACCAAGGACGAGGCATACAGTACAAACATACAGTACATGGAACAAGCGTCCAGTTTACATTTGTAGCGCAGTGAATAGTAGTGCACTCCATGTGGTCAAACATTTTTGGTGGAATGCGGACCTCCACACAGGGCCATAAATGGCGTTAATACTGCAACTGCACAGCAACCTTGCAGGTACAACGCATGTTAACCAGCATCTCTACAGAGGAGATGTAAAGACCTGAGGTCTAGTTGCAGACAGACTGCAGGACCGTGGGAAATACAAGTATTTACTTTCCCAGACAGAAAACCAAAACCATTGCCAACTCTCACATGAGGTTAAAAGAAAATTCCCCTCCAAATATGGTGCAAGAGAACTGTTGGAGAAATAGCAGTATACGAACAGACTGAAATACAACCTGCATGTGAGGATTTGTGAAAAAGGCAAGTAGTTCATGATACTAACTTCAAATCATCATAGTAATTATATTTTGAGTGTGGGCACTGGACAGAAAATGTAAATGTAGTTTTGAATGTCTACGTGTTCATGTGTGGGAGGGTGGAGGAGAGGGAGAGTGACAGAAAGAGAGGACACGTGTGTGCGTGTGTGCGCACACTGTATGTATGTGTGCGACTGCAAATGAGGCTTGGGGAGAGAGAGCGACAGACCAGGCGGCGAGTGGACTCAAAGAGCAGCACATTTTTCACACTGGAGACACTAATCTGGGTTTACACCAACGAATAACAACAGGGGAGCACATTAGAGGTAAGAAGAAATATACTCTCTGGAAAGCTAGATAGTCTCAGTCCAGGACTAAATTAGAGTAATGATATAAATTAAAGAAATCCCTCATCATTGAGTGCCTCAGAAATATAGAGGATCCTGGCGGGTGTCATCACGCAATCAACCTATTTTTGCAATTAACCTTTCAAACTCTTTCTTTTGCTGCAGTTGCTTTTTCAACAGTTTCCCCTTTTAAAATGACCAATATCACATTCAATATCTGCATGTTATCATATTATAAATTGAAAATTCAGCATTAATGTACAGTATGATTTTAAAAACATTCTACTACAACACCTAATAGTTACACAACTGAATACATTTTTCCTATAAGGAACACTGTACATAATTAGACATTTCTATTGCCTAAATATTTTTGCATGACATAGGCTACAACAGTGAGGCTCTAATTAAATTTGTGTTTCATCTTCCACCTTCATTCATCTCTGTTAAAGCCGATGGCAAACTGAGCATAAGTGGATTGCAAGGGAAAGTGTCACTGAAGGAAAACCACTGAAACTTAATTAAGGAATCTAAGAAAAGGAAAAAAATGTTTTTCAAAATCCAACAATTATGTTATAACTTCTTTTGTAACAGTAAGCACAAAAATTGAATTATGTAAATTGGTTATAAATGGTGTTTTGCTGTACATCATTTATCCTGGCTTCTCTTGTTCCTTTGTTTCTAACTTAAAAATACCAAATATAAATTTACAGCATGAATTTGAAAAAAAAAAAAAAAGCCTGATAGTGACCAGAAAACCTTTTCACTTCCTCTGTTTGTGAGAAAGGAAGAATAAATATAAAATAAAGTCATGAAAGGTGCAACATTTTCACACATAAAAACATGCACTTAATTCATGCACTTTCTATGAATTCAACCCCATTTTTAGCCCACAAAGAGGTGACATTTTTGACCCTCATCGGAGGCAGTGTTAACTTAGCTTTGCCAAAGCACAATGTCATTTTGGTCTGTTGAATTTGCTCAAGGCAGATGCACATGATTTGGACTTGTGATTTAGATTATTTATGACATACGAGAGAAAAGAGAAATGTATAGAGACCTGTGTACTCTGGAGACAAAAACTGTGTCACCTGTTACAGCCTGGGTAAGATGATGAATGTTTTCTTTGATTCTGATGTAAGAGGTGTTAACAGTTGCAAACTGGATTTGTATTTTTGTGTTGGAGGGAAAGCTGCCACATTGATTTCATCATTCACTGGCGATCAATGAGGAGATCAATGAAATATAACCTACAGAACCAACTTGATGGAGAAATTTCCATCAGTGGCCTACCAGTGGACAAATGATAGTTTAATAGACTTTCCAAGAAAGCAACAGCCTTTTTATTACTTTCAGGACAATGTGTGTCTTGACTTTGTTTCACTTATTTAAGGTGAAAACAAGTCATGATTCACAGGTGGGCATTGCAATTATTTAACTTCAGAAAAATATAAAACTTCAGGCATATGTAATCATCACTTAGCGTCTGCTGTATAGAAAACAAATCAATGTGTGAACATTAAAACAAAAATCAATAGTTGATTAAACTGTCATAAATCCACACAGAATTAGACTGCTTTTCTCAGAGCAGTGTGTGAACTAGAACATTAGAGATAGATAACTTGCAGACTGATGAAGATAGACCCAAGCTTGCCTCTGAGCTTTCAATCTGCAGAAGCTAATATAATACAACACTTAACCCTCGTGTTGTCCTTGGGTCAAAATGACCCGCAGCTGTGTTCAACCAAGTTCTATTTTATTTCTATATTTTTATATTTTTTTGGGATCATTTGGTCATCATTCTTAAAGAAACCCTCACAGCCTCCTTGTCACCAATGATCCCAAAAAATATGAAAATAAAATAGAACTTGGTTGAACACAGCTGCGGGGCATTTTGACCCAAGGACAACACGAGGGTTAAGCATTCTTCTGCGAGCCTCCTGTGTGTACTATTGTAAGGTATAATTGGCTTAATGGACATCAGGGGCTGTGGTACTCCTGACATAAGTAGTATATGGCACAGAAGTGGCTGCACTCTACAGTCACATGGGAACGGTTTATAATACACAAATCATTGTAATGCAGAACACTGACAAAAAGCATGTCACCACCATTTCACGCGCTTGAGGGCTTTAGTCGATGGGCACAAAACTCATCCTGGTAAAACACATAATACAGTAACTGCACAGGAGATAGAGAAAAGATAGAGAAAAACCTCTTTTGATGGAAAATTCATTATTGTTTTCCTGCATGTCAGCACCAGTTGTTTTCATTATCCAGCGCTCGTAGAAAAATAAATAATACATTTAACTCTGACTCAGAAGCGTGCATTCAGCTGATTGACCGCTTCTTTTTTCAACTATATCAACTCAAGTGTGAATGAAGGCAAAGACTTGGGGATACTTTTTCCTTTTTTTTAAATGAAATCTAACAGCATCCCTTTTTAAATCCTTCCCAGAGGGTTTCCTGTAAAGGATAATCAAATTCCCTTTATTTAATGAAAGTAGTCACAAGCTAATTGAATATCAAAAATCATTTTCAAGGAAACAGCTCATTTAAATAGGGAATTATCAACATAGTGCATCATTTCTTTTACTTTCATCTTGTCCAGGTTCTTTTAAAGTCCTTCAACTAGGAATGTATTTATTACCAAATTACTTTCCTTTGACTGGAACAAATCTCCCATAGATTTCATGGTATGCATCTATAAAAGGAGTCACTGGTTTATAATGTGTGTTCCTTTGAAGAGCAGGTACAGTACTTCTCAAGGAGATACTGACAGTTTGTCTCTGCACGTAAGATGAGCAAGCAGTGGTTCAAGGTTAGGGAAAGGTTGCCGGATTGTTGTCCCCAGACATGCAGGATAAATCTGGTCCAGTCAGTGAAAATGCTCAGCACTCCCTCATTAACACTGTTGAGGCACCTTAAGGTAGGTAGGTAGGTAGGTAGGTATATACTTTATTAATCCCCGAGGGGAAATTTTTTCGCCACAGCAGCATACATACAGGAGCAATAATAGAAACAATAGAATAAAATAATAATAGAATAGAATAATATAATAGAAAAGCAATAAAATAAAAAATATAAATATAAAATATAAAATGCACAGTACATACAGTATATATACAGTACATTAAATATCTATATATATTATATACAACAAACCAATAAACACAGTCAACATATATATATATATATATATATATATATACGGTACAGTATATATCTATATATATAATATACATACAATATACAAGCAACCAAGAAACACAGTCAACAGTGTTTTTGTACTGTGATGGATTTTGCCAGAGGTGAGTTATTGTAAAGTCTTATGGCAGTGGGCAGGAATGATCTCCTGTATCTGTCCTTGTGACAGCGGAGCTGGAGGAATCTGTTAGAGAAAGTGCTCCGCTGTCCCTGCAGCAGGTGGTTGAGAGGGTGGACAGGATTATCCAAGATGGACAATAGTTTGATCAGCGTCCTCCTCTCCACCACCTTTTCCAGACTATCAAGTTTGTAGCCGATGATGGAGCCGGCCTTCTTAACCAGTTTGTTGAGTTTGTTGGTGTCACCGGCTCCAATGCTGCTCCCCCAGCAGACCCCAGCGAAGTACAAAGCACTGGCCACAACAGACTGGTAGAACATCTCCAGCATCATGCTGCACACATTGAAGGATCAAAGTTTCCTCAGAAAAAAGAGTCGACTCATCACCTTCTTGTAGACAGCATTGATGTTGGTCTTCTTAAGAGGAACAGTTAAGACATTTTGGGAAATATGTCCATTCACTTTCTCACTGAAGACTTACATTTAAAGCAGTAAAAACAGTGGGCCTCATTCACTAATATGTGCGTAGAAATGTTCTTATTTTGCGCACAAAATGAGTGCGCACGCAAAATCCCTGTGGGATTCATGACACGTGCGTACCGGCCAATTTGGTTCTCACCACCTTGCTTATTTTAGTGAGTCAGAATCATTCTAAATTGACAGGCGCCTGTCCGTGCACTGTGATTAGCATACTGACACACCCCCGTTTCTCAGAAGGACATTTGTTTGTCTGCAGCTGCATCACGACGAAAGCAGTGAAGCGAAGAGAAGTTGACAGAGATGGCACCAAAAATGAAAAAGAACAAATTCAACAACAGCGGGAATTAAAACAATAGTCTCTGAGTTGGAAGACAGAAAAGGAACACTTTTCAAAATTGTTTCCTTACAAGTAATTATGGTTAAAAAAAAGAAAAGAAAAAAAAAAAAAAAAGAAGCGTAGGCTGCTGTTACTGAGGCTGCCGTGTCCCCTGAAGTGCGCACTGTGGCACAGGTTAATCCTCAGAACCTGGTGAACGCAATAGCGCAGCGAGTATTCATCAGAGATGTAGCGGATATATCCGGAAACTGCACAACTTTAACTTTCACAAAATGTTAGTGTTAGTAACGAAGCGTTACAGAAATAATCGAAGTTGAAGTTGTGTCGACGTTACACCCTGCATGAAGCGCTACATCCATCTCACTACTCTTAACTGAATAATTCCCAAAGTCCCAATCCTTCACAACGTGCTCTATATCCAAATAAACAGCAGAACTTATCCTTTCTGATAATACCCGGCGAAGTGATATATTCTTTAAACTGAAGAAATAGTTTGTATGTATGCTTCAAATAAGAAGACAAAACTATGAAACAACAATTATAAAATACAATATAAAATCAATTATAGAACGGGCAAAAAACCCACAGATAAATATTTGGAAGCAATCTTCTGTAATAAAATAAACTGAAGAATTATATTTCTACAGAATCTGCTAGCAGGATGACCTCAGAGGGACACGCTGGTCTCTACAGCCTCTCCTGCTGATGCCCTCTGAATCTGAAGTCCTGATGCTGAAGTGCCTTAAGAGCTGCTAGTTGTGTGCTGTTTATCAAGCAGCACTGACCCTGCAACAATTTTGAAATACAAGAGAATGAATTAGCATTTACATGCAGAGTTAATTATGCTTTTAAGACACTTAAGCTTGAAGGAAAAACTGGGCCTTAAGAAAGACGGCTTTCAGTTTAAATAAAAACAAAAACAAATTGTAGTATAAATACTTCAAATAATTAGTATTTTTCGAACCTCGTATGGTTAGCAAAACTTTATGTTTAAATTTACATTCATACAGTAAATTAAAACAAAGACAACTCAAGTTCAGTGTGTCGGATTCAGGAGGATACATTTTCAGGACTGCAATATAACCATATTCTTATCAGTGTAAAATCACCAAAATACAAAAGAATTACTGTATTTTTAACACAAAACAATTACTGTATTTTTGTTACCTAAGAATGAGACCCTTATATCTACATAGGGAGCAGTTCCTCTTCCACAGAGCCCACCATGTAACTCCGGCAAGTTTCTACAAACCGAACACTGACTATGGGCCTATCACGCTTTTGGCGTATTAATATTGAGTTTTACGTTAAAGTTGTAAAAAAAAATGAGGAGAAGCATGTAGATTCTCCTTCACTCTTAGAAAGGTGAGGGTGATGTGAGGTGTGTTCAGCTGATCGCAATCTACAGACATCAACGCTAAATGCCATCAAATCCTACACACTGCTTCTTTAACTCAAACATTACAATCTATGATAGATCAATTTAAAATGTATACAAACGATACATTTTTATGAATTTTTGAATTGTTGTCTATGTAACTACGCAATGGCCGTAATGCCATTTTCTGTAGTTTTAATGTAGGGCCTATATTTAATTTTCCTGTTCCTGTTGCTAAGGCTTGCTGGCTTAAGAGGTTCCCTACCATTAGTGTTATGCATACATAGGCTATCGGGTTTAAACAATTTCATTCTTAAAAAGTATTAAG
Source organism: Brachyistius frenatus (assembly GCF_029030835.1). NCBI lineage: Eukaryota > Metazoa > Chordata > Actinopteri > Embiotocidae > Brachyistius > Brachyistius frenatus. The sequence goes on along the minus strand of NW_027210640.1, from coordinate 289,029 downwards.
AAATACACATTTTAAACATAAGCATTGCACAAGTATCATCCCAGTTTCTTCTCTTCTATGGCCTCGACTTCTTTCGCCTATTTGGAGTCATTCTTTCATTTTATTGCCATGATCCCTTGTGATGATGGTGGAGGGCATCACAATTCATTTTATAATTAGCAATAATGTATATATTGCCTGTCATGGTCTAATGGTGCCTATTGTAATTGTGTTTCATCTTAAATTCAAATAAGTCATCATTATGATTACTATGATTATCTTGCTGAAATGAAGCAAAACACAGTACAGGGGCAAACAAAAGCAGACTGTGGTTGTATTGGACAATTTCCAGGTTTGTCTTTTGTGTTAGTTTTATTTTTCCGACTTTTTACCGTTACCTTTAGGTGATTGATTGTTATGCACCACTACACCAAGACAAATTCCTTGTATGTGAAACCTTACTTGGAAATATACCCTACTCTGGTTCTGAAATGTGTGTAACTGTATGTGCTTAGTAACAAGAGACACACTTTGCCGAATGTGACACAAGGTAAATAATAATGTTACATCCAGCCACTTAAGTTTAGAGACAGTGATGCCAGTACATCGCGTTCAGTGGATCAAATAGATCACGCCATTGAGAAACAAACTGAGAACAGGAACAGCTATGTTCATTATGTACCATTATGTGCCACTCACACGGGGAAAGGAGCCGACACTACTTTCACTGCCATTTCCACGCTGTAGCCATTCATCTTCAAAAGGCAGAGGTAATGGAAATAATAAGAATACGGCAGAGGACCTTTTATCGCAGTCTTTATGACTGCTTTTATTCCTAAGCCTCCCCCTGCAGATTGACCTTATTTATCTTGCCACTCATAACACAGTACAAAGAAATGCTAAATAGATTAATTGATAGTGATAGCTGATAAATGATAGCTTGTGATATTCGATATTTTCTGAATATTCACAATTACCAAAACTAAAGATAAGTTAACACCACAAGTGTTGCTTACGGTGACTTGATTTCTCTGTTTAGTAGATCTCCATAGTCATCCAAAATGAATGTTAAGTCCAAAATACAACCCTTCCACCTTCTCTGGGCCAAAGCTCATTTTAAGATGGACTGAGGCAAATTAGAAAACTGTCCCTGTGGTCTGACAAATCAAAATTTTATTTGATCTTTCTCGAAATCATTGATGTTTCCTCCAGGCTAAAGAGGTGAGGGACCATCCAGCTAGTTGTGAGCACTCAGTTCTAAAGCTAGCATATATGAGGGTGCATTAGTGCACATGGTATGGTTAGGTTACAAATTCAGGTTCAGTCACAGTCTCAGGTCCCCTTCTGGCCCCCCTCTGTAGCTGCTCACTAAGCAGATTAGTGTGTCCGACTGTATTTTACAAAGCAGTGGCCGGGATCAACAAAACAATCTCTCTGGGGTTGTTTCTCGGGAAATTGGTTTACTGAAAAACAATTTGCATTTTTCAGTTCAGTGAAGCACCAACAGAAAGCTTTTACAGATTTTGTGCTCCTCAGCAATTGCAGGAAACAGATGGCCAATCCGTTTTCTGCTTGCTGTCAGAAGTGAACTCAAAGCCCCTTAGGAATAAGCACCAGTAAGAGCTCATCTCATTAACAGTTTTAGTAATTGGTAACATAATGGAGAAAGATGAATGTAGAAATGTAAAACAACTTCCTTCTTTTACTGATGACACATGCAAATGTATTGTTAAACTATAATTATAGATACATTTTTTTTTGTTATTAAACAGTTTTTATTTTTGTAGAGATATCACAGCAATTACTGAGATGAGTAATGAGTCATCCATTACTAATTAGTTAATAATTAGTGTTCCTGTTTGTGCACCACTAGGTGATCATACATCATACTGAGCTGTTACTAAATAGTCCCTTATTACTTCATGGTTTACGGTGAGCAGCTTCCGAGGTTTGTCACTGGGAAATTCACAATTAGATGACAAACCAGTACCAATGTAACTGAGCTGAAATATTTGACCATGAAACTGTGTGGAAAGGCAATAGCACCAAACGCAATCTGCTTCCAGAAAGCATATTTGAATATTATCAAATATCTTGCAAATGAACAGTCAAATATAAACTGGGAATTGTTTTGAAATTAAAAAAAATATATTGATTCAATTAAAGGGCAGTAAACTAATATTCGTTCATTGAACAGCCAGAGTAAGAAAACATTGTTACAGTAGTTCAACTAGGCCTAATGCGCGAAAACAACCAACTTACACCAAATTATTTATTAACGGCCAAAACACTGGTGACATCTAATGGATCCAGGCAGAAACAGTAGCGGTAACTTGGCATAGGATTCAAAATAGAAGCAGGCTAAATGCAAACATGGTTAGAATACACCTAGAGCATGCATACAAGTGAACAACAGAGATGGGTCATACCTGTGACATCACCTCGCTTCTTTAAAGATGGATGTTCTCTAATGATGAAAAGTTAAATATTGTCTAGCTTTTTAGTAAATTGAAGTTAATATCAAGTTTGATTGCAGAGCCATATCTTGCCCTGGGTAAAAATCAAACGAACCACAGTCATATTGTTCAGTATTTAATGCCTCGCAGCACAGGCTATGGGTAGACACTACAATTTACAGATATTTCCTAAACGCCTCATATGCAGTCTATTGGTAGACGGCGGCGAAGCGGCTGCACACAAAATGAGTTACTGCATCGTAAGCAACTCAGACAGGTTTGTGGCCAAAGTCTGTTTGAAAAGAGTGAAATAAGGCATTCTAATGTAACACTTACATTAACGCTGTATTATGAACTAACCATTACTTAATGATTCACTGATATGGTATCTCCATGTTTGTTCATTCCACATTAATTCTACTCACCACTCAAACCACTAAAAATGTTGTGTACTGATTTGTAAAGTGCTGTCAATAGCTTTTGTTGCTGATAACTGTATTCTCTGATATTTTCCAGAGCGAACCTGACTACTTCAGCAGGATGTCAGCTTACAACTGCTCTTTTGATATAATGGCCCAAAAAGGAGAGGGGTTTTGTCCTCCAGGAGAGAAGTGTGTCAATTTGACCTCTGGCATTAACAGCAGCCACACTGAGCTGGATGATGCGTGTCTGACTGAGGAAGGGTACCTAGAAAAATATCTGGGTCCTCGTCGATCACCCGTGTTCCTCCCGGTCTGCCTCATCTATCTGGTCATCTTCTTGATTGGTGTTGTGGGCAATGTGTTGACGTGCACTGTCATTACACGTAACAAAGTCATGTGGACGCCAACGAACTACTACTTGTTCAGCTTGGCAGTGTCAGACCTGTTGGTGCTGCTGCTCGGCATGCCATTAGAGTTGTACGAGCTGTGGCAAAATTACCCCTTTCTGCTGGGAAAGGGAGGCTGCTACTTTAAAACCTTCTTATTCGAGACGGTCTGCTTGGCATCCATACTCAACGTGACCGCTCTGAGCGTGGAGCGTTACATCGCTGTGGTGCACCCATTGCGAGCAAAGTATGTCGTGACACGTACCCATGCCAAGAGGGTGATCCTCACGGTGTGGGGTGTGTCGGTGTTGTGTGCCGTGCCCAACACAAGTCTGCATGGGATCATCACCCTTCAGAGTCGCTCCACCGGCCCCGCTGGGAGCAGAAATGCGGCGATTCCCGACTCAGCCATTTGTACGCTGGTGAAGCCGCGCTGGATGTACAATCTGACCATCCAAGTGACCACCTTGCTATTTTTCATTCTGCCCATGCTTACAATCACCGTTCTCTACATGCTCATCGGGCTGCAGCTGAAGCGTGAGAAGATGCGCCAGACGCTGGAGGCGAAGTCTGGTTTTGGACAGGACAGCTTCTGTAACATCCGTACACAGCAGCAGAAGGCACGTCGCCGGCAGGTCACAAAAATGTTGTGTAAGTATAATGAGCTGTTGAAACCATAACTTTTAATCTTTCCAACTGTCTTAACAATTATTCTTACCCAGGCCTGTGAGCCTAACTCAGCTGTAAACAAACCTGTTCACTTGACTTTTAGAACACAATGAATACTTGATTTTTAAGGCCAGAGTTTCTAAAGATCAGATGAAGAAGATGGTGAGAAAGGCAAGATGACCTACAATTCAACTAAACGCGTCCTGTGTAGACGGCATCTGGCAACCTCTGGGCGGAAAAAATGAAGCCCACATTAGACAACATAGAAACATTAGATAACATTCTCGGAAAAGCTGATTGCTGTTCAGCAAAAGTATCTAGACGTTAACAGCGGTGTCTGCTCACAGTGATTAACTACAGACTAACAAACAAAAGGCTTGCTTCAACTCATCAGAGTTTCAATAAGTTATAACTCTACAGAAACTGCCTGCCTCACTCCCCTGAGAAGTCATGTAAAATGTACTGTATCTAATTGCTATGTCATTGAAAGTACAATCCGTTTGGTATTACGTTCCTTAAACATGTTTTGCTCATGGTGTTCAATAAATATTGATGATATGATAATTAAAGGTGACACCAGCTGTGCAGATGATATGAGACAGTATCCTCTGTCAGAAAACAGACATGATTCAGATGTAACAGAGTTTGTGACAGTCTATCATGTCAGATTAGTGACACAGACCACATGCGCTTCAGTATAACTGAGTTGAAGATGAAAGCAAACGTAGAGGTGATTAGCCTTCATGATGCACAAGCATGAACTGGTTCAGCCTATGTTCTATATCTTATCTTTATATAATGCTGTGGAATAGATTCATATATTCTCTAATGAATGGCTGCACAGGCGTGGATATTGAGATTCTGTTGAATTGGTACCCTAAACATAAAACAAAATATATTAAAAAATAATAATAAATAATCTTGCTACACCTACATTACTCAAATGACACTTTGTATAAGTTATTAAATGAAGAATACTGTTTCAGCAAAGTGTTCAGTTGCATATTTTCAGTTTCATCAACCCTCTTTCTCAGACATCAACAATGAGACCTCCGGGGTTTTCTTTATCCTTATTTCAGGTAATATTTTGTCAAGAAATTCCCCGTTTCACAATCAGGTTTTCTCTCTTTTAAAAGGTCAGAACATTCATAGAGGATTTTCATCAGGGTGGTTAAATGGCTGCAGATCTAAAGGTCAGAGAAGCAACGAGAAAGTAGGCACTTAATGCTCCAACAGCCAGAACTAGTCACTGATGACCAGCTGGGAGTTTGTGTCAGCTCCTGTAAGAAAATCTGTAAAGCTGCATGAAATTGAGGAACATTGCTCGCCATGCTTGCTCAACCAAACGATGTTCTGGACAAATAAAGGTAAATACAAGAAATTAGATTTGTGAAATAAAAATCCATCAGAGAACTCCATGAGACAGAATAATGTCTCCCTTAAGCAGAATGCACTATTAACTTTCAGAACGCAAAAGGGAGGTTTAAATGTGGTCTGGCATTTAAAAACAAATCTCCTCCTACCATCTCTGTGGAAACATCACAAACCGTAAGCAGGGCGGCTTATTTGATGTTTTCAAATCGTGACTGCCGTTTCATTCAACCGTCAAACTCTCTAAAACCAGTGGGGAAAAATAAAAATGTTAAAGAATCACTTTTTTTTTTTTTACAGTAATGTACAAGACTTAAAGTCTGAGAGTCCAGGACAAATGTTGCATCATTGGCATACAGCCTGCAGAGGGACAATCAGAGAGCATGTTAGCAACATTAATATATTAATGTCCTATTTAGATCCTCTTTACATTTCTCTCATCATGTCTGTTTTTCTCTTGCTGTTTCTCAGTTGTTTTAGTGGTGGTTTTTGGGATCTGCTGGGCCCCGTTTCACATCGACCGCCTCATGTGGAGTTTCATCAGTCACTGGACTGACAACCACCTGGAAATCTTCGAGTATGTGCATATCATCTCTGGAGTGTTTTTCTACCTCAGCTCAGCAGTCAACCCAATCTTGTACAACCTCATGTCCACACGCTTTAGAGAAATGTTCAAGGAGGTGATGTGCCATCGGCCGCATCACATCACTCCAAGAAAACACTCGCTCAGTGTCACCCGGGTGACGCTTCGCAGCACGCTGAGTGATGCACCACTCAGCAATGAGGCCAAGGCAGAGGATGGAGAACGGAGAATGACAGATGAGACCATGTTTTCATGTTAAAAAAAAAAAAACAAGATGTAAAAGGTTTGTCAAGGGGAACATATTGTTGGCAGGATGGCAGTGTTAAAAAAAAAATAGCTCATTCTGAGCTAGCGCATCCATCAACATCCAGTTTGCACAGGTGTATCAGCAAATTATCTAAAATAGGCTGAGTAGAAGGGTTGCAGAAAAAAGGTACACTACTCTGCTGAAGGCGTCAGAGAGTGCTACTTTTTTCCTTTTGAAATCTTAACCCATTACTCAGCAAATCACACTCTTAAGATGAATTCTAAACACACCTGGGAGGGCTTCTATCCACCCATCAAGCCATATGATGCCATCCATGAATGTACACTGGAATGTCCACCTCAGTTTCCCCAGTGTGAATGACATCCAATGTGTGACGTACTACTGAAAACATGTTTTTTGTTTTTTTTGTAAATACTTTATCCCATCTAGGAAAAGACTGTATGTTTAAATAATGCAGGAAACCAAACAAATCCCGCCATTCACAAGTAGAGACAAAGTAGGTGGACTAATGAGGACAAACGTTGGGCCAAGCCAGAAGGAAGTGGACAACATAGTTTTTTTTATGTTGAGTAAAAATATGTGGAACACTCTGACAGGGTCTTAACAAAAGACTTTGTAATATTAATAAAAGATTGTTTTTTTTTATAAAAGTGACTGGCGAAGCCGTGCAAATGCATATTTAGAATTATTAAATGAGTAAAAAAAAAAAAATCTATTTACAATGACTTCTAAAACGGCTTATATGTGTGTTTTCAGGGCAGTCTGCAAGACCAACACATCCTCAGACCTAATTGACAGAATTGCCGACACGTTTACATTCCCTGGATGTCAAATACTAGCATTTTGTCAAAGCACACTGGCGTTTCACAGATGAACACATAGTGGCATTTGGCAAGGAGTCACAGTTTTGTACCAAAACTACTTTGTTAGGTTCAGGAAAAAATTGTAGTTAGGGGCGGAACTATGTTTCCTACGCAAGTAACGTTATATACGTCATACAAGTACATAATTTCTGTAAAACATGTTACTTAAGTTCACTTATATATGTTACTTAAAAAATATTCACATTGACCTTAGCTTTTACACGGTCATGAACAGCGGTCTCCCAGGCTAAAGTCCTGCATTTCAGTCATCCAACGCGGTTTCCTCCACAAGCGGATCTTCTCACTTTATTCGATCTCATCTGACTTCCTTTTTCAGCCCGCCAATAAACGTCACCAAGTGTGTATCTCTGAGACACCAGCAGCTTTTAGAAAATGGCAGTATTGTCAACATCTCTGGGAAAGACATGGATGGGTTTGTCAATGATCGGTGTTATTACGGTCACAATAAATATCAATAAGGGTCATATAAAGCTATTTGCACAGACCACCTACAGAGTACAGCCATGTTTCAGGGCAGGATGGTAGTGGATATAAGATGATGGAAAAATATGTTCTTTTAATCAAGATCCTTCATGTACATTTTTATTTTTATTTTTTATCTTCATGTAACAAAAATGGATATGTGTACTGTTTGCATTGATGTTTGTGTGTTAAAGGAATTTCTGTTCGGTGGCACAATGCTTTTTACTGTTCAACACTTTAGAAGTGTCCTGTACTTGGTGCTGGTATTCAAATCTATGAGTATGTGATAAGTTTAAATCAATAGCTTTTGAGTGTATTTTTGTTGTTGTTGTTGTTGTTGTTTTTTTGGTTGAACCATCTGTGTTGAGTAAAAAACAAATATGCTGTTGTTTTTCTGGCTGGTTTGTTGTTGTTTTTTCAAAAAGGAAAAATAAGGAAATGTTGCTTCCCAATTCCACTTTCATAAGGCACAAAACGCATCTAACAGGTAAGGAGGCAAAAACAAACCGTAGCAACTCAAAAAACATTTCATGTCAAACATTCTTTACACTCTAACAAGGCCAGAGGTCGAGTAGGCTACTGAAGCCCAATTTCCACCAATGGGATGAAAAAAAGATCCTGAAACTGGTCAGGAGAAGAAACTGACAATACTTTGATAATGATTTTAATATTTTTGAGAAAGTTTCTCATTATAATGATTTACGGGATGTATTTCTTTTTTTTCCCATCAATTCCATCGCAGAGAGCTCACAAACATGCCATTGAGTTGTTTATCAAAGAGGAACTGATGTGTCGCTTTAATCAGTTCATTAGATACTTCCTGCGGATTAGAAAGAAATTCATAATTATAATCCCAAATTATGTGCTACAAGGAATTTAGAAGTGCTGGGATTGTCAAATCTAGAGTTGTATGGAAAGTCATTGAAAATGACATAATTGACTGAAAACTGGAAGAATCATCTCACATGGATGCGAACAGAAAACAAAGTCACAGCCCCCTTGGGGTCACTAGAGGTATTGTCCCTGAAAAATTAACTATACTAATGTATCATTGTTAACAACTCAATTTTGCAGCAGTCGAGAGAGACATGGGTAAAAGCCCCAAAGTTGTTAAATCTCTCTCAATATGAGCAAAGATATCTGTTAATTTGGAGAAACGTATAAATTCGAACAGGGCAAAAAAGTATTATAGGAATCACAGTGATCTGTAAAATAATCAAATTCAATCCTTTCAAGAGCTTAAAGATGATTTTGGATTCAGAACAATGACTTTTGGAGGTATCTAGAGTACAACTAAGGAGTTGCCATAAAGAGTCTGGTTGTTCATATTAAGTCATAAGGAGAACATATTATTATCCCATTGCTTAGGAACACAGTCAGTATCTTTTAAAGTGATGGCTAGCACTTAGAAGAAAAATCTGGGATGGAGATATGAGATCAAAAATAGAAGCAGATTAATCACAAACTATGGTGGCAGACAGCGGGTGGTGAGAAACAGCGGGCAAATTTACACACCACAAAATCATCCATAGGTATTATTATATACCAGTTAAACTTAAAATTTAAAAAAATTGACATGTGAATGAGAATTACTTTCATTCGTGTGATGTGGTAATGTTCTGTTGTTTTTCTTGTTTGGGAACAAGTAATTAAAGTTATCTGAGAGGTGGCACGCTGTTGTCAGAATCTTCTCAGCTGTGCTCATTAGCAGGCCGGTCTCTCCTGCCACCGGCTGTATTCTAACAGAACTTCGAGAGTTGCACTGGCAGGATCTGTTCCTTCTTCACGGAGTGTTTTCTGCCACTGAAAAAGCCAGACCAGAGTTTGTAGAATGGTTAAAATTGATAAATGACACGGCCTCTTTTCAATCCCAAGGAGTTTTATGAAGTTTGGTCAAATATTTTGATGTATATAAAACGAAGGAACCTAACCTATTTATTTATTTATTTATTTGAAATGTGCAATGCCAATTATTGATACAGCGTGCCGCCTTATATTATTTTTGTTAATATTTCACTCGTCTCCAGTTGACAGTTTTTTTTCTTTCTGTTCTAGTGCCAAGATGTCCTTTCTTTTCTCCTGTTTGATGTTTTACCTATTTCTAATCAATTTACTGTAAGTGGTTTTGTAAATATATTTGAATTTAACGTTAATTAATAAACTTTAATTAAATAAAAAGAGAAATGAATTGGTGATGATGGATGGTACAAGCAACATATAGATAATTTTGCTGTTTTTATTGCAAAGTGTCTGACCCCCTGGTGTGGCACAAAGTAATGGAAATAAATGAAACCACAAGTCCAATCAGACACATAAACACAGTCATTTTCATGGCTATCCTGAACCAATGGCAACACTAAAAACATGAATACTGTATACCACAAAACATGCTTGTTTTGTAGCCTGTCAGATATCTTGCTCTGAACCAATTAGTTGAAGAGTAGGACAGACCATCGTAAAGACCTCTCAAATCATGTTGTTAGTCACACTGGATTTTAAGTGACATTTTCAAACCTCCACAAAAACTAGGCTGGCATTTCCCCCCAAGCGTTTGTCAAACCATCCAATGTAATTGGATGACATGACAACACAATTGGAAGCACCCTCCATATATGGCTGTACCGAAGCCATTTGTTCTCAGGGTCAACAGCACACTGAAGCTATTTCTCAGGTGTGACATACATTCATGCGCTGCTGCTTTAAAGCTGGAATGGGTCGTTGAGAGATTTAAAATTCATCAAATGTCTCAGAGCTGAGAGCCTCAGAAGACCTAGAGGTAGTTGCACTGCTGTTCATCAAGTATCTGGCCTTCAGGTAGAATATAACGGATGTATATTTCTTCTTCTCTCATGCTCTGCAAAGCCACAGGCATTACGACCATCATCATGACCATTATGTACTATTGATCACGAGATGCTTCAGTGCTTTATCATTCAGTTTTAGATATGATTCAGCTTCCAATTGTCACTTACGTCAATCATACAGTGAAGCGGGCTTTGTTGCAGATACAGTTTCGTGATAAAACTTCCTGTGACATATCTGAAGGGCTCAATCTCATTGCATCAACTGAAGGCTGGGCTGTAAGGCGATTAAATGTCAATGATGAAATGGACGACAAGATCTTTACCTTATAATCAATCACACCAATTGCTTTTTGAAAAAAGAAACTGCATTGGAAATTCCTTGAATAAGTGAGCCGAGTGCCACAGCCCCACGAAGTTTCATGAAACTTGGGCTGGTAGGTTTTTTTTTAATCCTGCTGACAAACCTTCTGAAAAGCTACTTATCAGGCTTAGGCTAAGTATGTAAGCACAAAATATCAAAACACAGAAGCAAAATGTTATAACTTTTATTCTGCTCATCTCAAGACTTCATGAATCCACTTTAACAGAGAGATCAGAACAAAAAGAGGGTTTGAGGGAAGACATGACGCCACAATTATACTTCTACAAAGGTACACATGAATATCTCTGTGAACTTCAACAAATAAAGCAAGGTGATTGATTTGATTCAACTGCTGTCAGGAGGCGGGTTCGAAATAAAAAATAAAAATAAATAAACACATACATGTATAGAAGGAACAGCTGTGAACTTAGCCCTGTGTGAGTTTGTCGATGTCCTGCCTGATAAAGCATAAGCTTTAGCCAGACGTTATACACAAGTGTATTTGAATCTTTTGTGAGTGGAGAATTAATTAATGAGTTCATTTCTGTACAATTTAGGCTCTCCTTTATATAGTGTGATGCTCCTTGAACTTCTCATACGGCTGAATATATTTTGTAAAGGGCATGCGGCCCTCAGAAAACAGTCTAAGTATTCATCCTTTTGCTGTTCAGTTTATGAACATGTTTCACATCTCAATAGAGAGTCCATAAATACCAATAATTAATGTCATTACTTTAAAACGTTATCAAATTAACATATTAAACTAAAGCGTTTCAGCCTTATTAGGGAAATGTATAAGTGAATTATACCATCAGTTTGAACAGTAATTACAGAATGAGCAATACCACTAATAAACTTGTAAATCTGATAAATCTGATGACCTCACATTCGAGCTGTACACTGCAGATTTATCTGCCTTTAGTGTAAGCTCATGAGACAAACCACATCCTTACTTACACTTATTGCAGTGTTTTCGTCTTGTAAATATTTAATTTAGGATAGTATTACACAAAAGAAACGGTATTAGATGCAAGACATTTGCATGGCACAAATATCCATCTTGGAGGTACCGTGCATTATCTTCTTGCCCCCGGTCAGATGAATAATGAGGGCACTTCACTGGATGCTGCAGCTTGTTGTGATTGCTTCAAAAGCTTGTTGAGGCTTCACATTAAACCTTTTAAGCAAAATGTAACTTATACCTTCCTCTCAATAAAAGTTTTGTATCTTGATTAGAAACGATTGGGGAGCGGTCGACATGAATCAGCCACTTAGAAGATACATGTTGGAGATCAAGGGAGATACTCCACTCCATACTCTCCTTGCAGAGTTCACTCGACATGACTGTTATCTGACTAAAGCGCTCAGCTTCACCACAGCTCATGTATCTTTCTTTAATATTTAGACTGAACTCTGAACTGGTTGAGGCAGCTGTGTCCTCAGAGTAAAAAAAAAAAACACTTATTCGTCAGTAAATTACTTTTTTGAACAAATGCAATCTTCACAGTTCAAGCATCAATGTTGTGACACTGTCTATTTCACGATATTTTATAACCTTACGATCTAAACATTTTACCCAACACAAAAATGTATCTAACTCTCTGAGACCTCTCCAGTCATGACTGACAAGCAAAGTGCAAGACGAAAATGAACACAACTATATCATTTTTCGAGTGTGTTGAGCAATGAATACACTGTCATAAATTAAAATTATGTTTACATTTTTGTGGCAGTACAGCCATAAATAACTGAGGTTGTGCTAAAAAATCATATCAGTTACTTGGCTGTATGTTACAATACTGAATTTATAACAAGTTTTTTTTAACAAAAATAAGATCTGAAGCACCTGTATAACAATAGGCGAGACTCAGAGGAGTGATGTATTGATATATTTAGCAAACGTCCGATCATTTAGAGGAATAGTTTGACATTTTAGGAGATACGGTTACTTGTTTTTTGTCAGAAAGGGTTTGGGTAACCAAAGAGACTGACACCATTTCCTATCTGACCAACAGGTATAAGGCTACAGACAGCAGCTTAGCTTAGCATGATAACGAGAGACAATTCATCCACCCACCATTCCCTCTAATGCTGACAAATTAACATGTTTAATATATATTTATATTCTTAAATATGGAAGGAAGAAATAAGTTTTTTGTTTTTTTTACATTATTAGTACATGGTGTATGTATAAACACATAAAAATACTCTCTGAAATGCCTATAAACTCTCAGACTAGTTGCTGAAATAGATTTGGAAGAAATATTGGGTACTGCTGGAATCTCCTCTTGTAAATAACAGTCAGTAATCATAGCCATCATTCTCCAGAGGGGGAGGTGAAGATAATAAAAAAAAAACAAGAGCTCAGACATACAACCTGCGCTTGGACCCATCTGGGAGAGCGCAAACAAAAGCTTAAACCTTAGGTGAAATTATTTTATAAAATGGGAGGAACATTAACCTCAAACTTCTGAAACATTTCCACATCTCCAGTGGGTCCGATCCTGTCACTTTATAGACAGCAATCAGGAACAAAAGACAGCAATAACAGAAAGGCAGACTGAGGTGCTTCAATTGTATGTCTGGCACATGGCGTGATAAAACAGCAGATCTTTTTAAGATTTTCCTTTCCTACTTTCAACATTTCACCATAAAAAAATACAAACGTAATCCACTAACACAGTCTGGTATTCCTGTCAAACTGTCCACTTTAAAGCCACTAAAACCTGGCCCAGTGTTACCAGACTTTTGTTCACAGTTGTCTTCGCTATACAATCTGGATTAACAAGTATTTAGCCACTGAAGGACAGACTAACAAACAACCAGAGGACGGGGCTCAGTGTGATTTTGTTTTGCTAAATGAAGGTGCTGGTACAGCAGTAAATGAGTTTAAGCGGATATGTTGGTCAATGTCGACTAGTTAAAAGCTGCGCCAATAGTTTGCAAATCAACTCGAGGTCTACGCGATGACTGGATTCTCGATGGAGAATGTATGCAATAAACTGAAACCTACCCGACTCAGAGTCTCAAACAAATGTTGCATTTACAAATTATCAACTAAAATAATCGGAATTATAATCACAACAGCTGTACTTATGATGAAGTAAAAGTAAAATAATATATCTTGATGGCACCAGCTTAACAACAAAAGCTTTCAACAAACATATTGCTTCCACTTTGCTGTCTTCAAGTAAGTAGTCTATTTTTGAGGGGATAAAATGTTAAGAGTGCTTTTAGATGGACAGACATTTTGGCTGCAAATAGTTATTTCCATTATCGTTTAGTCTGACGAGTATTTTCTCGATCAATTGATTAGCTGTTTGGCTAAAATGGGCTAAAGGAAACAGAAAATATCCACATTTAAGAAGTTGGAATTAAGAGTTTTAGCATTTCATCCAAAATAAAAAGAAGACACAAAATGATTATCAAAATAGTTGGCCATTCATTTTCTGTGAATCAACTGGTTAATTAATCAAGCCTTCAGCTCTATCAGAAATTTAAATACAAAATAGAGATGGGCAAAATGAGATAATGATAACACTGAAACAAAAATGTTGGCAGACTGACAAAAATATGAGGCTATGGCACAACTAGAGCATGATACTGTGGACATTACAGGTGAGAGTCTTGTGATATGGGAGCTCGAGCATCCAGGCACTAGTGCAATAATAAGCTTTCTTACCAGCTTCACACCAACAAACAAACAGAGACAATTGTGTGTGTGTGTTGGAAAACATGGCCAGTCGTCTGGCTACCAAGTATTCTGCTCCTATTCCACTTTTTAAATATATTCACTCAAACAATGTGTTTGGTACCATTTTGGTACCTATGATTATTAAGTGTCAGTGCAAAAAAAATCTATCTGTAAATGTATTGTTCATCTTGATTACTGTTTTCTTGTAGAAGTCTTTAAAACCCTGCAGAGCTTATTGATTCATTCATTGTTTCTTGTCTCCCAGTACCGACGGTCAATAGATGAGGTTGCTATAGAAACTGGACAATGTCTGAATTAACTCAAAGGGGAAGGCAAAACACACACTGTCCCCTGCATCCTTCACAGGTCCATCAATTACAACAGGGTGTAAATATGTTCCTTGCGATAATGCCTCCTCTGTACACTGTATTCTCAGTGAATGTTACAGTAATCAGCATCTCATCTTTCAATTCAAAGTCCATGAGTGGCATCCCAGACAGAAAATAAATAGGGAATAGCAAAAGATTAATGGTTTGCAATCTCCAAAAAGTAATAGCTTGAGTGGCAATTTATTTAATGCATTTTCTAAACTTAATTTTAACCTGTCAAAGTCCCATTCAAATGTGCCTAAGCTACCTTTTGTTTGGAGAGTTGTTTTAATAAAAGCTAATGTGCATTGGGAGATGCATTTAAATCAATGAAAAGTACACACTTTTTTATTCAACTTAGACTTGCATTGTATTGACCAATTGGGACTGCCAAAAGGCTTAATTCTACAAGTGGAGGAGAGCTTCAATAACAGCTCAGAGGTGGGATTTGACATTTATCAGAAAGCATAAATTGTGCTTTCTCATATTGTATTCATTCCTCATATGGTGACATATTAATCAACTAACATGCATTTACTGAAGCCTCCTGCGTACTCCCTCACAAATGTTTTCATGTCTACTACTACTGAGAACTAAATCTTCTAGAAAATAGAAAAGAATAATATGGAGTAAAAAGATGCAGGAAGGTTTCCTTAAAACTGGATATTACCATAACTATCTCATTCTGAACTAAATCAGCACAGCCTCCCTGCATACTAATGATCCCACCCAGTGTTTGCCATCATTGACAAAATCAACTCTTAATATATTCAGGCACATTTTTTCTTCTTTGTAGAAGCAGGCAATAATTCTCTCTTAAATTCATACACATGAAGCCAAAGTGCTTAACCTGAATCATCTCATTAATGCACGGTGTGCTTTAGATGACAAGAACATTTTAAAAGATTGCGTGTACAGGATGCAGAATGCACCTCAAACAGAGTCGTTGATAATCCTTACATGCTTTTTCTTGAGATGATATGTCACGATCACAATATCAATATCTCTGAGTACAGGTAGATTACAAAGCAGATTTATCAAATTATTAGAGATATGTTGAGCAATGCAGCAGCAACAGCAGTTTCCTAACATGAGAAAACTAGATTTACCATCTAGGGGTCGTATTCCTCCACTCACCACTAAATTTGTTGCTTACCTGCATTTCTTTCTAAACTCATATCAATGTTACTGCAAAGATGCTATAGATTCTGAAACGTGAATGCATCGCACACCACCTCGATCCTGAAAGCACATAAGAGCTATACAATTTTCTCGATGGTCACGCAGGGGTAATGTCGCAAATTCAAAATCTGTCATAAATATGACATATGGTCTGGACTGTCACCTGTGAGGAGACATAAAAATCTCAGCAATGTGTTTAAAAAAAAATAGCTAAAATGGTGAATAAGAACAATAAAAAGGGACAAATATGGAAACCACCTTAGTCCCATTGGCAGAAGCAAAACAAAGTTTGACTGATTTATCAGCTGTCAGTCAAAAGTGAGGCATGTCACAGGTGTTAAGAACGTGACAGAAGAAGATTGGAGAAATGGGCAGGCGTGTTGATGACTGATGTATTTTTGCCAAGCTGAATCTCAAATTATCTGTGAACACTGTTCCTGAAGGCCCCAGAAATTACTGCTGGAAGTGGAACTAAAGCAGCTGTGTGCACCAAAGGAATCACACATCAGCAATCAGTGTCATATGGTCCTGACATTGCAAAAAACAAAACAAAACAAAAAAAGGACAAAAATACTTGTCCATTAAGGACTTGTGGTCTCTACACATTGCCAGTGGCAAAACAGTACATGTATATAAAGACTGCAAAAGCTCTGATTTGGTTTGTATTTTCAGTTTGTTGGGATTGTTGAAAGTGAAAACAATAAAACCCAAAGAAAAACTATTTCCATTGCGAACCTTATCAACTTAATTTATTATTTAAGACTAGGTGAAAGAAAGTAAACACATTTACTTCAGCCATGGGGGATTGCACACAATCTTTTCCAATTCAGCAGTGTGACAAACCTTTTCGTGGTCACTCTTTATCAAAAAGTGAATAACAGGATGTAAACACAATCACTCTGTGGAAGTGAATTCAAGCAGCATACAGCCTGATGATGTATATACCATGTTGAAGTGGTGCTGTCAAAGGGTGAAATGTGACACTGAGGTACAAATGAATTCCTGCCAGAAGCACCTTTGAGTGAACTGTCACACACCGTGATGCTTTCAGCAATTAATGAGTGCTAATAGTAAGAATATATTTTATCCATTCACACACACACAAGAAAAGGAAAAAGGTCAGCAAGCTTGAAAATTATGAAAATGATCTTGAATTGCTGAAGAAGAAGAGTGCTTAATAAGAACAAAGACTAAAAGAAGAAAACACAAATTGGAAGCAATTCTTGTTTTTTATATTAATCATGCTAACTACAACTTCTTAATTGCGAGCCTGGAAATGATGCCAAACACTGCATTGACTGCAATTTTAGCAATCTGGTAATTATAACTGATTTATAAATACAGCTATTGAGAGGGAGTTTGAAAATCTTTGCATGAGCATAGAATAGAGTCAACCATATTGCTATACTAATTACATGCTGCCAATTTAAACAACAGTATACTTTTGACAAGATATGACAGAGTATAAAACAAAGTCTCAAGTCTCAGCATCAGTATTGATGGACATGGCTGCCTCCTTTTTCAACATCCTGTTTTCTCTCCCACAACGTTTACAGTTTCAGTTTCATTTACTGACTAAAATCCTCTTAGTGCACAATCATCAAAAATCAACACCATTCAACTGTTCAACTGCCCATTTACTCACACATTAGGCTTTAAGTGTTTTCAGCTAAAGCAGTTTGGGATTACATTCTGAAAGGCAGGTTTTTAAGCCGTAAAAAGCAATCAAGGCTCAAGAGACGGAGTTTACTCTGAAAAATCAATTGACCTACTTAATCACCACACAGTCTTATGGGAGTAAGGCAACGCACAACCTTGGACTGAAGGTTGGAAGGTTTAAACACGTACCAAACCATGTACTTTACAATTTGAAAGCAACTGGCAAACAAACATATTCATGCTGTTTTACATCTATGTTTAATTAGTGATAGAGAATTTCAAGTCAAAGATGGCAGAACTTTCCGGGCTTGGTGTTACCAGACTCAAATTCACTGCATGAATATATGGGCCTGTCTTAATGGATATGGACCTCGGGTTAATTTCAAAACTACTGGAGCAGCCTTCAACCAATCAGCATTCAATACCATGTGCAGGGAAACTCTACCACCACTCCTGCAACTACATCTAGAAAAAAAACCTTCTCACCTCACCATCATTGCACTTAGACACTAGTTGCTGATTGTTCGGCCTTTCAGAGTGGCTGAGTGAACATTAAGGTTTCCAGACTATAATCACAGCAAAGAAAACTGAAGTGATAGTGTGGTGGTGGCAGGCTAATATTTTCCATCAAAAGGGCACATTTCCATTGAGTATATTATTTCCCTCATCTATGCCTGTTCACTATTTGGTTTTCTTAAAAGGAGCTTGATTGTGGTGGTGGGATGAAAGAAGCAGCAGAAAGGTTAGTAATGAGCAAGTTCAAGCACAGTTCAACTGCAATTTAAAGATGTCAGTGATTTTCAATTGAACCTCCAGCCTGTTCAAACTCAGTCAGAGGCACAGGTGAAGAAGAGGCTTCGTCACCCATTTTATGATGTCCACTACTTTGTGTTTGACATAAATCTTTGAAACAAGAAATAACAAGGCACTGTTATTTCTTTAAAGATTAGACTGCCAATATTTTATATCTCCGTTGTCAACAAATCCCATGAAAAGAAAAAAAAAAAAAAAAGTCAAATGAGACAACAGAACGCGAGTCTATCTATTCCGGCTTTATATTTCCCCATCCTGTGCCTCTTCACCGAAAGCACATTCGTTGCCACTGGAGATGTAAATCTTTAACAATCTTTTGACATGAAATATTTATGTTCAGCTCTGGATTTAATAAGCTACTGAGCGATGTATGTGAAACAATCAAAATACTAGAATACAGTGCCCATGTTCATCATAATAAACACAAGTCAGCCAAACTAACAGTGTAACTTCTAATGCATGTCATGACATTTTTGGCAATGGAAATCAATGGCACAAAGAAATAACCTCTATCCGATTTTGGCTTTATACAAAATACCAGTTCATGGGATAAATTCATGGTTGGCTTTGGACTTTTAATAGGATTGTCACAGCTCCGAAAACAGATCCAAATACACAACTCAGAGACAGCTAGGTAAAAGTCTGCACGGGGATTTGAAAACAAAAAATATGGAAAATCACCAGCCGTATCCTTTAAATGTAATTTTCCCCAAAAGCAGTGGAGCCTGAAATTTAAGTTAAAGGTAAATGTGCTGAGTGGAAAGTTTCTGGTTCAAATGCTATAAATTGACAGTTTGAATTTGAAGAATTATACGGCTCATCCGAGGTTGTCAGTAACGCCCTGCTGTGATATGTTATTGGAGCTGGTCTGAATATTGTGAAAAATAAAGGATTTCTGTAAAAGTAATAACTAAAGTAAAGTCAAGCTAATTAAATCCATCACAGTGTCCTACAGGTGTATCTATAGTGTCAAACACCATAATACTGATTCCACAACAACCGACAGCAGGGAGGGGAGAGCAGAGGATAATAAGTCACCACGATCACTGGCCCCAGAGAGGCAAACACTCAACAGTCAGCATCTGTCATTGTGTATTCACATGGAAAAACAACATCAAATCTTGCTGCTTAAATTATAAAGAGCTGCTGTGTAATAGACAGCACAAGCAGATTCTCAAAGAAGTCAGGCAGTGAAAATATTTTCATTTTTAAGTAATTTTTTTACAGACAGCTAAAAGAGAAGCAGCTTGCAAAAATATGTTCTGACAAAGCACACAGTATTCTGAATGTATCAAACTCTTTTCACATTATTATAATCAACACCATTTCTGCTTTATAGAAAACCTGAATCCCTTCAGAATCTCATCAGGCTCTGCATGATGTTTTAATATCGCAGTGAAGAGGGCACTGGTCACTACAGTCTACATAAAGCCTACAGAATATGATTTCAAATGAAGGAAAAAGGGAATGCCTGCCATTCACTATTTGATATTAAAATCTATTTTGCTTCATCAGCCGGAAGAAGATTAGCGTGAATGAGACAAGTCAAAACAGAAGCAGCTTCAAGGAGAGAAAAAGATTTAAGCAAACGTTACATTTAATTCTTCGGATGAACATTAGATTGACACCCAATAACAGGTGAAGCGCGTTCCTGTCCTTCTTACTCACAAACGTTGATTTATGTTAAGAAACCACAAAAGAAACAAACACTGAATGATAAAGTAAACAGCATTTTCCAAATATTACATCAGCATCCAGGTAACACAGTAGTTTGCGCAACATTAAGAGCAGCAATGAAGATGTTGAGAAGCCTTTAACAGGGAGGTTAGTCGAACATTTTTGTCTCACTGCTGTATTTCATCCTATTTGGAAAAACCTGCACCTTAAAACCCACAAAAGGAACTATTTTTCAAAGTGGTTAACCTTCAAAAATACTCAAAGTTGAAAATGAAAAAGACTCAAATGAAAGAAAAGACACTGAAGAGAGATTTAATGAAAAAATGTGTTTTAAAGTTTCAGTTTGAGACATGGGAGAATAGAACAAAAGCCTCTGCTGTTATTATAAGTATATATATAAGTAAATAAAATATATATAATACATATAAAATATAAATATATATATCAGTAAAGCAGTTCTTCTTTAAAGTAGCAAAAGTGGAAACCATTACATTTCATATTAACTGAGAATAAGGAGTATATTTCGTGACTGATTTGTGAAATTACTTAGGATGTGGTTTAGAAAAATAAAAACACCACTGGTTATTTTTTACAAATTGCTGCAAAGGTAAAAGTTAATATAATATTTGAGACAAAATTTCTTATTCATATCAATCACAGCATTTTTATCCTATTATACTTCTCATAATTCAGCTGTGCAAACAGAAATAGAGCAGCAAAACCTACTTATATGTATATTATACGTATATGTAATATGAGTCATTTCACTAATTGAATCACCTAAACTTTGTCACTTCACCTGCTCACTTCTGTCTCATCAGTCTTTACATGCAATATCAAAGGCATCTAGGTTTCCAGGGGGGGAGGGGGGGGGTCCAGTTTTCTGATATAAATGTAACAGTCCCATGTGTAATTACAAAAACATCAGAATATCTGAAAATGGCCTCCCGTCTAATTAAAGATAGACGTCTCACTTTTCTAAACAAATTAGGGAAGAAAAGTTGGCCACTCCTCACTGATGGACTCTTTGTTATGATAATAATTGGCAAAGGTTGCAAATACTGTAGTTAAAAGGAAAGTTTGTTGAGTAAACATAATATCTACAGTCAGTCTTTGAAGAACAAAAGTATGCAGCCGCTTTGACAGTGTGACGTAGGCACTTTTTAATGAGGCAAACATGCCACAAAACAACTCTTAATAGCTGAAGATTCTCTAACTCCCAACACCGCTAACACACTGTTAAAAGGTCTTGAAGCCGCAGACGCTATCAAACCTAAAAGCTGCATATTGGGTTGGAATTCAACTTAAATTAAAAATGTTGCGGAACAGTTACAACAACTTTCTTTCCATCGCAGTCTGACAGGGACATGTGGGAACCATGAATCAGCCCTTAAGAAATGGAAATGGTGCTTTGTGATGACTCACAGTGTGAAGGGCTGTGTTAGCTGTTCAACCTGCAGTGCTGCAAAGGTCCTGTGAAGTGCGACGCCTCTTCGCTAAATCTATAATCTCATTAATAAATACATACAAAATCTGAATGATAAATTGATTGTTATCATATAAAACAAGTGTATAATAGTATTCATTCAGTATCAGTGGCACAAAATGTCCAATTAATGTAAATTCTTGAGAGAAAGTAACTTGAATCCAATTGAGGGTCAGAGTGAATTGTCTCTGGCTGCACTCAGACATTTGTCATTTTAGTCTTTACAAACAGTTTGAAATGTAATTTTCCTATCGTGTCTAATCCTTATGATCACCGTTTATCTTCTGCTTGCTCTTAAGCTTGCACTGTGACATCAGACAACATGTTATAGTCTCACTGTCTAATTGAAGCCACTTCCGCTTGTGGATGCTACACAGCAGTCAATAAGTAGAATTCCATACATCCGTTTTTATGCACATTTTCAATTTAATCAATTCAGAAAAATGTCCAAATGAAAAGTTTTGCTTACACTTGACTGAGAGGGGAAAAGGTGCATTGATAAAAAAAAATTAAAAAAAAATAGATTCATTGTGATAGAAAAAGAATATGGAAAATAAATGATGACAGATTGCGCATGAAGTATTTGAATTAAACTTCCTCCGAAGTTTCCACTCCACTAAAGAGACCAAAGATTGCCACAGACGATAACTTCACAATATGTGTGGAGCAATAAGGGGACGGTAACATTCCTCCAATTAATACAGTCAATAACAAATGCCACATTTCAATAATACTTCTAAATGTTTTTCCTTCATTTAAGAATTGTTTAGTGAGCTTTAATTAAACCAGCTCATCACACTTTGTTCTTCTGCGATGGCATCCAAACGAAGAATTTCCCTTTCACTTTATCTGAATGTGCCAAACTGCAAATATTCAGAGACGGTAACAGTGGATCGTTAGTGTTTGGTTGATGTGGATTATTTGTTTGTATATTTATTTTAGTTATTAATTATTTATTTGTATGTTATTATTTATCTATATTTTGTGTGTTTATTTCCTTTGCTGTGAGCCCTGCAACCTTTCGAGCTACTATCAGCTCGCCAGAATGCGTTACGGTCTGTGTTAGCCGTGGGCATGACCGTCAGGCAACAGGGAATTGTGTTAGCGGAGGCAGAAGTTGTGCTTACTTCAGCTAATCAGCGACCAACACAGTTTCCTAACCAGTCTGACTGGGAGCCAGGAGATAATAGATTGCACACCGAAAAGAGACACTGAATGGAGAACAATTTGTTGATAGGGGAGCTGGTTGAGCAGTCAGGGAGAGGAACAAAAGGAAGCCTCTAAAATAGTTATACTTGTCCTATAACTATAACTTATAGTTAGACCTTTAACTATGCATACAAAATACCTTAAACTAGAATTCATGGTTCTGCATTATCATCTATAATGCTTTAGGCATATTAGCAGACCGTGATGTACTTAAACATTCAATCTCAATCACTACAGGTGGCATCTCACGTGGAGAAATGGAAAAACAAATTCAGTATAGCTAGAAATGTAGTAGACAGTGTTACATTTGACTTTTTACTTTTGTAAAAAGGGTCAGTTGTAGCATGTTTAACATTGTTAAATTATTTGTTATACTTTAGTTTAAATAAACTAGCGGTACCATGTTAGAATGGCTTGTATTCCTAATGCCAGTGTTCAAATATACTTTACCATAAACCTGTACAATACCTCTTCCGTTTACTCCAGCGCTGTTTATTTTCTGCAAAAACGCAGCTGCACCATATTAGTTCAAGATCTTTTCAGTAATTGTTTGATTTATTTATAAAAGGTCTATAAATGCTATTGTTCATAACAGTGTATAAGAGGCCTCACTCTTTAAATTTCCTCGAACCAAGAAAAGAAATGCCAGTAGATCCTTTTAAGTTTAAGACTCCAGAGTAGAAGACTTCCTCTTCACTGGAAGATCTGTGCTGATCTCAAGATGCAGCAGTTGCATACATTGTAACTTCAGAGCACCGTAGAGCTGAAATGCCGACAGTGAGCAGTCTCATCAATGTTCACCTCACATCTCTTCATCTGAGAGAATTGTCCGTCATCCGTCCCCTTGTCCTCAGTAGTAATAGCTTCCGAAAACTGCCACCACACAGAACAAGCTGTCCTATGAAGGAAACATAAAAATGGTCTTTGAGAAGTCTGGCACATCCTCATAACATCTGACAGAACACAACACAACACTTACATTCATGTAAACATCTTCTGCGTAGTTGTCGGTGTCAGCGTCCCACGAACACCTGGAAGAAATCCTGGAAAAACAAAACCAGACAGTCAATAGAGTCAAAGATTAAGAAGTCATTTTCAAAAATGTCTGAACTAAAAGGAAACGTAATCAAAAGGAAGATCCCTTTAATTAAACCATGTATTTTGTTGACAACAAAGACTGGTATTTTTTTTTTTTTTATTTCTTGTTCAATTCCACTCACTGTATTTACATGACGTGGGCAGAATATTCAAAACATCTTTCAATATAAAACATCTCATAAAAGGGTCATGGTAAACAAAATCTGGACAAATTGAAATTCTGAGATAAATTGTAATACTGCTGTTAGACAGTGCTCATTTGACACTTGGAGCATCCATGAAGTGCACTATGTAAACACATCCTGTAATTTCCTTCAATTTTGCATATTTCACTGAAGGCCAAGCGGCAGTTTTCGCAGCTCTTTTTGTGTTTACCAGTGCAAAAATGAAAACTTACTTTACTCCTTGTCCACGCTGTTCCCCAATAACCACCTGCACGATAAGCTTATATTTGTCAAGTCCTGTATCTGTCCCCAAAGACAAAGAAGTTTTATTTGTGTGCATGAGTAACTGCGCTTCAATTAGACAAAAGCAAAACAGGAGTGGGCAATAATATATTTATACGCAACCGTCATATACTCTACAGTGAGCCAATAATGTGCCTTTTATGACTGAATTCAAAGGGATATTTTACTGACGACTGTAGTTGCAGAGACACAAATGAACATGTGCTGTCACAGCTATTTTCTGCTGGCAGCAATTTTAATCAGTCCGCATTCTATCAAAAATTGAGCCTCTGATTCTTTACTAAGCCACACCGATCGAAAGCACAAGTGGCAGAACATCTTTTACATTTACAGGCCGAGTGTGCAGTCCTCAGGTCATCTGCACAACACTTGTTCACCTTCCTAACGGTGATTGTAATAGATGTCCAGCGCCTCAATTTAAATAATAATAATAATAATAATAATAATAATAATAATAGACAAATCTGTCGTTCTCAGTTGTAGAAAAATAAGAGGGAGAATGCATCACTCACTCTTCACTTTGTCCTTAACGCAGTCTGCCAGTGAACAGGTGAGTTGTGAGACATTGTCTGGGTCAAACTGGACCCCTGACAGTCGCTCCCTCACAATCTCACGAACACACTCCTTCACAATGGCCGGCTTAAACCTGGGACATTTAGAAATAAGGAACAAGAGAATCAGTGGCCAGACATCACCAGCCTCTCAGATGGGTGGACACATCAATCGTAGAAATCTCTCAAAGAATATTTTATATTTATATATAATATACAAACCTTAACTTTAAGGTTTAGTTACACTGGAGAACACAAACTTAGCGGCTCGCTGAAAAGCTACCGTTAGCAACGAACTTGCTGGCTAAAGTCCAAGCTAAACCTGCTACGAATAACATTTAACCACTTTGAACTCACTTGTGCTGATGATTAGGTCTTATGAGATATGTATCGGTCTGCTCCATGGCGTCGGAGTAATCTAGCTACAAAAATCAAGAGCACCTAAAGAAGGCAGACTGTTGTCAGCAAGTAAATCTTTGAAGCGATATTTCCGTTACCATAGCGACGTCTTTTTACCGGTTTCCTGTTTCAAAATAAGAGCACGGCTCAAGGACGCCGTAGTTCCAACTAAAATATCCAGTGGTGGAAGTTAGTATTTAGATCATCCTTTTATATACAGATAGTGATGTAAAAGTACCAATACAGCGATGGAAAAAAGTATTCCATTACAAGAAGAGCCGGTTTGAACTGTTATATAGAGGATCAGCAGATAAGTCTGATAGATTTTTTTTTTTTTTCTGAAGGAAGAAGAAAAAAAAAGTCCTAAAACAAATCTGATTTTTTTTTTTTTTTTTTTTTTTTTTTAAATGTTTGACTTTTGGTGGAATATTGGATCATTTAGACATTTATTGAATAGGTAGATTGGGTAAAGTCAGTATTTGTTGGAGTTGTTAACAACACACCTGTGAAATATAACCCCGACTCAACACTGATTATAAGAAGTCAGAATCCTGAAACATTGGAAAGCACTGAGTAAATCGTCAACAATATGTTGTGTTTTAAAAGCTTGTTATATCGTCAATGGTGTCAAATCATCATCTGAAAAGTCACTAAAGTTGTTAAATTAAGTAGAGTATCCAAAGTACAATGTGTGCCTCTGAAATGTAGCACAGTGGAAGTATAAAGTAGTATTGAATAGAAATACTCAAGTAAGGTGAGCACTTTAAAATTGTTCTACAATAGCTGAGTAAATGTACTTAAATACTTTCCACCACTGCAAATATCATTTCTTTAGCCCACAGAGATGTCTAAACCACTTCCACCACAGAAATATGTTCAGTCTCCTCCTACACCATATGAATTTCTCTTCTTAACACTACATGATGAATCAAAAGGCATTTGTCTCATGTTTATTCATGCCCTTAGACCTTTCATATCTTCTAAAATGTCCCTTTTACTGCTACCACCTTTTTCACTTCACTAAATGGTAACTGCAGGCTTCGTATTCAGAAAAGTGGCAGTGCATCCATTTTAGTTAGGTCATTGTCATTCCTCTGCTTTCAAGGCTTCTTTAACTGCAGCCAAATCAGAGCATGTCTCATTTGACTTCACTTACCTGATAAAAGGAGCATAAAACTGTAATAATAGGACAGAATTAAGGTTGCTCTTTAGGTTTAAAGATCCACCACCGCTGATAGCAGTAGATACAGTGTACTGGCACATTTCTACAAAAGGTAGACTTTGGTTTAAATTACAACTCCAAGAAAACAAAGCAAGATATCACAGAAATAATTCTGCATTGTAACTATAAAGCATTTTTAATATTCAATACAATATTTGATCACACATTGAACACAGGCTTTCACTTCGCTGCAAAATCCAAATTCTGCAGTGGCAAAGTGTTGCGTTGAATCAGCCAAAACTCACATTTAACAATGCTGTGTACAATCTAACTTCATGAAAATTTATTAGAATAGCTTGTTCGGAATTTGAGATCAATTGGGCCTGTCAATAAGCCAGAGGGGTAAACACTGTGTGCTCATTTTAATTGCACATCATCTACAAGACCGCAGGGCACTGGCAGGGAAAGGCATTTAAAGGTCTGCAAATACAGAGACTGACAGTGGAAATAGGAAGGATTCATTCTACTCACTATCCTCAGGCCATTGATGAGGTACAAATTACAAATTGCAGTAATTGAGTTACTCTCTCACCCAATTTTAAACCTGCAAACGAGGTTAAATGAGCCATTAGAAGATATTGGTTGATTACAACAAAATGAACAAGTGTCCGTATGCACAGTTCTCCTGGAAGAGATTCAAGGTTTATGGGTTTACTGTTTAATGTTAAGGATCATTTACCCTTTTAAATAACTAACTTTAATGTCAGTCATATTAATAAACTATGTTGGCATCATTTAAGAATTATTATTGCACTAGTCAACTCAATAAAGATGTTTTCATCTCCAGTTTCCAAAAACAAATTTTTAGATAAGAGAGAGGACCTAAATACACAACAGGAGGCAGATGTTTAGGCAAACTGCTATCTTTACTCACGCAGGTCTGCAGGTTTCAGGTAAACAATAACTCAGGTTGCAGGCAAAAAGTTAAAGCTCCGAATTCAGGCAAAAGTACTACATGAGGAGCAGTAGTAATGGTCCCTTGGTAGAACAATCTGGAGAGACAGACCTAAATACATAGAGTGCTGATTGGCTAATGAGACATGGGTGAGCGCACACAAAAAAAAAAAAAAAAAAAAAAAAAACAGACCCAAGAAATGAGTGATTTTCAAACTGTTCTGGGGTTAAATTCTGGCAGGGTGATTCAAGGGCAGTCAGATAGTCAGATACTTGTCAAGCATCTGCCCTGGCTGTATGCTTTGATGGTGTCAAGCTGAAAGGTGAACCATTGCCCTATTTTAAGGTTTCTTTAGGAGGCTCTCTGTAATTAGCTGCATTCATCCTTCCCCCAGTTCTGACTATTCTCTCTGCTGAGATTTACCCCATAGCATGATGCTGCCACCACAGTACTTCACTGAGGGAATGGTATTAGACAGGTTAGAGTAGTGCCTGGTGTTCACCAGACATAGTGCTTGGAGCTCTGCCCAAGGAGTTCTGTCTTTTGTCAGACATCATCAGAGCATCAATTTTGTTCATTTACAATTAAAAGTATAACAATAAAATGCTGACAAATGAATGGGGCCTAAATACTGTATCCACTGTAGATAAAGGAGACGCATGTAGAGCAGCATAACACCAGCAGGTGTCAGTAATGCAGGCAATTTGGAAACGTTTCAGTTTCCTTTCTTTTGGTATAAAACTGTACTTGAAACTCAAAGAAAACTGGTTAACACTTATAAGTTTCATTTTCCTCAAACTCTCTACTGGCTTAATCATTGCCTTCATCGTGTGATTGTCAGAGGTTGTTTGTACACAGCACAGATCAGCTGTCTCAGTTTTGTTTCAGCCAACAGAATCACCACCACTGAAAAGATGGAACTAGCAGTGTTGACAAGCATCTTTCAAGACAAAGCACAAGATCTTGAACAAGGAGACACATGGCGACTGGAGTTTGATGGAAATATTGTTCCCAATTATCCAAACCCAGGCTGGGTGGAGTACATCAGGAACACAAGTGCATGGTGAGTGTGGACTACTGTTGATTTCAGCAGCTGATGTATACCATGTGGTACATATTCAGTTAATATGAGTTATAGCTGCATTGTGTCAATGTGCATGTACTTGCAGCTACTGCTTTTCTTCACAGTCACATTATGGTGACTGGCCTCAGATTTGGTCAAAAAAAACCTCCAGGTAATCAACAATAAAACAAAATTTGGAAAGGGTTATAGGTGAGAGTCATGGTTGCGGTTGAGGATATAAATGCTTGTTAAAGATTATTTAATTTCATGTCCAAGATGACAAAAACTGGGTTATTTTATTTTGAGTTTATAAACAGTTTGAATTAGATCCTGTAAAAGAAGCTACTGTATGTTGGAAATCAAAAACAAGTGAAAGCCCCGTAACTGTTGCTCCATACTGGACTTAAGTATATCTCATATGTCATATCTCATACGTTGTAAATCCTCATATCTCAGTGGCGTTTTGAAAGAGATGAAACTAAACATCTGAAACCTGAGTTTCCAGGCCAATTCAGACTAACATATCCTTTTTAAAGTGTTTAAAGTCACATTGAAGTCACCGCCTGCTTATGAACAGCTAGATTCTTTGCTGTACTATACCTCCATGTTATCTGTTTTCAAGGTTTGATTGCAGCATGTGTCCAAGAGAATGGCCTTCCAACCGGGTGATGGTGGTCTTCCACATGCGTCTGGTAGACGGACAGGGCACCGTCAAGGTGATGGTCCTCCGTCAGAACTGCAAGAACTGTGTCGACGCTCCGATGGAGGACCCCACCATCACACCCGAAAACATCGCCATCCTCATGGAGAATCTGGTGAAGAAGATAAGAATCAAGTGCTACCATGAAAACCTTGGCGAGCAGTACAGGCCTCCCAGGGACTTTGAGGTCAAAAGTCCCCACGAGCCTGAACACTGTGAGGGCTGTATGAAAGGGATCTGTACAAGAAACTGAGTTTGTGTTGCTCTGAACTCAGCCTTTTATCATATCTATAGATATGTGTAATTGAATACAATGTTTTATGCCTAAGATCATTCTAGCAAAGTAGCAGCTCATCAAAATCTTCTCTCCCATCATTGTATTTCATTGCATTAATTCCTCTGTTGTATTAATATGATAATGAGGTGCATGTTTTCACATTCATGCTTGCTGGCAGGCAGTTAGTTTTCCCTAACATTAATTTGTGTTCTCAAAGCATTAAAACAAGCTTTCTCAAAACAGATATGTTTATCAAAAATGTATAAATCTTGCTCAAGCAATAAACTCTCTTTGTGATTTCTGATTTGTAGCATCTATATTTACTGTACACAATTACACTACATTTCAATTTAATTGTTCTACTTTCATGTTTAAATGAAATGCAAATTGAGAAGATGAAGTTCTGCAGGAGTCATAATAAACAGATCAATTTTGTTCATTTACAATTAAAAGTATAACAATAAAATGCTGACAAATGAATGGGGCCTAAATACTCTATCCACTGTAGATAAAGGAGACGTATGTAGAGCAGCATAACACCAGCAGGTGTCAGTAATGCAGGCAATTTGGAAACGTTTCAGTTTCGTTTCTTTTGGTATAAAACTGTACTTGAAACTCAAAGAAAACTGGTTAACACTCATAAGTTTCATTTTCCTCAAACTCTCTACTGGCTTAATCATTGCCTTCATCGTGTGATTGTCAGAGGTTGTTTGTACACAACACAGATCAGCTGTCTCAGTTTTGTTTCAGCCACCAGAATCACCAGCACTGAAAGGATGGAACTAGCAGAATGGACACACATCTTTAATAAAAAAGCAAATAATCTTAAACACTCCTGGAATTTGAAGTTTGATGAAAATATTGTGCCTGATAAACCAAATCCGGGATGGAAGCAGTACATCAGGAACACAAGTGCACGGTAAGTGTGGACTACTGCATTGTGTCTACTAAAATGTATGTGCATGGACAGTAAGTTATGCAACAAATCTCTTCACATAGGCCCATTATAGTGACTGACCTCAGATTTGGGGACTAAACCTTTCCCACTCTAGATAATCCATAAAATGTTTATGTCAAGACTTTTTTCTTCTTCTTTTTGTTAAAATAGGATTAGAGGTGGCAGCCATGGCTGGTGTTGAGGATTTGAATGTTAGTTAATGATTTAACTTCACTTCCAGAATGGCAATAAACTGGACTATTTTAGAGTTTGAAAACAGTTTGAGCTAGATCCTGTAAAAGCAGTTACTGCATGTTGGAAATGAATAAAGAAAAAAACCCGAAAGTGAAAGCCCCAACTCATGAACATGCTCATTTATCAATAACATTTCGATCTGCATGAGTAGGTTCATCCTTCAGGGGTGGGGGCCAAGGAGACACACACATTTTCATTTACAATCAGCATGGCTCGGCTACCTCTCCTCTTCTTAAAACATCAAAACAAACTCCGTGCTAGCTATCCGGAACAACTGGATAAATTGGAGCTGACAGGGTGTGGGCAAAATGTTAATTAGTTTTGCACACAGTTCTACATGTAAGGGAATGCACTTTGTTTTTGTGCTTACAGTTCACCTATGTGTTGAATTAATATGATTAAAAAGCATTTAAAGCCTCCTTTTTTTTTTTTTTTCTTTTTTTTTTTTTACAGCAGTCTCAGTTATAGACTGTCTACTTCACTTTAAGGAGTCTTTTGTTAAGCCCATGGTTTTCTTAAGTTCAAAACATAAACTAAAAAAAGATTAAAAGTAAAACAGTTCTGCATGTGCAGAATGCTTATAATCATGGTAAGTGATTACATATTACTCTTTATCAAGTAGTTGTTAAAAAAATGTTTTTTCCTTGACTGGCAATTTCTGCTAATATTGCAACAAAAAAAAACAATGAAATCTCTGCGAATCATATCTCCATTTTTCAGAAAATCCACCACAAAATCAGGCATTTTTGATTGCAACATGTCAAAACAAAAACCCTTAGACTTATAAGGCTAACATAAATTGAAAGTCATGAAGTTTTAGATGACATGTATTCTCTCTAGGATCTTTGCCGCAATTCATACTTCCATGCCCTCTGTCATTTTTAAGGTTTGACTGCA
This sequence comes from Brachyistius frenatus, assembly GCF_029030835.1. Classification (NCBI taxonomy): domain Eukaryota; kingdom Metazoa; phylum Chordata; class Actinopteri; family Embiotocidae; genus Brachyistius; species Brachyistius frenatus. The sequence continues at coordinate 257,535 of NW_027210640.1, read as the reverse complement.
GCATGTGTTCAAGAGAATGGCCTTCCAACTGGGTGAAGGTGGTCTTCCACATGCGCCTGGTACACCGGCAAGGGGGCACCGTCAAGGTGAGGGCCCTCCGTCAGAACTGCAAGAACTGTGACGACGCTCCGATGGAGGACCCCACCATCACACCCGAGAACATCAGCATCCTCATGGAGAATCTAGTGGAGAAGATAAGAATCAAGTGCTATAATCAAAACCTCGGCAAGAAGAGCAGGCCTTTCAGAAGCTTTGATGTCAACAGTCCCCACGAGCCTGATCACTGTGAGGCCTGTATGAAAGGGATCTGTACAAGAAACTGAGTTTGTGTTGCTCTGAACTCAGCCTTTTATCATATCTGTTGTATTAATATGATAATGAGGTGCATGTTTTCACATTCATGCTTGCTGGCAGGCAGTTAGTTTTCCCTAACATTAATTTGTGTTCTCAAAGCATTAAAACAAGCTTTCTCAAAACAGGTGTATTTGACAAATGTATCAATCTTGCTCAAGCAATAAACTTTCTTTGTGATTTCTGATTTGTAGCATCTATATTTACTGTACACAATTACACTACATTTCAATTTAATTGTTCTTTCATGTTTGAATTCAATGCAAATTGAGAAGATGAAGTTCTGCAGGAGTCATAATAGACAGATCAATTTTGTTCATTTACAATTAAAAGTATAACAATAAAATGCTGACAAATGAATGGGGCCTAAATACTGTATCCACTGTAGATAAAGGAGACGCATGTAGAGCAGCATAACACCAGCAGGTGTCAGTAATGCAGGCAATTTGGAAACGTTTCAGTTTCCTTTCTTTTGGTATAAAACTGTACTTGAAACTCAAAGAAAACTGGTTAACACTTATAAGTTTCATTTTCCTCAAACTCTCTACTGGCTTAATCATTGCCTTCATCGTGTGATTGTCAGAGGTTGTTTGTACACAGCACAGATCAGCTGTCTCAGTTTTGTTTCAGCCAACAGAATCACCAGCACTGAAAGGATGGAACTAGCAGAATGGACACACATCTTTCATAATAAAGCAAATAATCTTAAACACTCCTCCCATCATTATATTTCATTGTATTAATATAATAATCAGGTGCATGTTTTCACATTCATGCTTGCTGGCAGTCAGTTTTCCCTAACATTAATTTGTGTGCTCAAAGCATTAACACAAGCTTTCTTTAAAACATAAATGTACATAAGAAATTAATAAATGTTGCTTAAAAAATAAACTGTCTTGGTGATTTCTAATATGTAGCGTCTATATTTCCTGTACACAATTTAATTACATTTAAGTTCAATTGCTCTACTTTAATGTGTAAATTTAATGCTCATTGAGAAGATGAAGTTCTGCAGGAGTCATGATAAAGAGATCTGTAAATAAAAAAAAAAATCAAGAATACTTAAATATGAAAATTTGGACATGTGCAAGTGAGAACTTAAAAAGAAGGATATCATACATAGAGTTTTTTTTCGTTCAAATTATAGTATAGTCCATGGCAAATGAGAAGTGACGTACTATAGTTTTGACAACAGTAATTATGAGAAGTAATACAAGAACTGCATTCTTCAGTTGATCTTCAGTGGCAGCCGGGTGGAACAGACAGAAAAGGATAACCACTGTTGAGGTTCTTCTATTTCACAAACAAAACCACCACTGCCATAAACAGTATAGCATAGTAACAGCCTGTAAGTTTCAACAAATTCAAGTGTCCTTACTTATAACTACCATTCAAAAATATAGAGACCTAAATTTACTATTTTGATACATTTATCGTCAACAGAAAGTCCTTAAGAGCAGCACATTGAGACAACTTGTTCGAATGTAACAAATCATAAAGAAAGGTTGATAAATTGTGATTTATTTTAATAAACATGTTATAGAAGATGAAAAATAGATGGCTGGCAGGACACCTGTTTCTCACATGCTATCCACAGTTTATTTGCCTTTGACCAACATGTGTGACACTGACGCCGCTGTGGTCGGACTTCACCGTCTGCAAGTCACACACCGCGGTACATCACATTAACTGTGGGTCATGTTTGCTTTGAATGAAAACACCTACAGGGAAAGCAGCTGCCCTGCCTTGAGTTTTCTCTTTCCCACATCATTTGCCGAGGGTTTGTCCACATCACGCTTTGGTTACAGCGACATTATGTATATCTTGGCCTCGAAGGCTGACTTTAGTCTTGCAAGAGCTGGTTTGCCAGGTAAGTAGCAGGCATGGTTTCACCATCTAGTAATGGTTGCTATTTTTGATGTCTGTCCTGTTCATATTTGACAACTAAAAGTTTCCAATAAAGCAGTATTTAAAAAATAAAAAAAAAGGTGATTATTCTGTTGTCCTGCAGACACGAGACACTGAAGAAACACTTTCCATTTGACAGCAATACAAAGATTTCCCTCTCAACGCCATGGCGTCCAAGGATACTCCACTGAAGGTAAAGTAGTCCTGAGGTTGAGCACAGTCAAACAGGTAAGTCCTGTATGTTACATTAAATACTTCTTAATTATCTATCCATCAATTGTAATGGTTTTACTTTATTTTAATTTTAGTGGCTCCTTCCATCAGTCAAGCCCACCCTGGTTATGTTCATTATCTGCATGCCAGGTAAGCTTTTTATAAGTATCTGAGTTACTGCTTCACTAAGAGGTGAACACCAGTCACATAGTGTACATTATATACTGAATTATGTGGAATATTGTTGGAAAAGTACTGGAGGATTTTAATTTCTGTGTATTGCACATTAAATTGGAATAAAGTTAATTAAAATCAAACTGATTCCTGTAAACTAAGAACAATCCATGGAAAGAATTTTTTTAATTCACTTTGCTGGATTTGTTTTTTATTTGCATCATAAGCTGAAGCGTGTTAACACAATGGTTCATAATTAATACTCTCATCAGCTCTGTGCAGTACCAGCAACCTGACCTGTTCTGAGCCAAACCAACCCGCGCTACTGCATGCTCTGACTCCAGTGTTTAACCTGAGCGCCATACGGCCTGTCCAGAACATAACAACCTGCACCAAAATCAGCATGTTCTTCACCTTGTACGGGATACTTGGAGTGGTATGTTCAGCTGTCAGTACATACAATTGAGGAGCACACTATAGTCTCTAAAACTCTTCAGATGAAGGCAAATCTATATTGTTATATGTTTTTAATTTAACATAATATTTTCCCATTGATAAACTAAAGATGCAGCAGAAAGCAAAAACTTCTATTAGCCCGCAACTGTATTTAATCAAATAATTTTAACTATTTCTTCATGTTGCTGAGCTCCACTTCCTTTGTTGCTCCCGCACAACCAAACAGAAAACACTCATTGTTTTCATGTCTTAAAATTGCTCTTCTTGTCTTCCAGGATGAAAAGTCTCAACTCCTCATGACTTATATTTGGCTACACTATGTAAGTAGGGCGATCACCCAGTTAAAAGAATGATTGTGAGATTATGTTTTGTGAATGTAATTACTATTTGTGGCAAAGCTTCTCTGTTCACTGACACATATTATGTTGTTTTAGTGGTGGGAAAACGAGTTTGCCAGATGGGATCCAGCCCAGTGTGGATCCAGCAAGATTTCTCTTCCCAGAAGCAAAATGTGGCTTCCGGATATCGTAATCAATGAATTGTGAGTTGCCTCTTACCAGGCCATTTATATATCTCAAACCATGCACTGTACTTAATGACAAACACTCACTTAGAGAAACTGTTACAAAACATATTTGTTAGAGGATAAAGCTGGCAATAGTCTATATTTTCCTTATTGCCAACAAATCACAGGAACAGAAAAAAAACAGCAATGTGTTAGTTTGTCTCTCAGTACTTTCAGACTTCACTCTCCTGTTACATTCAACACCAAGAACATTCATTCCTCTTGAGGGTGTAAATCTGTAAACAAATTTGTATTTCATTTATTTATTATGCCCATATTTCATTTAAAAAAAAACTGGGCACTGTAGTAACATTCAAACAGGAATAAATATTGCATTTTTACAGACAGATGTAGCTGCTGATCAATATAACATAAATAGTGCCCCGATTTAAGAATAATGTTCCTCAATGTAAAATTTAAAAGAATTTCAGGATTTTATCATTTATGGTACAAAATATCATTAAACAATTCAGAGAATCAGAAGGAATCTTTGAATGTAAGGGACAAGACCCGAAAACATGATTCTTTAGTGGAAATCACTGTTTTGGGCTCAGGAACACTTCCGAAAACCATTACTTGTGAGCACAGTTTGTCGCTGCATCCACAAATGCTGGTTAGAATTCGACCATGCAAAGAAAAAAGCATATATTAACATTCTTTTAGCCCCAACTCATTTAATATGGACTGAGGTGAGGTGGAAAACTGCCCTTTTGTCTGACAAATCAAAATTTTAAATTCTTATTGGAAGTCATGGATGTTGCATTATCTGGGTTAATGAGGAGACAGACAACCCAGTTTGCTATCACAAAAGCCAACATCTGTGATGGTATTGGGATGCATATAGCATGGGTAGCTTACACATTTTTGAAGGTAGCATTAATGTTGAAAGATATATACAGGTTTTGGAGCAACATATGGTGCCATCCAGACAACATCTTTTTCAGGGAAAGCCTTGCTTATTTTAGCGAAACAATGCCAAACCACATTCATTTACAACAGCATGGCTCCATAGTATTAGAGTCTGGGTACTAAACTGTCCTGCCAAAATGAGTATATATTTTTCATAAAACAATTAAATTTCCCCGTTTCACAATTTGATATGTTGTTTTTGGTCTACATTCAGTTGAATACTGGTTTAAATTATTTGCAAATCATCACAATCTGCTCTTATTTAGATTTTACACAACATTCCAACTTTTTTGGAAACGGGGTTGTAGATGACATCGTGTCCATGTCAGATGCTAAAAGTACAGGCATGTGGTTTCGGCAACAAAACTACTTGATTAGGTTGACGAAAAGATCATGGTTTGGGTTAAAATAAATCATTTTACGTAAGTGACATTACACATGTCATTTAATGTAACTTACTTTTGTTACTTTTGCTTTCTCACAGAATTAAACACCAGACAGTCTGTGTTTGACCTCTGACATGACCTCCTTCTTTGACCCCGATCCTGTATTTTGCATGCCTAGCGAAGCAAAACGTGACATTGACACGGTATCTTCTAGTGGACTGATGGGTGCATTAAATGTTTAGGTGTGATACCGGGCTGACCTTTCTGCTTGTTCTATTCTTGCAGTATGGATGAAAACTCAGCCCCACCTGTCCCGTATGTGTACCTGCACAGTGATGGTTTGATACATGATGCTCATCCTGTCAGAATTGTCAGCTCATGTAACCTCGATATCTACACCTTCCCCTTCGACATACAAAACTGCAGTTTGACTTTCAACTCCTACATCCACTACAGTAAGACACGTCACCAAATGTTTAATTTCCTTTCTCAGAAAACACAGTGGGAATTAGCAAGCTTTGTAGGCAATTAGGAACAATGACCTGACCTTGTATTATTTTCTGTTTTGGAACACCGACATGTACTACACTTCTCTTATGCAGGGGCCGCTCATGACATATAGTCTTTTTTGTTTTCTTTTAAATAACCATGCATTGATTCAGAGGTCTTTAGCATTTGAATTGATCCATAAACTGCAACAACAAATTTGTGCAATGCGTTATAGCTTAGACTTACAAAAACCTGCTCCATTATGAGGCAATTCAACTGCTTGTTGTACTCCTGTACCGTGTAGTGTTCTTCTGCTCCTATCATGTAGTTTTGTTTTTGTTTCTTTTTGCATCTTCTATTAATAATAACTCTCTCCCTAGTACGGGACATAAAGATTATCCTTGGGATATCTGCAGAAGTAATCACAGGCAGGTCCAAGGATGTGATGACCACGATGGGAGAATGGGAGCTGCTGGATATCACCTCCCCCAATAAAACATACACTGAAGATGGTTATTATGTAGACACACTTGTATTCCATGTAAGTTTGGTATTAGATGAAAAGCGAACAAATATATGCAGTGTGCTTTTTAATTTATCACTTTGTCTAGAAAGTCAGTAGCTGAGTAAAAGTTAATGGAGTCACGACAGCAATATTCCTTACCAAGTTTATTCTTCTTCTTTTTTCCACAGATCAGAGTGAAGCGTCGGGCCACTCTGTATGTTGTCAATCTCCTGCTCCCCAGCTGCTTCCTCATCACGGTGGACCTCTTCAGCTTCCTGCTGCCTCCACAGAGTGTGGACCGATCCTCTTTCAAGATGACCCTCATCTTGGGCTACACCGTCTTCCTGCTCATCATGAACGACCTGCTGCCGATCACTGGAAACACCATACCTCTCATCAGTCAGTATCAGACTTAAAAAATATTGTCATTAAAGATTTATTGAAGCCTGTTCAGAGTACCACTGTTCTTTACTTTTAAATTTGATTGTGAGCTTCTGTAAGCAACTGTCAGCTATGATCCAAAAGCACATACAATTTGTAAATACAGTACTTCTATTAGGTCTGAAAGATGACTAAAACTTCTCCTTTGGCACCATCGTAGACAAATCAATTAAAGTAAAAATCACAACAATTTTCATTTAAATGAACGTCTGTTTAGTCACTATCTACTGAGTCAGTGACCAACAAAAGAAAGCCCTTTTATTTACAGTATTACAAACTGAACGATCTGGGTTTCTGTGGTGACACTGCCAGAAAAATCATGAGCAGCGTACATTTAGTAACGCGTTTCCACATAAATTGGGAATGTAAGCGTAAACTGTCGTCCTTAATTAATATCACACGTTGAGGTTTGTTTTAGCCTGCAAAGATGTCATATTTGGTGCTCACCAGTGCCATCACAATTAAGACAGTACAATTTTTTATTGAGAAATTCTAAAGATGCCTAAAATCGACATTTTCCCATCCTAATCCATTAACAGTTGTCATGTGAAGAACACATATCGATTTACATCAAATCAACATATGTAATTCCAGGAGGGCCTCAAAGAAGTTAGTATCTAAAATCTAGATTTTCACCGCAGTAAATCCGTTTCTGACAAGAAAAATCCTACTTTGTCTCTCCCTGTGCCAGATGTGTTCTTCTCCCTCTGCCTGGCTCTGATGGTGGCCAGTCTACTGGAGACAGTCCTCATCACCAACCTGCTGTGTGGGTCTGCCGACTTCTCTCCTGTCCCTCACTGGATCCGGGTCTTCGTTCTGCAAATTCTGGGCTTCCTTGTCTGTATGCCACAAAAGACTAAGGAACCAAGAGATTCAGGTATGGAGTTTGTCAGTACCATGTGGATAATTGAAAAAAAAAGAGAAGGAATCACAATTCAAATTAAAACTGCAAGTAGTGGTATGCGGGCCCTCGCAGCTTCACGTCGGGGATCCAGCGGGTCGGGGCCGCCAGCTCCCCGACATGCAGCACGCGAGGGTCAGCATATTCCTGCTTGCAGTTTTATTTTTTTTTCTCAATCTTGTTCCTTATTCTTCTTTTTAAAAAAAAAAAAGACTTTTATTTGGTGGCTTTAACATCTTCAAAAACTCATGAAAGTTGGTGCCTGACGCAAGTTTCATGAGGTTTGGAGCATCGTTTTTTACTTTGAAAATGCCGGTCATGTTTTTTAACAACATGCCATAGCATGACTTTTGGGTCACTTTTTGGCCGCCATGCCACGGGCACACCGATCGACGAAAACAAATTATTTTGATTACTTTTAATTCCAAACATGTTCAGAGTGCACAGACTAAATTTCAAGTCGATCTGACAAAATCTGTAGGAGGAGTTTGTTAAAGTACATCATGTGTGAATCGCCAAAAATGGCGACTAAATTTAAAATGGCAGACTTCCTGTTGAGTTGACATAATGGTGCAATGTAACTTTTTTTGTACGTCTAGGTGTGATACACATGTCCACCGAATTTCGTGCATGCAGGTAAATGGAGCCGCCGGGGCATCTGTTTAGGGAGCGCTAGCGAGCCATTTGGCCACGCCCACTCGCGACTCCACTAAAATAAAAACATTTTCGCTGGGAGAGACGGGTGTACCAACTTCCATGAGTTTTTGAATATGATAAAGTTTCCAACAATGCAGTTGTTTACGGAGAATCATAATAATCGCTTGGATAACAATAGGGCCCATCGGTGCTCGGGCCCTAATTAAATTGAAGTATTTTTCTTGACTGATCTTTTTTGTTTTCATTCAAACCTTTGTCAATTAGAAATCGGCCTGAAGACCAGCACTGTGGCAGCAAAGAGTAAAACTGATGATGGGTCCCCAGAGGTAAAGAGGATGGCCGTGCAGGACAAGGCCCTGCAGGAGCTGAGGAGCCTGTCCAAGGACCTACAGGCCATCCGTGTTCAGGTGGAGCAGCAGGTGAAAGGGAGCAAGAGCTCAGAGGAGTGGAAGCAGGTGGGTTTCATCATAGACCGCCTGCTCTTTGTCCTCTACATCCTCTTCGTATCAGTCAGCTTCATTGCCATCATCATTATCTGGGCGAGCTCATTCGGTCAGTAAAAACATATTGTCTGTTTTAAAGGGTTCCATTCATGTTGCAATAGTGGTTCAAATGTTTGTTGAATTTTTACCAATAAATTGTAATTGTTTTAGGGCATTTTTTAGCAAAACTTTTATGCAATAAGTATGCAGTTTTTGTACTATTGTCCTTAATAGGTAATGGTCATATTATCATAGTGGTCTTTAAAATAGTTATATTAATTAATTATAAGTAGTTTAAAGGCTTTTGTGTAACTGTACAATTTTAAAATGGAGGAAACCATTGTATACAAAATAAAATTACTTGGAAAATTTCATTCAGTTTTCGATTGACATTCATTTCAAACATAATAATCATGTTCCAAATATTTGTTCTTTTTATTAATTTATTTCAATGTAATTTTTAAATTGTGACATCAAAAGAAGTTTATATTCTGCAGAAAATGCTGAAATGCTAAATGAAGCTAAGCTAACATATTCAGAAAATGTTTTACAGTTATCAATGGGTCCTCAAAACAGAGTTTAACATGGATTAGCACCCATCATTTCCATCTATATATGCTATGATTACATTGAAAAAAATAAAATAAGTAAATATAAATGTTGAGGCAATATTCTGTGATGACACATGGGCCAATGTCTTTAATGGTTACCAAGTTAAATATGAAATGTTATTTTTTTTATCTTGAGAATGTAATCATTATTCCAGTATAGCAATAATCCCAATTTCTCTCTACAACAGTAGCTAAAAACCAAACATTTGTGTAGTCACACACAGGGTTAGGGTAAAGGAAAACAATTTTAGAAAACCGTACACTAAATGGTCAAACGTAAAAGGTGCAATTTTTCAAATTCAACCCCATCTAGTAATACCACTTTGTACATACGATAGTGAGCACAGTAGGGTCCAGGCAGTCTGCCTTTGGTTCAGGGTTAGAGGGTGGATCAAAACTTCCGGTACGACATGGACAGAGCAAGGAGAAGCTATAACCTTCGTGAGTAAGTATTCCAAGTTTCGTCGCTTGATCAACATCAGCTCCTGACTGAGACTCGTCCTTGTGACCGCTGGTCTGGCGCATCTACGATTTCTCCATGAACCTAAAACTTGAGCAGAGAGCGCACATCAAAGTTGGTGTCAAATTTGTGGAGAACAGAAAGAAGTAGCAGGGAGCCAAATCCGGTGAGTATGGGTGGTGAGTAGCAACATTTGCCCATTTTTTTAACGAAGTGTGAGCTGGCGCATTGCCGTGTAGGAGATTCCAATTGCCACTGTGACACAGTTCAGATTATTTGCATGGAATGTTTCCCCTCAGACGCCCCAAAACGTCTCAGTAGAACTCGGTGTTGACAGTCTGACCCTGGGGTACGAATTCACTGTGCACAATCCCGCCATTGTCAAAGAGAACCCGCCTGGTTGCTCCTAAATCTGATGCGCCTTTTTCAGAACGTTCTGTGACGTTCTGAGCCTCGGTATTGCGCATGTCACTCGAAACAAATCTCAAGGCTCATTGCGTCATTGCCACATGCTTTCTGAAACATTTCAAAAGGTCTCTGTTGACGATTTCCAGAATTTGACACAAAATTTGATGTGCGCTCCCTGCTCATAATCAATCGCAGACGCACTCTAGCCACTGCTCACAAAACCATGCTAATTTTAATCAAGCGATGAAACTTGAAAACTTCCTGCCAAAGGTTTTAGCTTCCCTCTGCTCCATGCACGTGGCAACGCTGCAAACCGTTCACGCGCAACTGTCCCTACATAGCCACCATTAGCATTAGCAGCATTTTACTCACCAATCAAAGAAGAAAAGTTGCAAGTTTGGCATCAAACTTCATTCTTTACTCACCAAGAGTTGTTTCCAGTCTGTTGAACGTAAGGCAAAAGTTAACTTTTGGTTTTCTTCTGTTTTGCAAAGAGTTTCAACGATTGTTGTGATTACTGTTCCATTCATCATAATTAGGTTAGTAAGTGCCCCCTTTCTTTTTCCGCTAATGTTGGACTGAGGAAAGATCTGGATGCTACAGTGACTCACTATCCCATCTTGTAGTATAAAGTGGTATTACAAGACAGGATGTGCCCGGTGAAGCTGGTTGGCATGTTAACTTCAGTCGACATTTGCACAAAACAATTCATAAATGACTTTGACATGACGTGAACACTAATTCTTCACAGTGGATAATTTTCGATTTTATTTTAATGTTTTGAGCCAAATATCTTGCACATTGCACCTTTAAGATACTACCACATTTCAATTCTGCCATGAGCATGAGGTCAGGTAGTGATGTTGCGTGATGAGGCCAAGGTCAGCTTTGCGATTCGTCCAAAACGTTTTTGATGGAGTTGAGGTCAGCACTCAACACATCTATCTCATGAAATTCTATACCATTAGGATGTCCCTTAATTGATACTAAGAGGCCTCGCACATCACACATTCTTCGAGCTATCTAAACTGTATAAAATATGCGTGCCCAATCTCCTGTTTCAAATGTATCTTTCATTTTGAAGATTGACCATAGGGTGCTTTGTTTGAATGTTATCCCATATTTAACTCAGGATGTAGGAGAGTGTATTCAGTAAGTTTATCATATGTTTCCTGCTTCAATGGATCATATTTAAGGGCTGTTTTTATATTTGCCATATAACAAAACTAGCATCGACAAAAATTGCTTTAAGTCATTTTAATAATGTAAAGAAGCCTGAAACATTGACTGTTCTTTTTAGATCTTAAAGTTTTTTGTTTTTTTTTTTTTGTAATTTCTGTATATAATGGTTTCCCCTATTGTTGGAACTTTGTGGGATTCAGGGAATTTTAAAATAACTCACCTGTAGATGTAGCCTTGTTTGAATGTTATTTAAAACAAATTACAATTTATATTTAGATGATACCACCTAAAATCTGTGCAGAGCTTTACAGGAGAGGTTTCAGCACATGTACACTGTAAAAACTAACAACCACTCTTGACCCAATGTTAATGTTTTTAGTGCTGTCCGCCGAAAGTCAAGTCTTCTAAGGTTCTATTCATCTTCATCTCTGTGCTCATGCATGGTAAGTGGAGCTCCTTTAATATAGTAATACATAGATTTACAGTCATCTCCTGCTTGTTCATGATTTTCATGCAATCATTTTCTTACAGTTTGGATTCAATTTATAGCCTAGCAAATAGCATAGCAAAGATACAAATGAGGTATTATAAAGGTTCCTGAGGTCATGTGATGCTGTTTCAGATGCATGCTTTCAGCAGGTTCCTTAAGTTTTATTCATTAAGTTTCATTTTGGTTTTGACATTCATATAGTTGGGAAACAATTTTGATTTGCCACTGGCTGGTGCAGCCGCTGTGACGTCCATTTTACAAATCAAGATGACACATCTCTCTCTCTCCTCTGCAGCTCCATGCAGCTCCACACAGTTGCGCTGCCCTCAGCCTGATACACTGTCACTGTTAGCAGCTCTTGAACCTGTCTTCAAACTGAGTCCCATTCGACCTGTCATGAATTTATCAACCGTGACCAACATCACTCTCGACATGACCATGGTTGGCATTTTGGGGGTGGTAAGAAAAACTACATTAACCTAAAACTAAAAGGCCGTGTCTAATACAAAAGAGTGAAACCTATATAATCAGTGATTATTAGCTCATTTTTTTTATATTTGACCACTTCATGTTATTCCGCTGCTGCGTACAACTGTAATTGATACAGAAGCATTTTCTATAAAAATAAATATCTGTTAAGGAGGAACGCATACAGCCCAATGTTGGTTCTTTTTCAGGATGAGAAGGCCCAAGTCCTGACAACGTATATCTGGCAATATTTAGTAAGTACAAGTTCACACTTTGCCAGCAATGATAAAAATCATTCATATCTATCCAGCCTTGAAAGTCATAAGAAGAAGTTGTCAGTTTAAAACCTAGTATAAGCTGGTGGATAGATCCTACCGTAAATACCGCCACCAAGTCAATAGATACTATGTGATGTAATCCACCACAAACTAATGAGATAGTGTAATCCATTATGGACTTCTTTAAAAAGAAGTTAGGCAGAGCTGCTGTTGTTCAGTTTCTGATGTTTCTACTCAAATGGAAACATCTGACATCTCAAAATGTAAGCAGCCATTTTTACACCCTATCTAAGTGCCGTCCATGTTGTATCTGTATGATTGATGTTGCAGATTTGGCAGAATGAATTTGTTTCTTGGGACCCAGAAGAGTGTGGTTCCTATTGGATTACTTTGCCAAGAAAACGGCTCTGGGTACCAGATATCGTCATCAATGAATTGTAAGTCCCTTTGTTTCTGAGGCGCAGTACAGCTTTCACTGTGGTTTCGCATGATGTACAGCAGTGATCTGATACTGACCTGATAGAAGTACTGAAAATAACTTCAACAGAGAATAAGAGACGAGAGATTGAGAATAAGGAGACACAACATAAGAGTACACTAACAAGATAACAGAGACACATCCCTCATCCAAAATGCTTCTTCAGTTCTGACTGACTGGATAGAAGTCCCAGGCTTTTAACCTTTTGAGAAGTTGTTCACATATTTAGAGTAATTTAGGCCACATCTGGAACCCACCTGCCCATCCTGTGACTCATTAGGGTCAACAGTAGTCGTGGTGTAAATGGGGTCTGGGTCTCTGATCCAAGGCCCAATCCCAATATCTGCCCTCACGGACTCACAGACTTCGAAGTGCGTTCCCAGTAAGTCCGCCAGGGTTTAAGGCTGTCCCACAGTCAAATCTTTAAGTCCGCGAGGGCTCTCTGGGAGACATTTTGAGCCCTTTAAAGCACCTTTAACTCCGCACTTCTGCAGACTGTGCCTAAGGGAATTACCCAGAGTTCACAGCATTATTGGTGACGTATTAGAAGTGGAACAACTCTTAAGGTGTTAACCACCCCACATGAGGTAAAAGTCTCCCTCCCGCCAGTCAGAACTGAAGAAGCCTTGCATTTGGAAGGTGAAGTGTACTTTAGAAACTGAAGTCCAGCTACACTTAGGCTGAACATGACCTGGATGACTGAGACTCTTCACAGACGTATCACATGAACAGTCTGACCATTTTATGCACTTCTATTTCGCTAACAATAAGAAATAAGAAAAGTTTATATAAACTTATATATCTGCCATATTTTACATTTGGTGCCACTTTGGTGCACTGCCTGAAGTCTACGACCCACAAACATCAGCTGATACTTGGTTATGGACATGGTGACTGTCTGACAGGCTACAGTCATTTCAACCCTTTGTGCATACATTTTTCATCCACAACCCTGCACAGTGCTAACTTTGCTTAAGAACATTTTGACCAGTTTTTTTATTGAGCATATTTTTTTTATATAAATATCTTGATTTTCACATAAACTCAGCATATAATCAATTATATTTACCGGATTTTTATGTCGTTTGTTATCCTGCAGCATGGGAAAAAACACCGCTCCATTTGTTCCATATACCTACCTGAGTTACGATGGCACTGTGTTGGATGAGAAGCCTATCAGAGTGGTCAGCTCCTGCAGGCTCGACATCTTCACGTTTCCATTTGACATTCAGAACTGCACTTTCAGCTTCAACTCCTACTTATACCTAGGTGAGAAAAAAACATGTCTATGAGAATCTTTGATACGAATCTATCCTGTGAATTGAGCTGTAATGTTTTTTTAATGTAATCTAACTATATTATTGAAATATGATTAATATGAATAGTTGTAACTGAGAAAAATGTTGACTATTTTGCTTTCAGGTACTGATGTGAACCTTGAAATCACTTGGACTGGAGAGGACATGTTTCAAATCTCGCAGCACACAATAACAACGATGGGTGAATGGGAATTAGTTGGAATCACAGCACAGAAATTCGAACGAAAAACTTACGCAAATGAAGATTATGACGAGATTCGCTTCTATGTAAGAAATTGCAGTCGACTGTAAACATTTAAAGTTTAACATTGTATTACTATTATTTTATTTATATAACAGGAAAAATGAGAGGAAGATACAGAGGGAGGTAATGTCTTTTGGAAAGTGATCCAAATAAACAAAAGTTTAGTCTACATTACCAAATATTTTACTGCATAGTGAGTGTATGTGACAGGGAAGTATTCAGCAGGTGAGTAAGGAGACAAACTACAGCAAGGTCATAAGAACAAAGCACACAAACTTTGCTGACTGTATTTAAGACAACATTCAACTTCTCCTCTTCTGTACATATACAGAATAAATATTTTATTCTGTATATGTACAGTATAAATTCAGGTTTATATTCAGTTTTATAGTTAAATATTGACAGTCTTTCTATCAGACAGTGTAAAATGGAGACAAATGTTGGGACAATATGTGTTGCCACTAAGCTGCATCTATAAATCTAACTGAGTGATTTTACTTCAGAAAAAGTGTTGACGTTTTTTGTATATTCAGATCACCAGAGAGATACGCGAGACTTACCAGCTGCTGTGTACCTGTCAACTCTACTACAGATTGCTTTGAGGCGTCGGGCCACACTGTACGTGGTGAACCTCTTGGTTCCTACTTGCTTCCTCATCACGGTCGACCTCTTCAGCTTCATGCTGCCTCCCAGGAGCGTTGACCGGTCCTTGTTCAAGATGACCCTTGTCCTGGGCTACACCGTCTTCCTGCTCAGCATGAATGACCTGCTGCCGATCACAGGAAACACCATACCTCTCATCAGTTAGTTGACAACACCTTCGTTGATATTTATTTGATGTTGCCAGGAGGCAGTCTAATTGTTGCCCCCATGACAGTTGCATTGCTTGTTCTGCCCCAGCTGTAGGTAAAACTAACGTAAATCCTATTTCAGTTCTGGACCAAATTAAACTGCAAACGTTAACCAAGACCATAAAGAAATGTTTTCTTCACATGCAAAATTCATATTGTAAATAACAAATACATTAAAAAATTTAAAAAAAACTGAAAAAATCTAGACACAGTTTGCAGGTGAACATAGTGCAAGTAGTAGTAGCTGAAGAGTCAGACATTACTGGACATCAAAATAGAGCTAAAAGACAAGTGAATATTGGTCTTACATTCATAATCAATACATAAGTGCAGATTTAAATGGTGGCTAATCTTCTTGATATGTAAAATATCAGCTGTTTCCTGGCCGCTTCAGCTTATCAACTTTCAAATGGGATAACAAGCTTTCAGTGTTGTTGTCTGCAGCTTGTCTATACTGCCCCCAAGTGGCCACAAAACGTAAACTTTTGTTTCTTGGATTCTTCTTTCTGGATTTAACGCTAATTTATCTCTGAAGCATGTCTGTAAAAAAAAGCTCCTATTATTATCTTAGATGTGTTCCTGTCTCTCTGCCTGGCTCTGATGGTGGCCAGTCTCCTGGAGTCCATTCTCATTACCAACCTGCTGTGTGGCTCCGCTCACTATTCTCCAGTTCCTCACTGGCTTCGAGTGCTTGTCCTTCATATCCTAGGTCCACTGGTGCGGCTTCCTCCAAAGCCCAGAGATGGAGAAGACACAGTGATCCAAAATCCTGCCACACAAGGTGGGAAACTAGATGAAGGGTGTGATTTTACACAAGCAAAACTATACATGCAGTCAAGTGCATAACATGCTGCGGATATTTTTGGACCAGTCAGAAAAATCCTCCCTTGTCTCCTCTGCAGTAGAAATTGAAGTTTACTCTATAATGGAAGATGACAGCAAGACTCCAGAGCAGACGGTGCTGCTCAATGACGACATGACCCTGCAGGAGCTGAGGAGCATGGGAAGGGACCTCCAAGCCATCCGGCTTCAAGTGGAGCAGCAGCTGAGCAGAAATCAGAACACAGAAGAGTGGATCCAGGTGGGGTTCATCATAGACCGCCTGCTGTTCATCCTCTACATCCTCTTCATATCGCTCAGCTTCATTTGCATCATCATCATGTGGGTGAACTGGTACCAAACGCACTTTAACTTTTGAGTTAATTTCTTTTCGTGTTGTATTTGAAATAATATATTACATTTCACCTCTCTACTGAAATGCTCTCTTTTCACTGTTGTTTCAGCAGTTTCATGTGTTATATATTCTCTTTTTTCTCAAATTATTTTGGTTTTAGTTATATTTAGGACACTTCAAACAAATATTCCTGCTCTTGCATTGTCATTAAAGCAATACATATTGACATGCTTCAATAAACAGTTGGACAGCTGAAGTTTTATAACCGGTCAACACCTTTCATGTCTCATGTATAATTTTCAGCTATGATGATGTTGAAATCAAGCTTGCAAAGCGTCTTAACTGAAAACCCTTTCAGTAATGACTGTAGATTAATGAGTGTCTTAATAGAGGTTAAAACGCAACTTTAGAAGTTCTGTAACTTGCACTTTTATTTTATCTTTTTGATGCAAAAATGAGACAAAATATTTCATTTAGAAAAGTGAATAATAAGACTACTCGTTTTGATTAATTTGCACAAAGTGTCTGCAAGTTTCTACCTCTCCCTCTTCTTGCCAGATATATTAAGGTCTTTCACACTTTCTTTAGGGTAATGTTTTAAGTTCCATATGTAATCTTATTTTAGTTTCTGGTACTGATGTTGTTTTCCTCAAGCCTGTACTCATAATTCAGAAATTACATCAAATGTGAAGAGCAGCAAGCTGAAGCTGCAGTTCACTGCACACTCCGACATTAAAAGTTGAAGAACTGCTGATTTGATTACACAAATATAGACTGGAGATAATTTTATGCATCACATCTATGTTTTCAACCATCATACAATAAAAGGTTTTCAACACATATTGTTCTGCTTTGTTTTGGCCCTTTTCTATTCGTACAGAAGTGCTCACTTAAGCTTGTTGCACGTTGAGGGGTGTGTTTGAAACGTTTGTTCAGGACACACAAACTGCCTGAATAAACAGACTTTAGGTTTAAAACTGCAACCGTATCCACATTTTCAATGACATGTAAACAAAACAGCATACTTTCTTCTTTGGCTACTTTTAGTTAAATTTAGCAAAATTAACAGTTCAACGAGGGCACACATGAAAATAAATTAGGAAGGAAAAGGTGCGAGTTAAGGCTGAATTTGGCCAATCACAACAGAGAGACACCATTTGCTTGACGGTTGACATTTTTGGTTTGAAATCGAGAGGACATGTCATTGAAATGGTTTTGGTGATCCAGACAATATGTTAGAGGTAAAGACAGCTGGGCTCATCTTCATCTGTTCTACACTGCTTCACGGTAAGAAAGAAAACATTTTGACGATCTACAAAATTCAGCAAAATGAAAAAGGAAGGAGGTTTAGCTAAAGCTAAAGCTGTTTGAAACCAACTGATGTGGTGATGCTCCGTGGCACAGAGAAAAGTGACGCTGAACTTAAAGCAAAAAAACTAAAACAGGGAAACTATGACATGACAGTTTTATATTACGATGGTGAGATGCGTTTGATTCGAAATGTTGCATGTATGACTGAATATAAGTTTTGCAACAGAATATTCATGATGGATACTGTTATAGGATGTTAATGAACTTCAAGCTTTAAACTTATCAAACAGACTGAAAACCTGTGGGGTAACAGAAGGAATAAATAGCCTCCAGAAAACATATTATGACACCAGTAACTGCAACATGTGTTAAGACTAAGTGCTTACAGCACTCAGTGCTAACAGCTCTGTAATGCAGTATATAGGTGTGGCAGTGCTTTGAGCTAAATACTGTCAGCATGGTAACTTACTCACATATGACAGTAATGTTGTACAATATTAGTTTAGTACGTTAGCATAAAAATATTCACCAGCATGGACAAACACAAAGTACAGTGGAAGATAAAATTTTTTTAAAAAAACTGACCTGATGATAGAGCTTGATGAAAAGTTTAGGGATCACAAATCTGTTAGACTTCATGCTGGCAGTCCGTCACTCATGGCTAAAGGAATAGAGAAAAATAATTTAACACTAGCTCGAGAATTTTGACATAATGACGTGCTTTTGTGTCACAAAATAAAAACACAAAAAATGTGTAAAACAAAGAAGTGTCACAAAGATCAAACTTCATTTTCAAAGTATAACCAAAGGCCCCTCGATCAGTGAATTTACACGTGCCATCAATCAGTGGTCACAAAGAAGGATGTCGAAGTGTGGGTGGAAGTGTTGAAAATGGCTGTACCTTTGAGCTGATGTGAGGCACTTTGATGAAGGGTTCAGGAAGTGCTTTCTTATTCTGTGCAGCTTAAAAAATATTTACAAAATGTCACAAAAAAAAAAAAAAAAAAAAAAGAGAAAGCTGTTTACTTGGGTAATCTCATCGATGTAAATTTCTGCTCAGGCTTTGTTGCAGCATTGAACTGCACCAGTCCAACTTCTGAATCCTTGTTTGATGCACTTGAGGAGGAATTATTTCCTAAAAAACTTCTGCGACCTCTAAGAAGCTTTTCAGACTCGCTGAACATTTCCATCGGTATCAATGTTGTGGGAATTTTAGGAGTGGTGAGTCCAACAGCTACACAAACATTTATTCCCATGTTACTTTTGTTTTTACTGTACATGGATTGTGTCCATCATCCAACATCATATATCTGTGTCATCCATAGAATGAAAAAGCCCAAACCCTGACAACATTCATATGGCAAGTTCTGGTAAGTTTTGGTGGTCAAAGCTCAAGGTTACTGAGTTTACATCTATTTTCCACTGTGAACACAATATTTCTAAGTAAATCTCTTCTAATGTGGTTCAAACAATCCTTGGACACAAGGATAAACTGATCTGATTTTTGGGGTCAAAGGTCAAAGATCAAGGTCACATGGAGTTCAATATCTATATGGGTTTGGACAGACATGTATGTAAACTAATAACTTGAGTGGTTAGCAAAGGCATACAACCACTAGGGGGTAATTATATTAAATTGTTTTATCTTAGAACCTCAAATTTGCTTTCATCATAATTGCAATGGGTTTGTACTTGTTCACGAGACTGAAAATTTTCCGTCAAATTTTAGAAGTAATTATGCCTTTTCAAAACCTGACTCGGTATTTAATTAAATGTTTTTAAATTTGATTCCAGCTAATGACATAAGGACGATTAAAGGTCCCACCGCTGCCAGGATCTTTGGACTGAAAAAAGCATAAGGGCCATTACCACTACAAGCTTTGTCTAGAACTTTAAACCACAGGGTTCGGTGCTTGGTCCCCTTCTATTCAGCCCCTGCTTTTTCCCCTTTGTTAACATCATACATCATTATGGCCTCCACTTCCACCTCTATGCCAATGACGTCCAGATGGACATCTCCACTTAGTCCATTGCCATTGCAAATCACTCCAATCTGACCTCACTCACATTGAATCATGAATGCAATTCAAAGTCCTCAAGATAAACTGTGATAAGTCAGACATGATCATCACCAGTCCCACATCCCTCTCTAAAACCACTCACAATTTCTGCCTCACCAGCAATAATCAACTTTTTTTTTTTTTTTAAAGTGTCAGAGTATCACTGTATTTTTAATTTTTGATAAACCCAGAAATGAACACCAGCATCATCTCATCAAGAGCTCTTCAGAGTCTCTCCGTTGATGCACCTCCAGAGAAACCCCCTCCAGATGCAGCCCTGGATGAACTGAAGAGGCTGAGCAGAGAGCTCACAGCCATCCGCATATACATGGACAAACACATCCAGGTATCCAAAACCTCGCAGGGATGGCAAATGATCGGGGTGGTCATGGACCGTCTGTTGTTTGGTCTGTGTACTGTCTTCATTTCTCTCAGCTTCCTAGCCATCGCATGTGTCTGGCCCTGGAATGATTCATACAATATTTGACTTGGAGGGGGATTTAAATTACACAATGATATTGTTCACCAGCAAAAGTTTGATTTGTTTGCATCGTAGAAACCTAAAATTAATCATAACGTGTTATAGTATTTTATATGACTCAAGTTATGACACATGTGGTGCTTGAGAAAAAAAATAACAAATGGAGGACGTCCAGCTGCATTTAGCTTGTGTTTTTGTGAGATGTTTTTCTGTGTAAGAAATCTTTTCAAATCAGGTATGTTGTGACACCGACGCTCCATACAGAAATCTGCTCTCACGATGAATTATACACAACAGAATTGAGGGCTGACTTTTTAACCTATCTATTTTGATTCATTTGACTGATTCAGTGACAGATAATCGAGATGCCTAAAAGACGTCATAGTGTACTCGAGGGTGCTTTTGGGGCATCACTGAGTCACAGGTTTTTAAAACAGCGTAAGTACATTGTTCAACAGCCACTCCAGAGCACTTGAGAACGGAAAAGACTGGAACTCCCTTTGCTGGAGGTGTTGAAAAATACAATGGGTGAATGGTTACCGGAGGTGTGAAAGAACAAGTTCTGTGCTCCCCTGTGTGTTGTTGACGTGTCTGCACATCTTATGTGTTTTGCATTTCAACTCATTTATATCTATTCACAAGAAATGGATAGTCTGCCTGCGCAATTATTTGCATGGTTAAAATCTTTTGCCAGAAAAAATATATCCAAGATTATATTTATTGGGGGAACTGAATGTCTCTTTATCTTTTTGTAATTGGTTCAGTTGTGTGTTTGCTTGTACTGAATAGTCTGTCTGACAGTTCACGAACCGGACAATCTAACACCAGGGTTCAAAAAGTTGGTTCTCACAAGGCTTAGTTTTACGTTTTCACTCTGTTTGGTTGGGCTTATGTTATAGTTTGAGGTTCAGCATGTAGCGGTTGTGGTGGGAGTACATCTCCAGAGAACTAATGTTCATCATTACAATATGCCTCTAAATACAATGTGTGTGTGTGTGTGTGTGTGTGTGTGTGTGTGTGTGTGTGTGTGTGTGTGTGTGTGTGTGTGTGTGTGTGTGTGTGTGTGTGTGTGTGTGTGTGTGTGTGTGTGTGTGTGTGTGTGTGTGTGTGTGTGTGTGTGTGTGTGTGTGTGTGTGTGTGTGTGTGTGCGCGCACTGCCAGGAGGAGCTATTCTTTGTGCATTATTAGATCTGTTTTGGTGGTGAAGATTTAGTCCATCACAAACAGCCGGCATGAGTCTGTCTCAGCAGAGTATCAGCTTCATTGCAGCCTTATTCTTGATGTCAGGTAATGATAACCTGCTTTTATTCACTACTTTATTACTTTTTTTAGTTTATTTTTTAATACAACTGAAAAGGTTCCTTAATAATAAGGAATACTGCTTTAATTCCAGAAATAATCATTGTAATAGATTATCCCGTCTGTTTCAGGTTTAAATCTTTCTTGTTTTATAACGATATCATGACATCTTTTCTGTTTTGCGAATTCAACATTGTCTGTTGTATTCAAAATAAAGGCGTCTTTCAGCTAATTCAAGGAGCAAGTAATGTTTGACGAACATGTTAAAGTATTCAGTGGATGTCTTTGTGTATTGTCTATTTTAAAACAGAATTAGTCAAAATCAACATCAGCACTACTTAATGAGTCTGACTGTTTGGGCTCCAGTTTAATGATACTATGATTATTTAAAGCTCATCTTCTGTTCCATATAACTATGGCTGATTTTTATCTGATATTTAAATAACTTTATGGTTGATAAACATTTCTGTTCAATCATTTGCTGAAGGGTTTTAATATGCTTTCTTTCTCTGCTTAGTGACTTTATGTTACAGTAAACTGTCTTGTGAAGAAGGCTCCAGGGGCCCGACCCATGAGTCCATGCAGGCTGTGTTTGACCTAAAACCCTTCAGGCCAGCTGTGAACCTCAGCAACCCCACCATCACCAACATCTCCTTCACCCTGTACGCCGTCCTCGGGGTGGTGAGTTTCTATATTGCATTTAAGCTTCACGTTAACCAATTTTGAGTGGTAGGAATCATCGTCTAACTAGGTTTGTCTGTTTTTTTGTATTTCAGAATGAGAAAACACAGATACTGACTACTTTCTTGTGGCTGAGACAGGTACGTATAAAAAATACATGCAAAAGTGATGTAATCTGATCAAATTTATGCAACCACGGCAAAAATAAATACAGACTTTATGAACTGACAGCCAATCAGATTTTTTTTTTTTTTAAGTTTAACAATGCATTATTTCTGATTAACTCTCTGCAGCACTGGCAGCACGAGTTCCTGGTCTGGGACCCTGACGAGTGTGATGGTGTCACTCGGATTTCTCTTCCTGTTAAGAAGCTCTGGTCTCCAGACATCATTGTTTATGAATTGTAAGTTAAGACTCGTCATGGATGAAAATCTTGTACAATCTTGTGAAAGTGCAATGTGTGTGTCCAAGCTTTGCACCAACTCGGCACAATCAACCTTATAGGCATTAAGTGGCTCATCTGAATAGTGGCCAGCATTGAGGAGTGATAAATTATTAGGTTGCAAACAAGTGGTGCTGACACAGATCTGGACCAGAGGAGGTCACACCTAAGAGCTGCTAACAAGCCAGGGACCAGCCAAAGACCCTTGGTGCAGATACAACCTGGCACACTTTCAAGATACCAAAATGGCGACTTCATTATTGCTCCCTGAGGTGCTGACACACACATAAGCCCCAGAGAGGCGACACTGGAAGAGGCATCGCTCATCCTAAGTCAACGGGGCAGTATGTCCCTGAATGCAGAAAGGTCTGCTGGTGGCCTAAATGATGCACAGAGTTGCCACGGGCTGTGGTCCTCTGGACATTATGTCAACTCTTGTGTTGAAGACATGAGACGTGGCAGGCTGTCAGGGAGGGAAGTCATTGTTCAAGATCTGGGATCTACATATCCCAGAAGTTGATTTAGAGGGTAGAGAGGTCCAGGATTAGCCTTACACTCTCCCAGTTTCCTCAGAACCAGAAATGTCTATGAATCCAACATGCAACAAGGGAGAAGAGGAAAAACTGATGAAGTATAAAAGTGATTTTACCCTCAATAATTGAAATACCACCTCTATGTTCTGTCACTGTCTTCCTCTTCATTTTTCCTCATTCCTCCACCTCCAACCCTCCCAGCGTGGACGATGACGTTTCCCAAACGTGTCCCTACGTCTACGTTAACCACACAGGTCACATCCGCTGGGACAGGATGCTGCGGCTCGTCTCATCCTGCAACCTGGAGATCTTCAGTTTCCCTTTTGACGTGCAGAACTGCACGTTTACATTTGGCTCTTACATGCACACCAGTAAGAAAGGGCTTTTTAATTTACACAACCGCAATGACATGAACTCATCGATTAGCTTCGACAAACACAATCCAAAGCAGAGTCAACAGAGGCTATGCAAAGGGAATACAAACGAATATGAAAGGAAGCAGAGAGAAAATAAGTTTGTACTAAATAAGACTCATTCAGCATTTAACGAACTTACTTATTTAGGTTGGTTAGACTGTGTTGTAGATCTGTCTGGTCAGCCTTCTGTCATTGTTTTTCTCTCTCACAGTACGGGATGTAAGAGTCAGTCCAGCCCTGACCTTTCAGGAGATGTCTGGAAACTCAAAGCGTTACCTGGAAGCCAGCGGAGAGTGGGAGCTGGTGGACATAATAGGAGAGACCTCCATCCTTCAGTTTGGGATTGACGAGTGGGACATCATCACCTTCTGGGTGAGAGAGAGAGAGAGATGCGTTCATTGAGTTTAATACGTATGCATCTGCAAATATAAAGGCATTAAATAAAACATCTGGATAGCAGACATTGTACAGCAGCAATAAACGCTTCTGTTAGAGTTATAGTTTGAAATGTATTCTCTTACGTGTCTGTATCTGTAAATATGTAGCCGAGATTGCTGAGCCAAAGTGATTCTTTCTGCAAAGGGAAGCTCATTTCCTGCTGGCTGTAGCCTTTAACATATAGACATGAGATTGGTGTTAATATTGTCATCTATCTCTGAAAAATAGCAGAAAAATGTATTTCTCATAATGTCAAGTTATTCCTTTAAAATGGCTTTGATCAATACATTTACAATAACAACATATCACATGATAAAGTGGAAATAAGGCAACAATAAATGGGTGGCTCATAGTAATGAACCTTCAGAGAATTATCACCTCATCTTCATGGAGCTTTATATGTTTAAGCTGATTGTTTTCTCTCTTACTGCTTCTATGGCACCTTTTTCAGCTGCAACAGGCAAAACAAACACAGCACTAAAACCTCACAGTACTCTACCATCTCAGCACCAAGCAGCACACAGTTAGAGACTCCATCACAGCGCAGAGTGTAGCAGGTAACAAGTCAGGTATTTATCTCAGGAGTTGTTAGAGACCAGAAACAGAGCAAAAAGAATGTGCATACTTATTCTGAACACAAGATTATGCGTCCATAAAAATGCATTAAAACAGTTTTTTTCTTGCTCACCAGGTGGTTATAAAGCGGCGTCCAGTGCTGTACGTGGTCAACCTGCTGATCCCCAGCTCCTTCCTCATGCTCATTGACATCCTGTCCTTCTACCTGCCGCCTCACAGCGTCGACCGCGCCTCCTTCAAAATGACCCTCATCCTGGGTTACACCGTCTTCCTGCTCATCATGAACGACCTGCTGCCCAGCACAGCAAACGGCACTCCCATCATAGGTCAGTCTGCACACAAACATTGACTGGTGCAAAATACAGTTTTTATTATACAAATAGGTAATATAACCGTTAGAAACAGATAGTAACTGCTCCAAAAAGTCCAGTCCTGAAGGTGAGTTTTTAAAAGGTGAGTTCTGTTTCTCAGGGTGTCACATATTGCAGTTTTTACAAATTCACTGACTCCTCAGTTTTACAGAGAACCGCAGAAGATGGCCTTTGGGATTAGTGCCGCCACCACCACCAGACTCAAAGAAACTAGTCAGGTGGAGGAGTGTAAAGAGAGCCCACATAGAGAGGAGGGTGGGGATGGTTGGCTGGATGAAAACATGGGACTTTAACCCAGGAGACAAATTAGTCCACAAGAAAGAGTCAAAATGGATTTATTTTAAGTTGGTAAGTAAACCAACCAAACATATATAAATCAGTAATATATGTAAAATAACTTAAAAATACTTTTTTTTTTAAACCCCAGATCTTTTCCTAAACTTAACCGCCCGGTTTGAATCCTGAACTGAAAGCACCTTGTGTGTATCACTGTGACACCAGCGGGCTCTGAAAAAACATGCCACCAGAGGAGAAAAAAGTTCAAATCATGAGTACCTTGCGAAAGTAATGGCGAGGTCATCTGACCAACAACTCTGTGAACCTCTTAAAAGTTTTACCTCTGACCTCTTTAAATGTACATGTGCTTTCTTTTGTCAATCCAGGTATCTATTTCTCGGTGTGCCTGGCCCTCATGGTCATCAGTCTACTGGAGACAGTCATCATCACCAATGTCCTCCACCACAGCTCCATGAAGTATCAGGAGGTTCCAAACTGGGTTCGAGTGGTCGTTCTCAAACATATCGCCACGCTCATCTGCTACCGCTGGCCGGAGGATGTTCGGCCTCCTTCTGTGCCGCAGCAGGACAAACCTGAAAGCTCAAATGGCAGTTCAGGCCCCTCGACCATCCAACCAGCCGGTGAAGCACCTGATCAGCAGCCAACCACCAACACAGGTGATCAAACTGACCCTGTGTGTGACAAACACTATTCTGTCATCAGTTTTTACATCAACAGCTGCAGCTGCTCAATGAACTTATATTAAAATTAAATTGAAGTCATTTATTGAAATAAAATAATGAGATATTAATCTATTCAAAATAATTGGTGGAATCTTTTGCCTTCTTAATGTACATGAGACCATTAGTTGTGTTGATATACAGTAAAAAAAAAAAGCCCTATCTGCCTACTATTATAATCTATATCTATCTATATAAACTATTATCATGGCAAGAACTGCTCAACTACGTGAAGAGAAATGACAGACAATCTGTGATTTTAAGACATTAAGATCAGTCGGTCCAGAAAATGTCAAGAAAAATACTGAAAAACCCGAGAATGATGTTGGTGTGTCCAGCCAGTAATTAACTGTATAAATCAGGATTTGGCTTCATAAATGTAATTTACGGCAACAGCCTTACACCAACTGTTGGTCCTTCCAAAATTCAGCACATTTCAGATTATTTCTTTACTTAAAATGTAGGGATTATTAGAAATTCGGAGAAATAGCTAGAAGTAACTGCTCAATCAAAAACAATCTACAATCACTGCAGCATTGCAAGCTTTAATATAGCTTCCAAAAATCATAGTTTTAGGAGGTCAAACAACATGAAAGTGAAATGTAGGTTGTTTATTTGTTAATAACGTATGACAAAATACCTGATAATGCAAAGCTAAATGACAGTATGTGGTCATTTCATCAATTATTTTTGTAATCTGAGGTATACTGAATTTTTCTTTTTTTTTTTTTAAACGCAATTGAATCAAACGTGTCAACCATATTACTTTTTTAATCTTTAAACAAGTCATATAGGCTCTTGTTAACTTTGTCCGAAGGTTCACTAAACTACACAACTGCTACTCCATATTTAGTCAGAACTAATCTCCACGTAAGAAATAGTTTGTACAGTAAAACCTGTTTTAATTGATTGTAACATTTTGCTGCCAGGTGTAGCTGCTCTGCCTGAACTGCAGCAGATCTGTCAATACCTGGGCGACCTCCGCGCTCACCTCATCTCCCTGCAGAAGGAAAGCGAGCTTCAGGACCAGTGGTGCCATGTAGGATATGTTCTCGACTTCCTGCTTTTCCGCATCTATCTGCTGCTCATCACCTTCTACGCCCTGGTCATCATCTCCATGTGGTGCCTCTGGATCAGGCAGTCCTAGCTGGACATGGTTCGGGTGTGAAGCAGGCCTGGGAACAAGGATGTCTAAATGACAAAATTAAAAAGCAGTTACTGTTAAATCATTGCCGTTTCTTTACCATGTTCTCAGACCCCGTATGTTCCAACTTGGGCTAAATTCTTCTTAAAATCTTTTGTAATAAATAAAGAAACTAATTTAACAACACGTCAGGCTTTTTGTGCATGATGGGAGACTTTTACTTAATTGGCATCGGTTCATTCTGCTTCTTGTAATGCAACAATAAATAACTTGAATGAAGTCGGGCTAAGTGTGTGCTGCCCTGTTTGCTTTGGTTTCATCTGTCAATACAAATCCACCTCAAGATGATTTAAAAACCTGTTGTGAATCATTATGTAAATACAATAATCAGATGTGTGGATCTCTGCGAGCAAATAGGAACTCCCCAGAAGCTGTAGACATGCTGCAGTGCATCATATTGCGAGTTAACATCAGCCTCCGGAAGACATATTTCACTTTGTGACAGTTTCGCGTGGATTCAGCAGAACATTTCCATCCGAAGGGGGAAAATTGCTGACTTTTTTACTTTGTAATTCGAGGCACTTGTCATGATACTAATTACGTATTAACTGAGGCTGAAAATGTCAGATATAAAGCCTGCTGAGCTCATCCTCGTCTGTTCCCTGCTGCTTCCCGGTAAGATGAGAGGATTTTTTTGTTTTTTTGTTTTTACTATCAACAAAACTAGATCAAAAGTTACTTTAGTGACTTCTGATGTGCTGCAGTTGTAAAGTTTTTCAAATAGAAATCAATGATTGGGTTTTATTTATAATTAACTTATGGTTTGTCTTACCGAATGACAAACTAAAGTGAAATACAGGAATTGCATTTTCTTGCTTTATATAAAACATAAAACATTTTTGTAGCTATTTAATACAACAAATATTTTAATGTATGCTAACAGCTCCCTTTAATTACGCACTGGATGTTGGACTAAATATGTTCTATAACAGGTAAACGGTACAATTATAAAAATTGTTTTATAGTTTCAATGAGATTCCTTGTTTTCTATTAATTCCTTATTTCCTGATTTTATTTTACCCCCCCCAAAAAAATCTAGTTTAAAAACATTTTAAGTTACCTTAGTACAAGGCACCCTATTTAAAGTAATGCTTATATTTAGTTTATTGGGTATTATGGGGTGTTGTTATTGATAGTAGAGCATTGAGAGAAGACATGAAATGAGGAAGAGAGGGAGATGCAACAAAGCATCCCAGCCCAACTCCAACCTGAACCATGGGTACATCTTTTCTCCTACAGGTCACGGGTCACTTTAATAATGACTGTATTGATAAAAACCTTTGGATTTACTGACAGAACATTAAAGTGCATCTCAACATCCTTTGTGACGGCTTTTATTTTTTTCAATATAGTCAGTCATTACGGGAACACATGATAATGAACTTCTGATTTTGAGATTTGAAATCATCACATCCATTCTCAGCTTCCCTGTGCCCTCACATCGTGCACAGCTGACAAACAAAGACCTACAAGGCTTTTGTGTGCACACCAAATAAAAGGACTAAACCGGAATGCTTTGCTGGGCATACAGTGAGACAAACTGGGAATTTCGTTTTCCGTTTCTCTTTGTGAACTCAGGTTTCGTGACAGCTTGGAACTGCACCAGCCCAACTCTTGCCTCCCTGTTTGAGCAACTTGAAAAGAATGTATTCCCTAATAAACTGGTCCCTCCCGTGAAAAGCTTTGCGACTCCAATGAAAATAAACATCAGCATCACCCTGGTGGGAATTTTAGGAGTGGTGAGTCTACACAGTCTTTACATTTTCACGCACATTTGAATTTTTCCTGTGAATTAATATTAATTCTAAATACGTCTCATCTGTAGGATGACAAATCCCAAACCCTGACTACAGTCTTGTGGCAAGTCCTGGTACGTTTTTAGAGCACGTAGAAAAACACTAGTGGAGTCATAAATAAGTGTTTTACTGATTAAAGCCAAAATGATTAGATTGTAACATATTACATCAATTGTTTGTAGGATGATAATCGAATCCACTTGTCTTATTTAACAACACCGGTTATTATGTTTATAATAAAATAATAATTGATGCATAATGTACTGATTGTTATTCATGAACTTGTGTCTAAAAAAAAAAAAGGTTGAAATGCATGGTGCAAATATGTTTTTAATGTTTATCATTATCAGGTTATTATTAACCAAAATGAACATTTGAAATTAAATGTTATGTTTGTCACTGTTACAGCAGTAACACAGTTATAACTGTTGACATGTCGTGCATCACACTGGTTTTTCTCTGTTCGCTGTAGCAGTGGCAAATAGAGGGACTGAGCTGGGATGAGAAGGAATGTGGAACTAAAAGAGTCTCCGTCCTTCGGGAAAACCTCTGGATCCCAGACGTCCACATCGCAGAGTTGTAGGTTTGAAGCATTTTTTTTTAATGCTTTTGTGAGCTTTTTGAAATTATCGTCGAAATTAGAGAAATAAGCTTTTAAACCGTAGTGAGAGACCTCTACATATAAATGCACGACCGCAACACAACGCCTTGCCAGACAACTCTCTTACATCTATCTGCATTTCAAGGTTTACAGCGTTTTTAAACCTGATGTCTGGTGAGACATTCCCGTGCTAGTCAGCTGGGAGAAGGAGAAGGCAAAAGTTCCCCACTGCAGGTTTAAAGTAAAAATCCTAAAACGCCAGCGCTTTAAAAATCAATCAAAGATCCCTTAACCCTGAGAGAACAGATATCTATGCAAGACGGTGTTATGATTTTTTTTTTTTTTTTTTTTTTGCCACTTAAAACATTTTCTACCAAAATACAAAATTGATTTCATTTGTAAATTCAGCGATTAAAAACTGAAATGTTTTGTTATTCTGTTCTGTTCTTTTTCAGCATGGACGAGGTGAAATCTCCTGAAACTCCCTACGTCTACTTGGACAACACAGGATATGTGTATGATGATAAGCCCATCAGAGTGGTCAGTTCCTGCAAATTAGTGATCTACACTTTCCCCTTTGATATCCAGAACTGCTCGCTGACCTTTGGATCATATCTACACTTTGGTAAGTCTGCCTCAAAATTAAACACATATTTGTATTCTCATCATTTGACACTTTGATACTTTTTAGCGCATCTCATAACTCACAAACAAAACTATTAAATGTTGTCAAAGCTACGGACATAAGGATGATTCAAAGTGAGACAGCTGAGTATATCCTTGCGGAGTCCAGAGATGTGTTGCAGACCAGTGGGGAGTGGGAGCTCGCAGAAATCAATGTCGTTAATTCCAATCTGGAATTAACAGATGGGAGTTACTCCGAGATCAAATACTTTGTAAGTGCTTTTTATTGTATTGTCATCTAATCAATTCTTTTGAATTATATGAATTAATCATGGCTATAGTGTCTATGTTATATTTCCACAATCAACTGGCTCAAGGCTCCGTACCTGTCTCTCTTTCCAAAGATCGTTCTGAAACGCAGACCGACCACCTACGTGGTGAACCTCCTGCTCCCCAGCTGCTTCCTCGTCACGGTGGACCTCTTCAGCTTCCTGCTGCCTCCACAGAGTGTGGACCGATCCTCTTTCAAGATGACCCTCATCCTGGGCTACACCGTCTTCCTGCTCATCATGAACGACCTGCTGCCGGTCACCGGGGAGACGACGCCTCTCATCAGTGAGTGACACCTGTGTAAAGGAAACAAACATGTCAGGAAGGGTGGCAGGCGTTAACTGTTTATTATCGGACTATTTCTTTAGTAAAATGTGTGAAAACTGCTGCCAGAGTAACTGGGACGTTGATTCCAGAAAGAAGTGCTACTGTTGTGAAATCACATTTCATTTTGCTGCAAGCAGCACAAATTGAATTTCATTCCCCCTTCTTTGTATTGTGGTGGCAGAATAAATCAGGGACCACTTTCTGCTGAAGAAAGAGTCACCGTTTTCAAAGGGAAGTCTACGGTTTGTGGTGGATAGAGACAAGTTTCTCATTGGAAAGTAGTTCCAGTGACTCCGCTGTTTCTGAAACGAGATTGCGTTGTTCTGTTAACTATACAGCACTGATGTCCAACATTTGAGAGACAGATGTGTCAAATAAGAGCGAGGTTTTCAAATTATCAGATAAAAACTTTTTTTTTTTTAAATAAACAGTCTTTTAAAACTAGATCTTCCACAGCAGCTCTATAATTTAAAGTCAGTAAAGAGTCGCCCCTGGACTCTACCCTCTATAATAACGCTCCAGTGAGTGTTTACTTTGGTTATGATCTGGTTCGAGTGTCAAAGATACTCCTCCAAGCAGATGATCGGAAACCTGGTCACTGTCAGATTCCTGTGAACAAGGAAATGAATAGCAGGTTTCTCCAGTTGTCAAACAAACATCATTTTATGAACAAGATCACCACCAATACAAGACTGAAAATTACAATAGTGGCATTGATATTGAACATTGAAGTACTGAACCTCAGTTGTTTCCTGCAGATGTTTTCTTCTCCGTCAGTCTCGCCCTGATGGTGATCAGCCTGTTGGAGACGGTGTTCATCACAAACATCCAGTTCCGCTCCGGCCAATACACCGCCGTGCCTCACTGGCTCAGCGTCCTCGTGTTACGTTATCTAGCTGTTGTTGTTTGTTTCCCTCCAAAAGAAAAGAGCAACCGAATCACACTCTCCCTCAACCCATCCGCTAAAGGTTAACTGTTTCTGGTATTATTATAACATTTACAGCGCAAGACTAACCTGAACCAAGTTTAGAAATTGAATAAAGACATTTAATGGACAAAATGTTGAGTTTCAGTAAAATAATATTGTGTCGTTTCCTGTCAATTTTAAACAAACTCTGAAGTTTTTACGAAATACTGCAAGAGTGTTTGTTACTGCTTAATTTTTTTACCTCCTTTTAAATCAGTTACTGGGACAGGTTGCTTGCCTGTGTATCTACACCTGCTGTATGTCAGCCTGCAGGGTACTACCACTGATTCAATGTTTCTCTTTCATAATGGCCATCGGTGTGGAGAATTTTAGGTCTGACAAGTGATGAGTTGTCAGCATACAGGTGATTTTTGTTTACCCTCGTTCAAGGCGAGACGCAGGTGCTCTCACGCCGAGACGGGCGAGCGATACAGAGAGAGGGGGGGGAGGAGAGAGCAGCGGAAAAACCCCTCCGGTAACGGTTAAAGTGTCAACATGAGAGTGCTCATGCGATCACAGATCATTTCCCTGTATATTTCTGCTGGGAACCGGCTCGGCACGCTTTAAAATAGGCGTCGGTTCCATTTGATAAATGACGCACCGCACGTGCGGGGCAGTGTCCAACGCAGCTGCTCTAATCTGTTAACGTGGACGTCCATAATTAAAACACGCCACGCAGCAACGGGCAACGCACACTGCAGGCAGGCAAGTGTGTCCCAGGCCTTAGAAATCCTGACAAGCTGTTATTTTGTTTTTCTCAGAGGCAGAAATGAATGTCTGTGCCACAAACATCTCAGGGGGTCTTCACCACAGCATCTCTGATAACACACTTCCGGTAAAACCCCCTGCGGAGCCGGCCCTGGACGAACTGAGGAAGCTGAGCAGGGATCTCGCAGCCATCCGAGCCGAGATGGACAAATACTTCCAGGGGTCCAAAACCTCGGATGAATGGCTAATGATCGGGATAGTGGTCGACCGTCTGCTGTTCGGCTTGTACATCGTCTTCATCGTTGTCAGCTTCATCACCATCATTAGTATCTGGATCTTTAATGACCAATATGGAGCATGATTTGGGGTTGGAGGGTTAAAAACATGACTGGAATCATACCGTGTCGTTTGTCATATCACACACACACAATATGCTGATGTTTACCATGTTCACATGTTCAGTGGCACGTTAGCTATTAACATTTGCTAATTAGTAATAGATTGTATATAAAATGGATGTAGCCTACGGGCCAAATGTGAAGTGCTTTAAAGTGCAACACAACTAAGGGCCACAAGGGGCTGGTGGCAGAAACCTCTGGTTCCATAAGAGTCCCATTGAAAAAGCATAAACTTGTATAACTAAATACAAAGTCAAAACATTTTTCATGATCAGTGTTCTCGTGGTGCTTCTGAAAATAATTCCATAATACATTAGATTAGGCCTCAAAGAGAGGTACGTTTGGGGGTGTGGCTGGTTTGATTGACATGCCTGGGGAGCAGTCAGGTTTCTGGAAAAGGTGGAGGGGAATAGTGTCCTCATTTTCAGTCAGATTTCTCCTTCGCTCCTCCCCAGCTCATCCAAATATGGTCACTTCTGAGACCAAAAAAAACAAGATGCTCACACCAAAATGCCAGATTTGAGGCTTTAAAACAGCAGTTCACAAACCATTGGGTGACATCACACGGTGGATTGCCACAAAGTACAGCTGAGCCTGATGGGAATGTCTGTGGTACCCGGTTGTACCACCAGGTGGAGCCTCTCACTATTTAGTGGGATGGAGTTACAGGTGTGTTTGCTGAGCACCTGTACAGATACATAAACTATCAAATAAGCCCATACCCCTAGTCCAAGAAGAAAGAAAAATGTTTTATACTTACATCCAATATGGTTACAGGTCATTTACCGTTTAAGAGTGCTGCTTTTTTGATAGATGAAAAATGGGTTTGAGTTTGTTGTATGTATATGTTAAATATGTCCAACGCATCTGATGTAGTTGGAAGTTAATGCACAGTATGTGTAGTTTATGTAAAGCATATTCTGGTTTTGTGATTAAAATTACAGTGTTTAAAAACCTGATCCATTAGATTATATTACAAAAAAAACATCCAATACATTTGATTAAATGTTACTTATTGAGCCACTATTGATTGTTAATGTACCCGATTGTCCAAGTCCCTGATACAGTATATAAACTGTAATATGTCTTCACTACACTGATATAATTTTAGGTGAATTATAATTATATTAGGTTAAAATTCTACTGAATGGCACATTAGAGCCACTAGATGGCGCGAGTCGAGAGAAGCTGAGGAAATTCAGGTGTGTAGGCTATTGACATAGACGGCAGCTAAAATTATCCTTTCGGAAATACTTCACAACTGTCCACAAAACTGGGTAATACAAGTAAATTCACATTGTGTGGATGATTGACAGTAATGTGATGTCTCACTGAATCCTGACAGTTAGACAATTAAGGTATTTCTTGTAAAAGATGTTTTTATGGTTTACTATTGTTCAAAAACAAGAACATTTCACAAACCAGAGCAGCATAACCAAATCATCAAAAGCTGGCATTTTAAAATGAACGAAAAAAACAAAAACAAAGCATTTCCCCGCCAGATAAATCTTTCTGTATTTCACAGAATGGAGTTTTTAAATCTGGTGTCTGGTGAGACATTCCCGAGCTGGCACCGGCATGTAAACGTGTGTTTAACGTTAGATAGCAATTGATGGCGAGCGCAAACGCAGATATTCTTGATTGGTTCGAAAAGGTTTCGTACTGCAGGTTTAACAATGACACTTGTTAACAGTCAAGCCAGTCATTTATTGTCAACATAATTACAGAACCAAAGCAAATGAACACATAAAATAATCATAATAACAATAATTAACCATTTTAATAATAGACACTTTCATCTGTAGTGCACTTTAAACCTCCTGCTCCTCCGTGTTAAAGGCAGTCCAAAGACAATCAATCAGCTGAGTTAAGGAGGTTTTCAGCCGTTTAGGAGCCTCAAAATGAAGAGTTCAGCGTTTCTTTTAAAAGCAGCCCCCTCAAAACTCAAGACATGGTCACAGCGTCTCTTTAATGCCTGAGGGACACTTGTGAGGACATAAATACTTCATCTCATGAGGGTTTGAACACACAAAGTAAAGTCTGTTTGTCGTTTATAGATGGGATTTACCTAATCTATTAAAAGGTTAGTGCACATAAAATTGGATTTGGGGTTCAAATCGAGGGCAAAAAAAAAAATTGAACTTGCATTCAGGTACATATTTGTTTTCCTAAAACTTTATTCTTTAATCATGACAATACTTTGGTGGTTAATCCAGCTCACAAAAGAAACACTAATTAGACACTTCAATGAAGCCCTAAAATCTTCCATAAAAAACATTGAAAAACTGCATGAGTTACAGACAGGCTGCAACTGGTAAGAAAATGTCTAAAGGGTATACTAGACCGTGGATACTAAACGTTGGAGTGTTATGAGTTAAATATGAGAGGGTCATCAATTGATTGAAAGTGCAAGCAAAGGAAAAAAGCATTTGTTTTGTAAAATGTCCTATATTGTCCGACGCTCCCATAATATTTGGATTATTTTTCTTTCTGATATTGGGGACTTTTACCTCTTCGGCCTTCGGAAAGTCCTCCAAATAAAAATGTTAAAAAATGAGACGAAAAGTTACCGTTTGCTTCAGCAACTCAAAATTTGCCCACGGTAAGGCCTCAACCTGTGAGCATTGGTTATGAGTAGATATTCTTTCATTTTTAAGAAAACGGCTGGGAAATATGCTTAATTGAGCTTTTGCAGGAAGTTAGAAAGTAAGATTAATACCACTCTCTTGTATGTAGCTAGTAGCAGCCTGTTAGCTTAGCTTAACCAGAGACCCAAAGGACATTCAAAAAGGTTAGTGGTCCCATTCACAAAACACCCCGGCAGATAGGCCCATTTAACAGCAAATAGTTGTTATTACACTTTCTTTTTTACAACTCTTTTGACCTTTTAACAGCGCCACTCTCAGAGTTTCCGGTCTTTAAGCTTACTAAATAGGCTGCTTGCTCAGGCTAAATATGTAGCACAAAGGCAAGACTGTGATATAAATATTTAAAAGAATATTCAGACATTTTCTAAACTGTCAAGGAGGCCACAAACCTGGGAACCACTGCACTGCCCTGACTGAAGGAAAAAAAACAACAACAACAACTAAAATATGAAGAATTAAGGCAAACAATTCTGCTGCACATTAAAAGCACAACGATGTCACACCGTGGAACTCGTATTTTGAACTGAAAACCCTGCACAAAGCCCAGCTGACTGACAGGAACTGCATTAAAGAAACACTAACATTTCAAGATGAAACTTCATGTTCTTACGACAAACAGCAGAAAAAGAGAGCGACGTCTCAACTCACCCCCTCCAACAAAAACACACAGGATCAGTGCAATTAACCCAACGCTCTCCGTCACTCCAAAACCTACAACGTTAGAAAACAGGCGGATAAGGCTGGTGCAAACCATCTGTACACAGCAGGTAGATATGTGCGCGCGCACACACACACACACACACGCAGAAATATGCAGCGTTTTTGCAGTTTCATTTAAAATATTTCCAACATTGACACCGAAACCATCTGAAGTCCAGTCCATCTATAAATTGAGCTTTCCAATGCGACTCCACAATCTCTGCCAGTTAATTGGTCCCGGAGGCACATAAACGTGGCTAAAAAAAAAACTAAAAAAAACAACAAGCTTAAAAAGGTGACAGTAAGGAGACAACAAAGCACGAGTTAAATATCTTCAGAATTTTCAAATTCAAACTGTATCTGCGCTGACCATCAGTCAAATCATAAAAGAGCTCAAATGTTAAACTTCCAATTTGATTCTTCTTTAAAAATAACAAATGATCCTGACATTTTAGGTCACACAAAAAAAAAAAAAAAAGAAGAACAACTTTAGCTGAGCCTCTTTTTTTTGTGTCAAAAGGTATGTTTTAGTACAGATACCATCATACAGGAAGCGGTGTCAAGTTGAGACAATCTTTGGCTCTTTTCACACATGAAACTGCAACACGGGTCACGTCAAATATCTGTAAGGCAGCAGGTTTTATCATTCACACTTTCTCATACAAAAGGAATTAGATTAGTTGAGGAATGATTCAGCACTGCTGAAAAAAGGTGGGAAAAAAAAAAAGGGAAAATGTGACAAAAGGAAAAGTGTTCTCACTTCTCTCCCAAGCCGCCACAATAATTCAGTTTAAAACTTGGTTTTGGAGCAACAGGAATTACTGCCAGCAGTGACTTCGTTTTGAGGCGACCGAAAGGAGACGCTGTCAGAAATTATGTTTTTTGTACAAGGAAATTGAATCAAATTAAAATAAAACTAAGAAAATTCTGATGATGAGCCAAAATTATATTTTTGAGAAAATGTGAGAATATTCTTTGAGTAACGATCAAACTAGAAAAGTGCCACATGGAGAGGGTGAGTTTTTTGTCTTTTGTTTTTCCCATGAACGTCACTTCATTCTTTTATAATAATCACTCGGTCTACTTTTTCAAGCAGGATACATAGTAAAGTGCATGTCTGCAAGGGGGCTTAGAGAAAATATTTATCTGGAAATCAGCAGCCATGTTCCTGCTAACAAATGATGCCCTGATAAAATCAAACCTGCACAGCTGTTTGCAGCGGCTGCTGTCAGCCAGGTCTGAGAGGGCTGGAACGGACAGAGAGATGCTCAGTGACTACAATCATGGTCGCGTTGTGCTCTTCTTCTTCTTCTTCCTCCTCCCCGAGGTTCTTGTGGTGCCAGGACTACCTCCCGCCTCCCTCGTCTTCTTGTTCCTCCATGTTTTTGCGCGCCATCCTCTCTCTGCGCTCCGCCAGCCGCTGACATCGAGGGCAGCCTTTACCTGTTTGGAAGCAGCTGCGGTGGTAACACGCATGGCACTCTGAAACAGGAAAAACATCACAGAAACAAGAGTCAGGGATTCAGCAGTGCAACACAGTCACAGCACAGAAGGGGAGAACGGGAGCCGTCCTGCGTCCACAGCCAAACCACACAACAAAGCAGCGTTCTCAAACGTCAACCAGTTCAACCAGTTTTCTGACAATGAGATGCACAAACAGAGCAACCAATCAGACCTGAGGGAGGATAGGTGAGGGAGAGTGATATAAAACGCGCAGCAGTTTGAGACAGCGAGGCAGTGAGCAGGAGGAGCAGGTATGAGACAACTCGTGTCTTGGGAAACACACACACCTCAACCTAAACCTGTTCAGACACATCTCGCTCTTCACAAACAGACCAGCAAAGAGTTTCTCGACTGTTCAACCACTCTACCAAGGTGCTCCAAGGACAAGTAAATAAACGTTTTCAAATAAAAGTAGTGATGGATTCATGAAATGACAAACAACTCAAATTCAAAAAATAGTGTTTATTTCATGTTCACATGAAGATGGAGCTTAAATAGCAGACAGACAAAGAAAGCAGCTCATAAGGATAAATTACACATTCATTCTAAAAAAAACATGTGGGCACCTCCAAAATAAAAACAAAATGACTTCAAAATGAACAGATGAGGCGGCACAACAACAGGTGCAAGGTTTCCCCTAAACTGAATCTACACGACTGATTTCAGAGACAAAGAACTAGAGGGCGATGAAATCACATCAGACAGAGGAAACCTCCACTGGCTCAGGAGACACGTGTATCACAGCCCACTGTTAACTAAAGGCCAAACTGAAATACGGGACCAAAGCATACTGAAATGTCAACATTTATGAGTGATGCATTACTTAAGTAGCATCTTCCATCCCTTCCCCAAAAAAGAAGTTATCTTTTAGCAGCAATCTCTCTCTCTCGGGGAAAGTGGCCAAGAGAGAAGCAGCGCAAAGCTCAGAGTCAAAGACAGGAAAGTACGAAACCGAACCAACACCTCCAGAGACTAAACCAAAAGACATCCACCACCAAATAGCAGCCAGAATATCTACCCTCCACCAGCTGAGCCAAAACATTACCAACACCACTGCAGCACCAGCAACTCCACAACACAAGAGAGCAGGAGAGGAGGAGTGTGAAAGCGTGTCGAACCACAAGAAGGTTGAAGGAGCGAGAGGTATGAACATGTAGAAGAGTTCAGTTAATACACGTGGAAAAATTAAAACACCTGAAAAAGGGATAGGTTTGACATTTTCAGAGCCAGTTAGGAAACACTGATTCACCTGCAGAGAGTTAGAGTACATGAGGAGACGGATCGCTCTTAAACAACCCTCATTACGCCACAGATTAGAGTTGTAATAATATATCTTCAGTTTAAACACACGGGATGTAACCCATCAAGTTGGGAGCTTTAGACCAGCTGCTAAACTGCTTTTATCACAGGCTCGCCGTTCGCTCTTGTTTCCGGTCTCTATGCTAAGCTAACGTACCGCAGGCTGTGGCTTTACGTTTAACGGGCAAATGTAAGAGAAGAAATGATCTTCTCGTCTAACTCTCGGTAATAAAGTGAATACGAGTTTTTCCCCAAAATGTCAAACTATTCCTTCACTTGACTTGGTTACTATAATGCTTGTGTCGTAGTTCTATTAGTTGTACTAGTGATTATCTCATTACAAACAGTCAGGATTGTCAGTGTGGTTAAAATTGTGCAGCACTACAAGGAGAGATTGGAGAACCCCAAACGACAAACACTGTTAAAAATAAAATGAGAAAATACAAAATACAACCACTATAAAACTAAAATGAATACAGACTTTTGCTTGATTGGGTTATTTAAGGACAATTAATCCGGAAGTCTTCAGTTTACTGTAATCAATCATCCATTTTTGATATCTGGAAATAAACACAATAATCTTTTCATGTTTTGAACTTACTGTCCTGTAACTTGGCTGGTTAAAGTTGTACTTGGGTAACTTCAGTTTTCTAGACATTTGTGATCCCAGGAAACAGCAGTTCTCACTCTCGTATACGTTTTAGCTTTATGATGCTCTTCCTCCTCTCCTCACTCACTCACTCACTCACTCACTCAAATCATCCGTGTCATCTTTCGCCCCCCTTCCTCTTAACTTCCTGCCTCTGGTTTCCCTCCTGGCTTTGCGAGTTTTACGGCCTCTCCAGTCAGTCTGGGATTTAACTGCTGGTGGTTCTTCCTCCTTAGTATTCACCTCTCTTTTCCCATCATCCTCTCCCTCGATTCTCCCTCGGGAGAAGACAGCGGTCAGCTGACGAGGTTTTAGCAGCTTCATCACTGTATATTTCTCAGTTTTTACTGCCTCTGGTTCGGGCCTTGTCTGTGCTTCCACTTCCTCCACTGTATCCTCTCCTCTCTCTGATAATCTGTTTATAAACTCTTCGTTTCCATCTTCCTCTTTCACTTCTGGTTTCCTTTCATCCTCTATCTCTCGTTTTGAGAAACTCTTGACTCGACTGACTAAACCCGATACCGTCCAACGTGCTTTTCCCTCTTGTCCCACTTCATCTAAACTTTCAATGCTGCTGCATGTTTCATTGTCACCGTCTCTTCGGTCTCCTCTTGGCATGCTTTTCTTTATTCTGTCTATTTGTAGGACCTTTAATAAATTGACTTTTTCCCTTCTTGAATGCCCATCTCTTTCCTTGCTCGTTTCTCTCTCTTTGCTAGACGCCCCCTTACGTTGATCATCTCCTCTCTCCTCTCCTTCTTTGTTTGACTCCATCTCTTCCTCCTTCTCCCACACTGCCTCT
This sequence comes from Brachyistius frenatus, assembly GCF_029030835.1. Taxonomy (NCBI): domain Eukaryota; kingdom Metazoa; phylum Chordata; class Actinopteri; family Embiotocidae; genus Brachyistius; species Brachyistius frenatus. Next base: position 216,956 of record NW_027210640.1, on the reverse strand, counting down.
CCTGTACTCTCCTGCTTCTCCTCATTAACCTTACTCCTGGAAAATACTTTGAGCAGTTTTCCAGGCGCAAAAGCTTGAAATATTCCCCCTCTTTCTTCTGCAGTGTCCCTCGACTCCTCTCGCTCTCCACTCTTCGCCTCCGGATCTACTTCTAGCTTTAAATCCTCCTCCCCTCCCTCCCCCTCTCTCCTGTCTTGGTGGAGGGCCCTTGCCAGCCTACGAGGTTTGGAGATCAACCAGTCTCTCCAGGAAAGTGGAGCGGCTGGGCGGGAGAAGGGGGCTCTGGAGCCGCCCAGGCCTGCCACCAGCAGAGAGGGCTCACCTTCACAGCGCTGGCACTTGTTCAGCTGGAAGGGGAAGATGATGTCTTTGTCGTTGCCGCAGAACTCGCACACAAAGCCCTTCGCCTGGCACAGCTGGGGACGGTCAGAGAAAAGGTGACAGGAAAATGAGACGTTGGACTGCCGCCGATAGTCAGCGATACATAAACAAGATAAACGCTCTTTATTAGAGGAAAAGGCACCAAAAACCTGATGGGTTATCTTACCACACAGCCGGCTACATGCATGGTACCAAGCTTAAGCAGCTCTTTCATCCGGGGAGCCAGTTCCCCGTTGCGCACAGCGGTGAGGTCGTTGAGGGAGAAGAGGTGAAGGTCCTCAGTCAGGTGACCCGGCAGGCTGTCGAACTGGTCCAGCACCCTGAGGGACACGCACACACAGAAACACACTCGTATCATTTTGCCCCCAAAGTTTCTGAAATAATTGTAAAACAAAAAAAAATGCATAGACATCTTACTCTTTCGCAAAGCGACAGGTCTTGAAGAGATTTTTCATGTGAAACAGCTGCACCCTCAAAACCTAAACAACAAATTGGAAAACACCGGTTACATCAGCAGACAACAACTACAGCTGCCATACAGCGTAATCCATAAAAATTAAAAAAAAAGGAGAATTAAGCCAGTTTCTCCACATCCACCTGAGATGTTAAAGCGTTTAATATTCAGTGTTCCTGCCAGTTGACTGAGGTGGAAAACAGTTAATTTCACATATTTCTAGCTGCCAGAATAACAAGCAGCCTCAACCCACCTTTAAGAAAAATGCTGTAACATACTGTACAATATTGCCCATTGGGAAATTAGATGCTCTCAATCAAAAAATATTAAATTAGTGCACAACAAAAGAAATTACAATCTTTTAGAAAATGGACTTCACATTTGTGGAAGTTTACAAAACCACAATTGCAGAGAAAGCAGTTTTTGTTAGGCTGCTGTGGAATTTTTTCAATATCTTCAAATAAAAAAAAAAAACGACCATACCACAGGACAGATACTGTATGCTTCAGGCCAGTGAACAGCAACACTGAAGAATTTAGTGGCATTTTTAGCATCATCTTAATGGTGGCTGTCAGAGGCATGAATGCCTCTTTTCATTCTGGTTTCTCATCCAGATAACGACAGGTCACCAGTCTGGTATTTAACAGTTAGCGATACTTTACGCTCAGTGAACCCTTGTTGGGTTTTGGTGCACTGCGGCTGTATCAGCTAATTGTTGTAAAGATCAACCACTGTGGAACTGGTAATTACAATAGATGCTTATAAACAAACATGCTGACAACAGCCACAATTTAAAAGAGTCTTCATCCCGCTGCTGCCTCTGAACGCACCCTAACAGACTCCAGCACTTTGACCTTCTTGTACAGGCCACTGTTGATGTCGTTGGGGTTGAACAGCGGATCTCCGGCGATCTTGCTCAGCAGGTCCCGGGCAAAGTTGCTGACGTAGTACTTGCTGAAATCCCACTTCCTCAGCACTCGACCAGGAACCACCGCTTGGGCGTTCTCATGGCAGCACTGACAGAAGTAACGGCCGAGGTATTCACAGTAACGCAGTCGCTTAATGTAGTCTGAGGTGGGGACAGAGGTAAGAAATGGTAAGAATCTGTGTCTGAGCACAACATGGAAACATTTCTTTTGTAAATCATTTATATATATACACAAAAGAAACAAAACTTGGAGGGCAGCTGCTTAAGTTGGAATAAGTCTATATTTGAGCAGAAGTGTTAGAGCTTCTGATTGTGAAATTAAATCAAAAACAAGAAGTGAAACTCTAAATGTAAACGGATTTTCAGAGTTTAGACAGAAACAAAACAAAAAAAGTCGTTAAAAAAAAGCTGTTTCCACCATTTGCAGTAGTGCAGAAGTGTTTTTGTGTTTGCTGGTCATACCCGGGTCGATGCGGGTGCCACAGCCGGCGCAGCGGTAGTTCTGCTTAGCAACAACTATCTTCCTCCTGAAATGGAAAAGAAACTTGTGAGTAACAGACATTTGGTGGCACAAAGAAGGAGGACAGTGGTCTGAAGATTATTAAGGTAAATGCACTTTACAGATGACCAACAGGATCAAATTCCTCAGTATGTATGGAAAAAAAAAAAAAAAAAATCTCTGTTGATAAAACTAGAAATGAAGACAAAAAACAGTTGAGCTCCTTACTTAGAAAACCAAACATATTTCAGAACTCAAATCATCAAACAGTCGCTTGTTGGTCCTTCACTTTGCATGTTGCTGATCAGTGCATATTAGAAGCAATTAGAAGCAAATTAGAAGCTCCACAGTCTTTTTGTGACCAACACAGTGATAACGAGATCAGTTCAGAAACAGAAATGTGCCATTAATCATTTAAAAGTCCTGCAGGCTCGTCCCCAAATTCTGCTGTAATTTTCAGCTTCTTAGTAATAAATACATTCATTATTTAAGCACCGCTCCATTTGTGCTTGTAATGACAAAGATGAAGCAGCAAGTGAATGGCAGATTAAAACGGGAAGACATGAACAACACAAGAGAGGGAGAAAGGCAGTGAGGGCAGGTAAAAGCTGGTGTGGACTCACTTGGGGGCGGGGTGAATGTTAAAGATAATCTGCGGTCGAGGCGGTGCCCACTCCAGGTTGCCTCGGACCCGAATCCTCAGCTTGTAGATGTCGGCGTGTTCGCCATCATCAGGAGAGATCGGCAGAGAGTCAGGAATTGGCAGCAACTGGGAGAGAGTGAGATCAAAGTTCAGTTCTGGTGTTTCACTGTGTGTAAACTACCGGGACCACATTTAGAAAAAGTACTGCACGAGTGTTTTTTTGTTTTTTTTTAAATAAATGAATTACTGCCTGTCGAGTGTCATGCTTAGAGAAGTGCTATTCTGCTCTGTACTACAGCAAGATGTCGCACCTTCTGTGGAGCGTCGTGTTCTGGGACCAGCCAGTCGAGCTCGGAGGCTGCAGGAAGCTGCATACCCTCAAACTGCCTGAGCAGGCCCATGGCTACTGACTCAGCCGAGTTGGACTGCAGGAAGGAGGGAGAGCTGAAACGCGCACAGAAAGACAGCAGGTTTTAAAAATGTGAGAACAGGTTTTGACAAAGGTTTTTCTGTTTCCACTACCAACTAAAACCCCCGACGTGGTTTACACTTCTGCTCAAATTAGAAATGAGTAAACTTTTCAGAAGAAAGTCCCTGCTGACATCCCCTGGGCTTTTTTTTTTTTTAATCCAATGTGTGCTTTTTCTGTGAGGAATAGAAACTTTAAGTAATACAAGTGAGCGTAAAAGTACGAGATGCATGTATTTTGGCACTCAGTTATAAGGATTACAAGAAATGACAGCAAAAAAATCTGAAGGGAAAGGGCAATGGTTACTTACATGGACTCTGAGCTGAGAAAGGACCTGCCGCTGGAGCTTACACTGCGCTTTATGTCTGCATCTAGAAGATACAGCAACAGTAAAATAAAAGACACTTTGACCACTGAGGGGAAGAAGCTGAAACATGGTGAAGAAACCCTTTTTATCCACAAGCTATAGATATTAAACTATTCACACTACTTGTATAATAACACCCAAATGTATGATTTTTAGAATTGGATGTAAATGTAAAGATGATGGATAAATTTGCCCAGAAAGGCCTTATAGAACAGAACAGAGTGCTCGCTACAGAAAAGGAGCGCTCAAAGCTGTGAGAGGAGGTCATTTGAAATAGATGTGTTCGGGAGTCAAAAGTAAGACAACTCGAGGAAAACTATTTCTTCTTAAAACACTTAAAGGAGCAGTGTGAAGGATTTTAGAAGCATGTAGTGGTCAGGTGGCAGACTGTAACGATGAAGGGAAGCATCTACGGTGGCCACAAAACTTGCGAAAAACATGCGAGTTCAGTTTGTCTGTTCCGGGCTACTGTAGAAACACAGCGGCTCCGTGGAACAGGATCTGCTCCTGATGCAGAAATGAAGGGTTCATTCTGAGGTAACAAAACACAATGATTCTTAGTTTCAGGTCATGTTACACTAAAGAAAACGTAATTTTAGATGTTTTATTCCATTTCTGCCGAAAGGTACTCTTAAATCCTGCACACTGAACCTTTAAGTCAAATTAAAAAATCTCATCTCTGATGAAATTCAAGCATGTGTTATATATAATTCAGCAGCTGGCATGCAATGACAGATTCAGTAGGATCCCCACCACATTTATTTTCTAAAAGTTCACAAACAACATGCAGGCGAAGACATAAGCAGCACAGGTTTGGCAGAACAGGAAGACCACCTGGAGAGATTTTTGTATTTTTTTTGTTTCACTTTATTAATCCCCGAGGGGAAATTTCTTATCACAGGATCAACATTCCTGTTTGTTGACATGAAGTTCAGATTAGTTTGAGAACTATTCAGGTTTACAGTCAACAAGAGGAAGCAGAAACAGGAATCAAGAATAGTTTCTACTGGAATTATTCAGCAAAAAAACATTAAGCTTTAGAGGTACAAACAATACTCAGGTTGGCCTGAATGGTGTCTGAAGATTTTTATACTGATGGTTTGGGCTGATTGTCAACTGCAAAGTGATTATAATGGGGGATGATTTCAAACACACAGCTCAAAGCACGTGTGAGTAGAGGCCTTTGCCTAAAGATTTCTGGTTCATTTTGTGTCCAGAAGAGTGAAGTGCAATCGCAGCACAATTAGAGAGTTGATGGGATTTGGAGGAATATTTAATTGATTACTCTTTTTCCCTGTCTGTCTTTAAGCACCTTATTATAAACCAAATGCATTGAGAAAATAAGACACAATCACATGCGAATAGAATCCATTTAGGAGAAATTGCACCCTGACCTGTAACACATGAAGAATACTAACTAAATTAAATAGAGACATTTTTTGACATTGGTATCAAGAAAATGACACTACTACTTGATCAAATCCAGAAACCTTTTGGTGAGGGAGCAACAAAGATGGAAGGATGTGTACAGTACGTGACAACAATCACTCCTCATTGTCGCTGGACACGTGTTTGAGACAATGAATAATGACATGGACGGATGAATGGACGGATGGATGGACGGATGGATGGATTTTTGAGTGATAAACCATGAAGTCAGAGTCATCACAGGTTGCTATTTGTTAACTCCCTCGTCTAATCCCATGAACCATCTTAAACTAAACAGGTACAGGCACATCTGTCCTCCTGCACCACCAAAACCCCAGAGCACTGAGCAACAAGCACCAACACAAACAGCCAAGCGCATAGTTCAACAGAGTTGATTGAGAAGGCTGCTGGCTCATCTCCAGACTGAGACACTGTAGCAAGATTTAGTTGTATGATACTGGAGAGCCTTACCCGGAAAATACACTAAAGGCACCGAAGTACAGCAGCTGTGTTTACCCTTTCGACAGCTGAACATAATTAGTTCAAAGGGAAAATCAATTCTTATTGACAGCTGATTGCCGGTCTGGACTGAAATTGTTGTAAATTTAAGCAGTTTGTCTCAGAATGGTGTTTATCTCCAATTTTCAGAAGTTTGGATTTTGGACAAAACTGAAATTGTTCATGTTTTTTTATCTAGTATTCTGCTGTTTGTACAAATTAATGTTTGTATGTATCCTGTTATTGTAATCATATCTGCCCCCTCCCCAATCAGGTTGATTATTTTTGTGCAAAATAATCTATTGTGAATCTTCAACATAATCCTACCAGGCCAGCAAGCACTGCAACTAATTCCAGATCAGTGAACCAAATGAGATATGTGATGTTAATGTTGAATGGCTCTGCTGTACAGTTTGCATTGTATCTTCAAATGTTTTCTGCGGGCCGCTGCTGCGAGACCTCGTACAACTACGAACACGAGTGTGAATTCGAAAGTGAAAGCTAACAGAGCAAGAATTCTAAAATAGAGAGTGTATGCATCTCATCACAAGGTGACCCTGTTGAAATGTACATTATTAGTACATTTTGGGGTTGACTTGTAACTGTAATGAGAGCTGCACATAATGATAGATTTGGACTAAAATCAATCATTATGACTAAGCTAAGAGAGGAAAGTAAATTATAAACAGGTAATGTTAAGAGGATTAAAAAGGTACGATTCTTCAGTTTGGAGCGGAGCCACCAGTTTCCTCTCAGAGGAGCGCGGCCAAGGCAAATAGTCGGCGTGCAGCTGTGGAGCCTCGCCCACCATGACAGCCTGCAGATACCTGAGAAGAGGGAGGCGAGTGACAGCGAGAGGCCGTTCTGAGACACCGCCAGCAGGGACTGACCCTCGCAGCCATCTGAGAGACAGAAACTAACACTCAGCACAACCGTCACCACATGCACAAACATTTTACCACCCCACAGAGCTGCACACATACATATAGAGTGCAACCCATATATAAAGTATATATATGAAAACCTCAACCCATGGTAACGGCATCAAAGCTATCCATGTTCAGATACGGTATGTTAAAGGAATGCATCCTGTAGTATGATTTTCTAGACCAACCACATCCTCTAAAATGAGTACAGCCGTATAAATCCTTCATGTGCTCACTCACATGACTGTAATATATTTCTAGATACCAACATTTTAAATCCACACACACACACACAGAGAAGACCTTTCTGTAACCTCTGTACTCCTTCATGTTTATGGTCCATGGTAAAACCCGAAATGCTTGGTGAGCAGGCAGTGTGGTGATGAGGTTATGAATTATGACAGGAACAGAAAACAACTCAATCACGTGAAAAAATTATGAAGTCTGCAAAGGATTTTTCTGAAGATGTCAATACTTTGGTCAGAGGTTTGTGAAGCAGGAAGGTAAGGCTGTTAACTGCATCACATCACTGTGTATACGTGACATGCCGTATCTTCATATTCCTGTATTAAAGAGGTTTGATTACATTGATTATAATGTTCAGATCCTAATCATCGAGACAAAACCTGATTTTTGGAGTTCGTTTTTTTGTGAAACTCTAAAACAACCCTCACAATACACTGAATTCAGTTAGTGTTTTTCCGTGATGTTTCCTCATTCCCTCTCTCTACCTCGTAGTTCGCACTCCTCCACCTCCTCATCTGAGCCGGAGTCAGACAGGCCCTGGTAGGAGTCCTGAGAGCTCCTCCTGGAGCCTCCGCTGTCAGTCGAGTGGAAAACTGCACAGAGAAAAGGAGATGAGAGAAATTAAGCATAAGACAGAAATCAAATGTCAAATCAGAGCATGTCTTCGATGGATAACAACATAGACCGTGTTTGTATTGCATTTACGTTCCTCTGTATGTGAAAGGATCTCTCATCATGTGAAAGAAAAATAGTGTATCTGTACAGATGATTAGGTCATTTATCGAACTGCAGTCCTCTTCTAATGCTGGCCTACTTTGTTGGGCGGTTGTGCAGGGTGGCAGACGGCTGCGTCGGATCTGCTGCCTTCGCAGGCGGATCTTCTGCTTGAGCTGCTGAATCTCACAGTCGCTATCTCCTTCCTCCTCGCCCTCTTCCTCCCGACGCCGCAGGTTGTACTTCATCAGCTCGATGGCTGCAATAAGGGACTCTGAGATGCTGAAGTGAGCGTTCTCCTGCAGAGCAGAGATAAAATTAGAAATCAGACAGGAGAGGATACTCATTATCATTCATTTTGACCATAAGTTCAAGTTCACCTGTTCTTTTTACATTATGTTCTGATTGAATTAAATCAAATTTAGATTTATATTGGATGAAGATCCGACCTTTTCAAGATCAGCACAGCTGCCAAAGTCCTGCTCTGACAGGTAGCTGATGAGGCTCTGCCCCTCCGACGGCTTCCTGAACATCCCATCTGCCACATTTTCGTGCTGGGATCCATCTGAAGGAACCAAAAAAAGACAACTAAAAACCAATACATTAAAACAGATTAATGATATTTTTGCACACAAGTGTTTTGCTATTGGAACTTTAATGACATCTTTTTCAGCTTACTAGACAATGTTTTTTTTTTGTTTCAAAAACCAACAGCATGGTTGCATCTTATATAAAATTTGAAAATGACCTCTGTAATTACTATACTATATAACTGGGTCATTTCTACTAATGAATAAATGTGGAGGCACCCTTTAACTGCTATAGTAAGCCAAGGTGGAAATACTTTTATATACTCTTAGGAAATATAATCAGTAAGAGTGCATCATAATTTATCAGCTGATTATATCTTAAGAGTGCAGAATGAAAAAGAAGAATATCAGCTGAAGCCTAATCAAAAATTTAGCAGTGTAAAAAATTAGTATAAACTTGTTTGAATTGGAAATACTCAAGTACATAAACCTTTAGATTACAGTAGAGTGGGCACATTAAGTAAAGCACTTGAGTAAGTTTAACGTAACATTTTACATTACAGTATCGCCACCCACCACGACACAATCTCCGCACTGAGACAAACTCAATTTCACTTTAAATACTGTGGTGAATCAATAAGAACATGTTATCCTCAATGAAACATTTACAGCTATTCCACAACCTCCCTGCTGAGAATGCAGAGTGTCTTGTTTACAAGTCAGCTGACATGGTTGCAACATGAACTTTCAGGAAGTGAACACTCATCTTTCTTCAAGGAACTTCCTACTTTCTTTCCGCCCACATTTAATTGTTATGAACTGCCTCTAGCACAGATATTCCTTCAAACAATCTCTGGATGAGCACATAAAACCTGTAACTACAAAAAACATTTAACTTTTTTCTTTTATTACTATAACTATGTTTTCATTTTTCAAGTTCTTTAAATAATAAGAAAGAATTTAATCTTTGTTTTAAAAACATTTTCAAAAACAACTTAACTGAAACTTTTCTTTTACCAATTCCAACAGAAGCTAAAACATAATTGTCAAAGAAAATCATTAAGTTCCGCAAACAGAATAACAGAAAACTCACGAGACTCCATGTAAAGAGAACTGGAGGTGCTGGCGTCACTGCGCTGGGGTGAGAACGGGCTGTAGTCCTCCATGCAGCAGTTGTCACCTGCCGATTCTGAGAGAGAAAACAGTCCATGTTAACAGCCTTTAATCAATAAAAACCCACAGTCACTGAACTCAACACTGATGGGAACATGCATCAAGGCCGGGGAAGGAACCAGTTAAATGGGTTGATTTTATTGTTGTCTTTGTGTCAAACAATCAATAAAATCTATGGAGATGGTTAATTTTATTGCATGCAGAAACAAATCTGTACCGGTAAACAAGTGACCCAATTCTGACTTTTAGTTAAAAAAAAAAAAAAAAAAAAAAAAGGTATAAACTTACACTGAATTATTTCATTTCTTTGTAACTATGTACTGCAGATGTGATAAATACAAGAAAACTGCTCGCTTTATTTCTGACATTTTACTTGTGGATTTTTACATATTGTATTAGGATAAATTATTAATGTCAATCAGGATGTCGATCGGGATATCAACGCTTGAACACTCCATAATTCTTTCAATGAAACAATGGATCTGTCATGAAAAATGTGTGCATGAACAAAGAAAACAACAACAATGACAGTGATCATTCATGGCTTTGTCAAATCAGTTTGACCTGAATAAAATAAACAACTAAAACAAAACAGTTCAAAAGTCCAAAAGCACAAATGATGAGCTGAACGCAAGACTGAAAATGAGGAGGATGGAGAGAGTTTATCACCATGCAGAGAAAAATAAAAGAAAGGAGGGTGAGCGGGATCAAGTGATGGAGTACAGTGAGACTGCACTGCCAACCTGCTACTGGATCCTCTATTATTATGGTGATTTTTCTGTGGCCCCCTCCTTCGCACAATCAGTAAAGGAAAGAGAAGAGAGAGAGATAGAGCAGAGAGAGAAGGTTAATTCAAGCCAAGGGGAGGAAACAGTCTGAGCACAAAGAGTCCGTGTTAATTCAGCAAGCAGTAAAACCTTCAGACAGGAAGTGTGCACCTATTAAGAAAGTCACAGCTAAACCACGTTACGGAGTTTCAAAAGAAGCACAGACTATGCAGCTAACGCCAGCTAAATCTCACCTTCAAATGTTATGAAAACATCATGTGAAGGTTCACTTTAGTCTTGAAAGTGACATTAACGCTAAATGAGTAAACTCTCAATTTCAGATGATTACTCCAAGTTTTACTAACCATGTTTTAATCTATGAACATGCAGCACAACGCAACTGAGGAGGAAGATAACGACCTACTAACTGAAGCTGAATGGCACCATTTGAATTCATGTAAATGGTCTGTGTGTACATATATATACATATGTATACGTTTATCACATGCTAACAATAAGGCCTAGATGTTTCCAGACTGAAGACGTTGCAACATTCAATCATAAGAAAATAGTCTCATTCATTTAAACTGAGAAAGATGTCGTAAAAAGGCATTTATGAAAAAAAAAAAGATCACAGATCACCCCGACTTACTCACCATTCCTGAGTTTTTGATTGAGCCCCGTGTCAGAAAATGAGCGGGTGTGTCCTCGGGACCCCCTGCCCGGCCCCTTCTGGCCCTCTGAAAAAGAAGAGCGCCTCGGTGGGGCCGGGGCCAGAACCAAGGAACTCCGCTGGTACAGTTGGTACGGCTGGTCCTTGGTCTCAACCTGCTCACTGCTGTGGGTGGAGCTTCGGGAGTCACGGCGACTGCGTTGCCCCAGGTTACCGATAGCCAGGTACTCCGGACCATCGTCAGAGTCCCCGTCACCAGAGTCCCCGGCCTCAGGCTGAAGGGGAGAGGGCGAGGGGGACTCGGTTAGGGAGATGGAAGGGACCGACCCTGGGCCAGGAGGGGACGTCACGCCTTGCTCGCTCTCCCCTGGTCTGGACACGCACACCCAGGGAGCTCCCGGGCTGCTGGCTGGAGAGGTAGTGTCTGGAAGATAACAAGCAGAAGACATGGGGAGGGGTTGAGACACGTGCTTTTACAAAACATTTTCCAAAATAGGAAAAAGTTAAGGTAATGGGTCTGCCTCTCTGTCACTTGCTCATGTTTTGCCGATGTAGAAAGGACCAGGGTTGGCTTACATTATGTCTGTACGACTATCCGTCTTTGATTTTTCGGTCAACCGTTTACTCACAAGATCTATTGCACGCTTTTCCTTCTCTGAACCGAGTGTCTAAGGATGGAGGTAGTCATATGCTGCACAGACTATAACTCCACTGACACAAATTCAGGCATGTATAAATAGAGATAATTTGACCTTTTTGTTGTCTTTAATGCAAAAAAAACCTGACAAAAATATAAAAGAAAAATATGCACAGGATATTTAGTCCAGATAAAATGTTAATCCATTTTAGTGAGCACCCTAAATTCAGGATATTGAATTTTGTAGCCTGTATCAACACATTCTTCAACAACTGACCTTGTCCACAAACAATCAGGCCTCTGTATGGGTGAGTCAGTCGGTCTATTCACATACAAACTGTAGTGTATTCATAGCAACATACCCCAACCCTCCCCAACGCCACGCTTGTATGTAGTGATTACAAAATAGTGACCAAATTCTCTTCGTTCGCAACACTCACTGTGCATCCTCAAAATCCTGAACCACAGCAGACACAAACACACGAGATCAGGTCCAAGACTAAACTACAGTATTTCCTGATTCTGTTGCCAAAAATCAACCACCCAAATGTTGGTAAATATTGTAAAACAAAGCTGCAGATTTGAACAATCATGACCCTAAGCGTCCGTAAAATGGACCCAACAATAATCTGACCTTCCTGTTGGGATAATTGAAAAAAAAAAAAAAAAAATATTATATATATACTAATTTTTCACCTCAGTGACATTACAAGTAGCACTTCTTCTCAAGTCCTACCCTTATTTTCAAAAGATATTCATCACTAAAAGTAACATAACACAAATAAAGGACATATAACCTTGAGTTATTATTACAGCACATTTAGTTCTCAAACGAGCCTTATAAGAGCTGTCAAAGTGACAAGTACGCCACATTAAGCATCCGGCAAACCCAGGAGGAACTACACATTAATAACATTACATGAACAAATCACAAATATTCGTCATTCTGCCTTCGCTCACTCGTGCTGATGCCGTTTTGGGATGCAGCTCCGGTTGTGCTCGCAGACTTGTGGCTGGTGGCGACTGCTTCTCGTAGAGAACAGTTGGAGGTGGTGAGTCTGCGGTTTAGAGGTTCTCCTCTGAGAGCCGTGTCAGCGCTCCTCCAGGCCCCGCCGGCTCCGGGCAACAAACACAGGCTCTGGCTCTTCAACAGACCCAGACATGGTGGGCCCTTCAGAGGCGACAGCTGGAGGGCGAAAAGGGAGAGATTAAAAATGTAAAGCATGTTCCCGTTCTCCTCCTCACAATTTACCCTCACTTTAAAGTCAGTTTTAAGTGGCGCCCTAAAAAGAGAAACACAGCGGATGGGAAAAAATATTACCAATCAAATACTGACAATGGAAAAAAAAAAAAAAAAAATATTACTAAACAAATCTGACAATATTACAGCATGATGACGTAAATTAACCTCCAGTAAACCGTAATTATTACATCCACACAGGTCACCTTTTCAACAATACACAGGTTCTGTGATGTATACGTGAAGGATTCAGAAAACCCACCCCTACAGTGTCGACTTGGGCCAGCAGTTTGGGGTTATTCTGCTCCACAGCTTCCAAACACTGGAACATGGCGGTCACATGAGGCTCGCTCAGCAGAAAGGCATCATCTGAAAGGAAGAGACGGGGAGCGACGGGGAGAAGGGAAAGTGAAAGACGAGAAACCGTCATACACCGACAGGACAGGAACACAACACGGGTGCTTTTGTCTTAAACTAGACACTTACCGCTGTAGTATTTGCGTGTGTGTCCCAGATGCCTGAGCAGAGGTCGGAGCTGAGCGGACAGCATGTGAGCCTGTAAGCTGTGAAGCAGCCAACGCTCGGCCTTGTAGCTTTCACCAGCACTCTGCGTCCCGCTGCTCAGGACCGGCTCCAGGTGACTGAACTGAGGATGGACAGAGAGAGAGAGAGAGAGAGAGAGATTAGTGAGAAACACGTGTATATTGTGATCAAAGAGGTTAATGGGATGGGATGACGTGGAGACATTTATAAAATAATACTTGGCACCCGTGTATCAATATTAATACGCTGTATCGATGTAAGCGAGACAAACATACCAGCACCAAACTAGATGACGTCAACAAACAAATTATCACATGACGGTTACGTCAAGTCTCAGCGAGCTCTAAGCCCTGCTGGTCAGAGACAGAGGACACAATGATGATAATTAGATTCTGACTGCAGGTCTCTCTGCTGTTGCATAATCCTGTTAACACTTGATAGACAGGACTGACTGTTCTGTACAACCCATTGTAGCTTGTGATTATGATTTACAGAACAGAAAAATTCCAGCCCCCTTTTCAGGTTCCACATTTACAGTAAACCTCCATTAATTCAACAATTGTTTTAAGCATTGAAACAAACCAAATATGATGATTGATATTTCGGAGATCATATTTATCCACTGTGACAAATGTCAAAAAAAGAAAAAAAAAGATTAATCACAGTCTGCATTGGAAGTTTTCAAGTGATTTTTTTTTCCCCCTTTATGGGACACTAGAGTTTGAAAACAATACAATACTCCCATAAGATTAGCAATAAAGCACTAATTGCAGATTATTGCTTAACACTGACAATTGTTTCCTCTGTTGGTGGAAACCTGCTTAAGCTTATGGGGGATGAGGTATACCATATTTTCACGTCAATACATCACAAAACTTTCATGAGAAAACATGAAAACTATACCGCAAAGGAGGCTCACAATCTGAAGGATCAAGTCGACCCTGAACTGTATGTGAAATGTACCGCTACTAGTTAAAAATCTTATGTCACATTAAAAATGTTAAATTAAGCTTTGTCTACTTATAAATATTCACATGCCACTCTGAACGTGGCTGACCCTGACCATACCTGTTCAACATGCGAGGCAAGGTGGGGACTGATGTAGCGAACACACCAAGCAAACGGCCAGTAGTCTCTCTGCTTGTAGTACACCTGCAACACAAAACCAGCCGCTTGCATGACCCATTTACAAAGAACATCAGCTTCAATACACACAATAAGCCATCGGGGAGAAGCGGCGCTCCTCATATTTCAGTATTTTTGGAGGTCAACATGCAATTCCCGTTTGACAAAGTTGTCAAAAATAAATAAATAAATAAACTTTACATGCTGCCAGAGTCAATTGTTTAAGCATTTAAGAATGATGTCAGATTTACTTTTAATTCAACAAAATGGATCTGCTCTTCACAGCAAGCAGAGTATAATGTCAGAGGTATAGTGCAGGTAGTCAGGTGATCAGACGTGCCTGCTGTCTGTGGGGCAGGTGTCTCAGCCCTGTGGTGCTGTACTGAGTGAGTTACGGGACACAACTAAAAATCAAGGAGTCCCTTGTGTTCAAACATACAACGTAGTAAGAAACACAACATTGTTCTTATTGACCAAGAATAAAGATTTGGAGGTCAAAGGTCAACACATGCCAGAGCTGAATGGAGCCTGTGCTGAAAGTGATCAGTGGCGCTGTAGCAATAACAGATTGGACAAAAGCTAATAAAAAATGTTTAAATAAACTATTTTTAATAGAGGGAGACTGAAACGGTATTTCCTGACCTGCTCATTCCTCAGTCCATGCCTCAGGATGTTGTTCATGTCCTTGTGTAGCCTCTGTAAGCCGCCATACCGTGACCACACGTTGGGGTTGTTGGTGGATACGAGGCCCTCCACTGTGGTCTTCAGGCTGGATAGCAGCTTCCAGTGCTCCCTCCTGGAGGAAAAACAGGGAAGCAGCAGGAAGGAGAATGAAGGGAGGACGTTTAACAACGAGGAAGGGGTTGCTTAAATCATTACTCATGTTGAACCAAAACATTTTTCCCAGAATTGAAAATAGGCTCTTCAGCAGTTCACTTACCGATAACCTCAGTGACTAACTGGGAGTGCTTTTGAATGTGCTAGAAAGTTGTATCCTCACAACCTAACATGAACGGATGCACTGTCCCACTCTCTCCCTCTAAACATCATGTTCATAAGATTCAAGGTCTTGAGAGCCGGTCAGCAAACCAAGAGTCACGCTTTTTTGACCCCTTAATGACCTTTACAGTCATTGATATGAACATTGGATGGATATAAACTCCCCCCCCCCCAAACCTACAACTCATGCCACAGAGCCAAACCTTATCTTTAGGATACAGCTATGGACAGCTGGTGCCCAAGAAGTGTTGAAACGCAATAATATTATCAGGTCACTTTCCCTCACAGACATGAAGGGCTGACTCACAAACCAGAACTTCCTCTTTTTCCTGTCAACTCAGCAGTCAAACTGAAAGCTATTTAAAACTGAACACATTAGTGTAACATCAGGACAAACAAATGCGCTGTCAACACCCGAGAGTGCATTGTTTCAGCATTGAACAACTTAATTGTACATCTTTTTCTTTAGCATGTGGTGTGTGCTTAAATGAATTATAAAACACAAATTTGCCTCAATTTAAATTGAATCAAACTGGAGAAATTATTATGCGATTCATTTGTAAGCACAACATTTTTGAAGGATCCAAAATGAATCCAGGACGCACACAGGACCACCGAACACTCACCGATGAAACCCGAGATTAAAAAAAAAAAACACAAAAAAAACACAGATATTCTCATACTGATACAACTCCAAATAGCAATTTCTATATTTTCTTTTAAAATCACATCTTAGACCGAGTAAGTGGGTGAACAGAGTGGCTGCTTGAGAGGTAAATGAAACCTAGAAGCAGCACATGTATGAACACGGGTCTGTTCTCGGTAGGAAGCAGCTGAACTGAGCAGCAGCAGCAGCATCACGAGTTGGGTCACAGAGATAACAAATCAAATCACATCATGTAACACGGACAAAGAGAGAACATTCTCCACATACAGCAGACCATTGATGCACTGATTGATGCATTGGTGTGTGTGTGTGTGTGTGTGTGTGTGTGTGTGTGTGTGTGTGTGTGTTGGACATCTTTGAGTGCATTTCCTCAGGACTCTGGAGAGGTTGTTGAGGTTAATGAGTAACTTCTCAGTGCTCCGTTTCAACAGGGTGTGTCCAAGTGTGTGTGGGGGTGTCTGTCCCTCTGGCAAAGCCCTCAGGACAGATTTGTTTGTACTGTCTGACCTTTAAAAGTAGCAATCCTCGCAGTTTGAAACTCAATTTATTAGTCCTACAATGACAACAAGGCTGTCTGGAGAAGCTGTCTGGCTCTGGATAGGGCAGTGGCTTTATTGGATGAAGATAGTTGTACCCAGCTGCTTGCACTCACTTAATCTACACCTTAATTACTTAGATCTTTTCTTTTTTTTTTGCGTCAACAAATGCAAATATTGTGATAATTTGTCTGGACGAGACGCCTACTGCTGAACAGTATAAGTGAGTCCGCTGCAGACTATGAAATAAACAAATTAGCGTCCTTTGTTACAGAATAATAGAAAACCAGTGGACTTGTGCAGAATTTATTCCCCCCCCCCAAAAAAAAAAAAAGTCCTTCAGCAATTGTGTTGTAAAAGAATATTATTTAGATCATGTACATGTCTTTAAACCCTGTTAGAGATCATTTCCATTTATAGTGTATATATACACACACACACACACACACAGACAGATAGTGTGTGTGTGTGTGTGTGTGTGTGTGTGTGTGTGTGTGTGTGTGTATCCGGCACCACCAGAGACAGCGAGCACCAACACGTCGCACCACCATCTAACTACCAATAGCCACTAGCACTATTAATGCTGGCAGGTGAATACCAATCGGTATCTATCAAAGCTGCGGGTGGTTTAAACGCTGCCAGCTTTCATCGCACAGTCACGAACCCATCCGTCGACCTTTGACGGAAAACACGCCTCGCAGCTAACGCTGTTAGCTCCCGACTGTCAAACCTGACCGCGTCAGATTAGCCTAGCCTAGCTTCCCAGCTAGCACTCCGGCGTTAGCGAACTACCGATCTTCTTTTTTTGTTTGTTTGTTTGTTTGTTTGTTTGTTTGTTTTTACCCCCGGCTTAATTTAAATACGTTTCCTACGACATGACTAGTTGTCTTTCTGTAACTAACGAGTGAATTCCCACTGCTAGAGGTTTCTGGTCATGTTGTTTATATAACCGCGGTGATCTTAACCCCACCACCACCACCACCACCACCTAGCCGGTAGTTAGCCCAGCCCAGACTAGTCACCTACCTGCGCTCCTCCGCCTCTCCCTCCGCCGTGATCTCCATGTCCTGCGGCCGGACTCGAGCGCCGTACAAGGCGGCCAGCTTTCCCCTGTAACTCCCGCCTTTGATATGTACAGCAGAGTTGTGCAGCAACTGCAGGGTTGCTTGAAAGAGTCACCCGGACGTCCAGTCTTCCGCCATCTCCGCCGCGTCTGTCCGGGCTGGTACATGACAGGGTAGTGAGCGTCGGTCGGTGCTGCCACCTGCTGGTAGACGTCAGTACTGAAGCGGTGACTGCTGCCCCCTGGTTGAACTCTTGTCGCCCATCCATTTATACTCAAATTGATTATATTAATTCACAATAACCCAAACCTGCATTTACCAAACGTGAACATAATCTAGGTTCAAACCGTTTTCATGTCATCACTCAATCAATAATTCGGTGTATTTTTGGAGAGTCCGCTAAAATCCAACATGATGTTTAATTTTACATTTAAATACAAAGATATTGTAAATGTACTGGAAAATCAAATAAGAGCTGGGTAAAATGAGCGACCTGACGGGAATTGCTTGTTTTTATCTAGCGTGCTGCTAAATCAAGAAATTCAGACTAAAATCCAACATTGCGCACAATGGTTTAAAACGTTGCTGTAATGCTCTGATATACCCATAAATATTAAAAGGCACAGATACCACAGGATAAACAGAGTGGCAAAGTTCCCTGTTTAGCACAAGTATAAATATTGAACGTATCAGGTGACAGTAAACCACAACAGTCATCCAAGTATGTAAAAAGGCCCCAGGACATGAACACAAGGTCCTGTCCTCCTCCATTTTTTGTTTTAATTCTGTCCCGGAGAAAGAAATCTGAAGACATTATTACTTTCTGAAATCTAAAATGTAAGAATGTAAAACTTGCAATCAGAATAAGTTCCTCTTTGGTTGTTGTGTTTATTGCTGGTGAATTTAATACTTTAACATGCACATAGTATGTCAGCTGCATCTTAGAGGCTACTTTCATATCATGCCCACATGATGGCACCACAGGCTTGAACTGTGTGTTAATACCATGTGAACAAGATACTCTGGATCTGTTCAATCACTTGATGGCAGTGGTGAGTCTGGAAAGTGCAGTATTACTCTGTAACTCTGTAAACTCATCCCCAATAATTGTTAGGCGTGGTGAGGATGACTGAATGGTGAGTAATTGTCCTATGCCACACATACACACACACACACACACGTAGGCAGTTTATGCAAAGCACAAATTCCTCCTGCGACTGACTAAGGCTTCCTTCCTGTGTGCTTTTTGTATGACGTCAGTGACATGAAATATTTTTCAGTACTACACATTGCTGAGTAGGAAATCTGCTGAAATTTCCTGTCTCTCTGGAAATATGTAAAATTTCTGCAATGTTGCACTTTTAAGTCCTGCAGCCAAAATTTGACATCAGGATCATAAATGGACTTTACTTTCACAAGTTTTAAAAGTAAAAGCTTTGAATATGAAGAATGTTATTTTATATCATAATTATTGAATTTACTTTATCATGTCAATAATATTTAACCCAGCGTCTTCCCAAAGTCAGCTGCGATAAACTCCAGCCCCTCATGACTCTGTTCAGGATAAAGCAGGAATAGATGATGGACATTTTCCAGTACCTGATTTTTTTTTATTTATTTTTTTTTTAAATCATGTTTTTTCTCATTAATTCAATAAAATGCTATTTTATTCACAAATCACAGCATAAGTCATATCACGGCAGAACAACATTACAGAAAGAAACACAAAAATTCAAGAAATTCATTAGCTGGGAGGAAAAACTCTGTTTTAACATGAAGAAACCTCCAACAGAAGCAAACTCAGAGGTGGGCGAGCATGAAGGGAGAGCAGAAAGAGAAAACACCAGCATAGAGCGATCAGTTCAGACACCTTCGAAAAAAAGAGATTTTATGAAAAAGTAAAATATTATAATAATAACAATAATAATAAAGGTAAAAAAAAATATTTTCCTCTGATATAATAGATGTATTAAGATGCTCAGAGTAAAAATTCTGAGGTACTAGTACCATAGAATTGTATTGATTGCTTTCAAGCTCTGTATAATAGACACAATATGAAGAGGACTAATATGTCCTGCTGCTGACACATATTGAAATGTGTGTCAGGAGTCAGAACATGTCAGAACAAGTTGTCAATTAAATTATAGGAAGGGCGAGTGTTGATCTAAGATTTAATCTGTCATTCATGCTTTCAATGAACTGCTTTTGCCGACAGTGACGTTGAAAGCACTCCCCAGTCTCATCACAACTGAGTCGCTGTGACTCACTGCTGTGTCGTGCTACTGCATGAACACGCAGGATGTTTGGAAAGTAAGGGAAGAGGAAGGTTACACAAGGCCTGGTTGGTCCAGTTTTTTAGTTTACAATAACGTGCCAGTTAGTGTGTCATGTTGCCATTGTAGTTTCCTCCTTTATGTTGTACCTCGGTCAGAAAATGGAAGATGCTTTGTGTCTCATTCAGCCTTTATGTAGCCCAAAGATGGATAAACCTTCAGTCCTGCTCATAAACATACTGATAATTATTTGCATAGAGAATCTCTGTTGAAGCTGAACTGAAGCCAACATCCTGTCATTTCTGAGGAGTCACCAGATTACATATTGTATTTTGACTTTGTTGAAAAGCAGGTTTGTAATTTGATAATGAGCATGTGTCAGTCTTTGCCAAAGACAGTATCTATCTTTTATACTTTTATTATGTCGTTTTCTTTGATCATTTTTACTTTTTCTTTTTTTACTTTTAATGTCTTTAAGTCTGTTGAAAATTTAATAAAATAACTTAACAGTGTATAATTATTATTATTATTATAATCTGGAAAGAAAAAATGAACAGAAACACAACAGTGAAGGACAAAAAGGACACAGTATCAGAGATTTGGGCAGCCGGCACCAGGAGAGGTGTTTCATAAGCGAGGCTCAGAAAAAAAAAAAGTTATTAGGTTAGGTTAGGTAGTTACTTTATTAATCCCCAAGGGGAAATTTTTTTTCGCTACAGCACCATACAGGAAGCAATAAGATAATAAATAATAAAAATTATGAAAAGCTGTTCCATAAAACCAACAGAGAGCTGAAGTGAGTCAAGCCTCATTATAAACTGTGAGTTCATGACATTAAAACACACACCTCTAACATAGGTCTCATCAATTTACAAAATAAAAATAAAAACTTTGGGAGCTGGAGTCCAAAACTCTACTGACTAAAACTGGGAAATGAGTTTTGTCATTATTCAGCTGAGATAACGAAGCAGTTAATCCCAGCAGCTGTCAGTGTCTGTCAGTGTGAGGGCTGATGGAGCTCCACTTACATGAAAATGCCATTTCTGACCGAGTGTCAGGTGTGGATTGATGTCTGGAAGGACAGGTAGCTGATGAGTGAGGAAGAATGACATCATCTGGGATTTCACACGTACCTCTGTGTGTGGGTGTCTTCTTTCCTTCCTCCCTCAGAAAAAAACGGACTGTTTTGCCTCATTGAGGTCGACACAGGAAACACTTGGAAAAAATGAATTCCACCAAATGAACAATGATCTTATAATACAGCAATTTTGTATCAATTAGTTCTAAGGGATCTGGAGAGGACGACTTGAGTTGCTCAACTGTATATAGATGATAAGGGCTGGGATATTATGAGGTCAGAGTTCACCGGATGCCTAATTAGTGGCAAAATAAAGTCTGTGATTTCATAAAACAGAAAATAAAACATTATAGACGTGTTTTATATTTTGTTCAGTTTCATATTGAACATTTTAAGTATAATGATTTAAAGCTTTCTATTAAAGATGTGATAATGTAACTGATGTTATGACCCAAAAACTGTGGAAAAATGTGTATAATTATTTATTTATTGCGGTTTTATGAAAATATACCAGTCAACATACACTTTGTAAACCAAAGGAATTGAGGTCACTATATTCTATTTTGTTGAGATGTTCTTCAAGAATTTAAATATGTTTTAGTTTGCCTCAGTTTTCCCACCACTACCTCAGTCTCTAGTGGATAACTTCTAACTTCATGTTTGTTAACGTGCAGGACTTTTACTTATTGTCATGTTTGTATGTCCAGTAGCAGATATTGAATAATAAATAAAAGAAGAGCACGACTGATATATTGATTAACTGGTTGTGTCAGCCAATATCAATGTCACAAACAGGAAGTGCAAGGTAGAATAAAAAAAAACACATGACAACAATCTCATAATAAAACAGTAATTTATTTTGGACTGAAAACTAAAATCGTCTGAATAGCACATTACAAGGGCATCGTTAAGATATTTTCTCCAAGGCTCAGTGATCACTTTCATACAGTACATTTGGCATGTACACGGCATCTCCTTCAAATGAAAGAAAAACAGGAAAAAAAAAAAAAAAAAGAGAATAAAGAAAGACAGAAGCCCATTCGCGAGAAAAAAATAAAATAAATCAAAAAGTCTAAAAAAGGTGACTGATTGTACAATTACCAAGCGATTTGGTTTGGTTCTAAGCCACAGAGAAAGAAACCGGATCGCCCGACGACAGCAGGCGACGGCACAGGAGGCACAAAGACGTGACGCAGACGGGACATCCCATAATATGCTCATACACAATCCAACCGGGTTCCAGCTCTTCAGTACGAAATGTTTAATACTTTTCCATTGTCTTGTTTTGTTGCAGATATTGCGGTCTAGTTGTTTTTCTTTGTGAGCAAAGTGTTGCTACGTTACATTTGAAAACTAGATGCTGCGTTCATCAAACCGTGCAGAGTAACAACCTCCTCTTCTCTGCATCTGAAATTTAACGTGAAAACAAGAAAGATGGCTCCTTTTCTGACTGATGTTTTGTGCACGAGGCCCTTCCGTCCATCCCACAAAAAACGCCTTTCCATTCTTTCTTGTTTTTTTTGTTTGTTGTTGTTTTGTTTTTTTAATCCTCACCATCGACTACTTCCTCCACCCTCCCTGCTCATTGTTCCCTTTCACGTTCAGAAATCCTCTCAATCATTCACAGACTTGACAGAAACAAATAAAAAGAGTGTTGGATAAAAACATGAGGTAAGAAAGTGGTTTGATTATAGATCATGCAGAACATGCAAAACAAAATATAGGGAAGGAGAAAATAGAAAAAAAAAAATATGTGTGCATTTTAAAAATGGAAAAAAAAAAAAAAAAAAAAAAAAAAACTTACACAGCTTTGCGTCTTTGGTTATAAAGTAGGTCGAACAATTTTCACAGCTTTTCATTCCCCCCAAACCAAACCCTACCCGCCTCCCTCCCACAATTCATTTCTGCTTTTACGTTTTTGTCTAGAAAAAGTAAATGAAGTTTTCTTTCTCCAAACATCCCATCACATATTTCATATCTTAACAACAGGTGTTCTCCCTGTACAGACCCTCCACGCTCTTAATACTTTACACTTTACAAAATATACATTCAACCTGGATTTCACCTAATGTAAGCTCGGCTTTAGTGTTAGCACTATTTCATGAGAAGAAAACATTTCTATTCTGAAACTTATTGCCTACTTATTGAGATCTACTTGTTGCAAGAAACGACCAAATTTAATACCTGACAGATTCTAAAATACCAAAAGACCAAAGAGAAAGGTTTCTTTTTTGTTTTTAATAAGTATCTCTGTGACATTGTTCATTTACATTATGAAAATAGCAGCCCTGAAATAAATAAATGCAAATACTAAAACTGAACTAATGAAAATTCATTATGTTTCATGTCAAAGTATGGTGGCTCTGAGAAAACAACACAAGCTTTTGATGCAGCATATAACAAGCCGAGGCTCGCGTCTCGCTCCGCTCGAGCCGAGGTGCCCGCTGGCGTCCTCCTCCGCTCGGGGAGCACGAATCCTCGATGCCCCTACCCCCTTCTGCACTGTGGTCTCCTGCAGCGACGTGGGCTGTGGACGCTGGGAGGACAGTCTGTCCCTGCCAGATGGTTTATAGGACAGCGCACTGGTCCCTCACAGGGTTACACCTCTGTCCTCCACCACTTGTTGTTGCCCCCCTGCCCTCCCCACCCCTTAAAAAAAAAAATATTTTTTTTAAAAAACCGAGCTCTCTGTGCCCGTGGACCCCCGTCTCTTGCACCAGAACAACATGCAGGTTTTGTTTGGTGCGCAGCGGCTCCCCTGCTTCTCCTCCTCCTCCTTCAGCTCTCTCTCTCTCTCTCTCGCAACCAAACACAAGGCCAGAATAAGACTTTGCAAAGGGTGGTAACTGTCTTAATAACGCGAAGGCCCGGTGACGGCAGCGTGCGCACACTGAAACATGACTCTCGGTGGTAAACAAAGATGTTTGCTGTTGTCGATTTGTCTTCGAATGGAGCAGATTGAGCCTTTTGCTTTATGGGGTTATGGGGACGGTAGTAGTTGTTGTCTTTACGAACAGGATCTTCCTGTTCCTGTCTGTGGGAGGTGTGTGTTTGACTGCGTGTGCTAGGGGACGGGGGCTCACGCCGAGGTGATGTTGGGCTGATGGGGGACGCTCTGACTCCCCTCGTGGTGAGCCAGAGTCGGGGCGTTGTTGGGGACGAGCGGGTTGTGGTGGTGCTGCTGCTGCTGCTGGTGGTGGTGCTGCTGCTGCTGCTGCTGCTGCAGCATCGGCGGCGGCGACGGGCTGCTGCCCTGGGTCAGCTGAGTGGACAGCTGGCCGAGCTGATCCGAGTTGGCCAGCGACTTCAGCACTGCGTTCTCGCGCTCCAACATCGAGTTTCTCTCGTACAGCTCCTTGATCTGCTCCTTCAGCACCTCCACCTCCTCCCGAACGGCATACATCAGGTGGCTCTTCACCAAGTCCTGAGAGAGGAGACAAGAGAGGGGAAACTCAAATTAGCACAAAATAACACTGGAGTTAAAAAAAAAAAATTTAAAAAAAAGTTTTGAGATTCCGTCATCAAACAAAGCAAAGGTTTGTCTACGCAGTGCTTAGAGGCAATGTGTGATCTTTTTTTGGCAACATGCTTAGTGCCGTTGCCGTGGGGATGCTGCCAATGCATTTCCAAGAAATCCCTTGTCAATCAAATGACATGAACAACACCGTGAGAGTGAATATTTGGCTTTGTTTTCTGGCCTTTTTTTTTTTTTCTCCCTCCGGCTGAAGGCTGATCAGATGTGCCAGTGTGGAAGTCTTTTTTTTTATATATATTGATGGAAAGAAAATAAGATTGTTTCATCTTATTTTCATGCGGCTCCGGAAAGTTTCTATGTATTCATCTTATTTTCATGTGGCTCCGGAAAGTCTCTCATCTTATTTGCAAGTGGCTCTGTAAAGTTTCTTTTGTTTTACTCTCCGCATCTAATTGACGACTCCCTTGTGTCCTTATCTTGTGACCTGCAACCAACTCAATATTACCATACGAAAGCAGATACAAAGGAAATGGGGGTGACCGTCAATTGTTTGTCACACTGTATAAAAGCTGCTCTACGGAGGAGTGACGTTGAGCAATGCTGGACGTCCTTCTTGCAAGAATAAATGTCTGATATGTTTGATTTTGAATCTAGCCTCTGAGTAATTTTTTATTATTATATAAATGATAATGAAAAGATCCTCTGGCTGAGTTTTATGTTCATCCACTCTTTGATGGTTGTGTCACTTAGTGTCAAGCGTGGAAAAGTCATTATGAATCAAGTCATTGTATGAACTAGTGGAGAATCTCTTTTGCCCGATCACAACTTTGAACATCTGTGGAGAACTCACCATTGCCTGCTCAATCTTGTTGTCGATGGCAACGACGCTAGCACCAGATACACTGTGGAGAAACAAAGAGAGAGCAAGAGTTACCGCGAGATCTCACGTATGTCACAAATGCTTCGGACGGATTCCAGCGTTTTCTATTACGTTCAGCTGCCAAGTCTGGTCGGTAAAGTGCTGAATATGAGGCGAGAGATTTAACTTGGATTTCAGAGGTAAAACTAAATTAAACCTCGTGGAAGATCAGGAGTCAGATCTACTCCCAGAGAAGGAGATGAACAAATTGGAGATTGAATCTTTTTCCAAAACACACAGACCAAAAATATAAACCCGCATCGTATTTTTAGTGTATTTTATGAAACACGTTCCACCCCTGCAGAGGCGCCGCTGGCTGAAGCTACAGTAAGAGAGACTGGCTGATACAACCATGAAGCTGCTTTCAGCTACTTCAGACGATACACAGCCATTACTGGAGACTTCAGTGAGTGAGGAGGTGAGAGGTGAAGTTAGTTGAACACATCAAGCTCCGCTTTGTGATCGGTCAATAGCTCGTTACTTGAACAAAGGTCTTTAAAATGACCTCAGATGACCTCCACAGAGTGGAAAATAGATCCATTTCAGTCCCACTTTACACCCAAATTTACTGTACAAACATTCCTGCAACAAACCACATCTTCTAATTTTGGCTTTCATATACTGATCTATCTTTGGTCTTCGTCACTGGCTAAAAAAGAGTAAGATTTCTCTACAAAAACTGCTTACATGATTTTAATTGTGTGGGAAATGTAGGGTCATATTTATACTGCGATAACAGTGATGACGGGGATGTACATAGGAGAAGCAACAAATGAGAATCCGGACTTTAGCTAAACAGTTAAAAAGGTGTCCTGCATTAGCCAGATCATAACTCAATGCATATAAACACGTCATTAAAGGCATAATCATCAAGAACTCGCTATACTGATTAAAACACACAAAGAAAGAAAGCAGCTCATCAGCAGTAACTGAAATCTTTTTGTGGAAAGTCAGGAGCAGGAAGCTGGATAGCAAAACTAAATGAATAAAACCTCTCTCTTTGTAAAGGAAAACAAAACAAAACACGTTTATCGCATTTTTATATTATGTAAAGATCTTCTATGTGCATCTCACTTTGTTTAAAGGGAGGCTGTGGCTCAGACGGTAGTGTGTTGCACACTAATTGTAAAGTTGGTGGTTGGATCCCAAGCTCCTCCTTTACACATTCCTAAGGGTCCTTGAGCAAGACACTGAACCCTAAGTTGCTCCCGATGGTGTACCATCAGTGTGTGAATGTGCTCCTGACGGCAGCACCCTGCGTGGTGATCTGTCTCATTAGCGTGTGAATGGGGGGGAAACTATGTTAAAGCGCTTTGAGACTGAAAGGTGATAAAGTGCTACAGACCATTTACCAAATCTTGTTTTCCACCCCTCCTCCTTCCATATCAAAGGAAGCAAAGAAAACGTGACTTTAAACGCGAGACGATCAACTTACTTGACCGCGCTACAGATCCTCACACAACAGAAACCACGCCACCTTTCTCCCGTTATCCTTTCACGGATTAAAAACACACACGGGAGCCTTTATTCTTCCCTAAATGTCTCCGCACAAACGCTCTCTTGCGCAATCACCGCTCCGGAGGTGGATGCAAAACAAGCACCGACCGACGCATGCTTGCGCCGCTAGAAGGGGCTCTGACCACAGACTATATATATATATATATATGTACATACACACACACGCATTAGTATTCTGGAGAAAGAGGGAACAAAATGTGCCACAGCCTCGAAGAAATCCCTAAAGTGTTTCTGATTTATAATGTGAAGTCAGATGAGAAAACTGGAGGCGAGAGATGAAAACAGAGTCTTAACTACTTCCAAATGGAGAACAAGTTTGGGGTTGTTTTTTTCTGGATGGATCCGCCACTTAATGAAGACACAGACGTTTATAAAAGGGAAATCATTTTTCGCTGGCAAGTCTGACGGAGCTTGAGCTAACGTCGGTAAAAAGAATAAAATGTTTGTTTTTAAACCGATACAAAGTTACTGTCGATTAATCGATTGCATGATCCGTCAAACTGTGACCGACATCATGATATGAAGCTCCTGAACTCTATCTATTTACATGCTGCCGCGCACGTACCCGAGGGGGGGGTGGGAGTGGGTGTTTGGGGAGGGGGGGGGTTGGAGGCACGTACTACATTACATTACATTACATTACATTTAGCGGACGCTTTTATCCAAAGCGACTTACAATAACTGCATTTCAACCACGAGGGTACAAAACCCAGAGCAACAGGAATCAACTACAAACACACACCAAACAGATGCCACGTTTTGAGTGCTGTGAGAAAGAAAGAAAAAAAAAGACAACCTGCAGAAAGAAAAGACAACCAGCTGTGGGACAAACACTTCACGCACAAAGCAAATGGCCCCGCGGATCAGATGGAAGTTCCAGCCATGTGCAAAAGGCATCAGACGCGCAGTATTACACACACACACACACACACACACACACACACACACACACACACACACACACACACACACACACGGTTCACTGTCTCACAGGGAAAAGTACCTTTTTGTTTTGTTTTAGTTCCATATAATAAAGCACAGAAGCTGCAAAACCTAAAACCGCGACCCCGATGGTCTCACACACACACACACACACACAAAAACAACCGTATATTAAAGCGCATTACCTCGCGCATCTCGCCCTGAAGGCCACCAAACGTCCTGAACAGGTGGGTGAAGTTCCCGGCGAGCAGGGCAGACTGTAGTTCATTTTGCAGCGCATGTTTCCTCCAAAGGTTTTCCTTTTTTTTTTACTACACGTGTCCTCTGAGTGAAAAGACACGAACCGACTCCTGTTTGAGTAGCTGAGTGTTTCTTAAAACCCTACTTGATCACATGGAGAAAACAAGGAGGCGGAGCTTAGCTCCCCTTCCCTTCCCTGGTCCTCCTCCTCCTCCTCCCGAAGCCTCTTGCACAAGTTACATTATTCGCTTGCCACCGTCTGCCAAAAAGATATGCACTGACACTCCAGAGACATATTTCAATGTTAATTAAAGACGAGGCAGCGCTTGGCATGTTGGCAGAGAGGTTTGGTTGGCTCTGTCCTTTTAGTAGGAAATGTTCTGGAACCAAATAAGCTATTCTGAACTTTGCCTCAAAAACCAGAAGACTTCTAGTCTTGTTCCTTGTCTTTGACCCTTTCGGTGTGTTTTTATGTCTCGAGTTTTGAGGAAAAGCACCTTCAGGGAGTTGGATTGTCAAATGTGTGAGATTAAAATGATAATTTAGCGCCCGGACTGGGGCTGGCAGTGAGTTGCATTCCTCAACAGGCATCTCGCTGGCATGCGAAATCTTAATGTTGACAAACAATGCCAGCAGAAGACATTCCTCCCTTTGAACTGAGCATTTCCACATCTGGGACAGTGAAGGAGAAGTATGTCCACGAGCTGTGGCTGGAATGTGATTTTAATCGAAAAAGAAAAGAAAAAGACACACAAAAAAAGACAAGACATGCAGGTTGAATTAAATGATCTTGTCAAGTGACAGGGAGATCTGACCGGGAGGAGGTCAAGCAAAACAAAGCAAAGTGTACCTCTTATTGAAAGAGGAAGACATGTGATGGTTTATATAAGGACCACTCGCTGTGATAACCTCAACATGGGCCTTCCCTGCAGACTGAAGCAGCGTACACATGCACCCCCCATCCCCCCCCCCTTCCCGGACACCTCCGGCCCCGAGGCCAGCGCGTCCAAACCCAGACATCTGTGTCACAGCCACCATCCCGCTGGGACGACACACAGCTCCACACTGAGGGACAGTCCTGTAACCGCAAGGTTGCCTGTCTCCTGTTTGGACGCGGAGCTCGCACACCTGCAACCTCTTTCCTCTCGTCACCGTGCCAACTTTGAGACACCCGCTGGACCAAAGTCCTTCTCGCCTTCATCTCAGACTTCATCACATTATGTTTTATGGCGGCAGAAAACCAAATGTGTTCTCCATTAGGGCACCGGCACACGTCCCTGTCCCAAAGCATACAAACAGTCACTGCAGGGGGGGACAGCTGAATAAATGAGAGCTGAGCCTTACAGTGAAACCCCCCTCCCCCCTTAAAGAGTGCCTTACAAAACAATAGCTGGAGGGTTGGTGGGGGCTGCAACAACAGATGAGTGGGCTCGCTGACAGCTCACTGTTGTCCTCTTTCTGATGCAAACACCACCATCAGCCCGGATCATGAGGCAGGTTTTTTTTTTTTTTAAAAGGTGGAGTTCAGCTGCTCCACCAGAAGGGGTCAGCAGAGGCTCCAGATAGCTGTGGCACAGACCTTCAGTGAAAAGCAGCTTCAGGCAAGCGCTGTTCAGTCATGACTTCACTTAAGGAGCTCAATGAATTCATTGTTAAGGCAGAAATCAAATAGAAGCTTATATTTGATGAAATATTCTTTGACATATGAATTGCGGTGCATGTTTAACTTTGTGTGCTGCTCGTAAGCTTTGTACCCCGTTTCTGTTCACTTGTTCCTGTACTAACTTTACATGCCGTCTTTCATGGCTAATTTCACATCTGGCCAGGAGACAAAAGTTGAAAAAAATGATTGCTTTGGCAAAAACTGGGACATTTACAGGCATGCTGTGTATGCCAAAATGCCATTCGCAGTTTCTGTGAGAACATTATGATGTCTTTGATTTGTTTGTTTTATCCAACCAACCGTGCAAAACCAAAAGACAATCAATTGCCATCAGCTGAAATTTCTCTGAGTTGAAAAGTTGGAACCATGAGAATGTTTTGCTTAAAAAAAAAAAAAAAAAAAAAACCTTAGTTACCAATTAACATTCTGCTGATCAACTCCTCGATCGATTGATGGTTGCAGCTCTTCAATGAGCCTTGAAATGTGAGATGCGAAAGTGGATTTTCTATTGGTATTTTTGCAAGAGGCCGTCCTGTGTGTTCCTCAGGTTTACAGATGCGGTTCGAGCAATCATTTCAAATCCAGTTTTCAACTGACACATGCTGTATAAACAAAAGATTTAACATTTATAAAAACCCACCTGGGCTTCAGCCAGTGGAATGATTGGTGAGATTAACTTTACAAACAGCTCTCAGTTAAGTGCCAGTATTTTGTTAGTAGTGACGTGTTCTGTTGTATTTTGAAGGTACGTCCTTTTGGTTAAATAAAATAATGAAAGCACTACCAGGACTGCAACTAAATCTTTATTTAGATAATAATATCAGTTCTTTTCAGTTAATAGATTTTTTTTCTAAATGCTGCAGTGACACAAAATGAACAAGACCCATTATAAGTTTCCAACTTACCCCTACGTGATTTATTCACATTGCTAGTCGGAAAACTTAAAAGGTTTGTAGCCATCAAACATTTGGCATTTTTACATAAAAAGTGAGTGAAGCTGAAGCCAAAACAGTTACAGGTTAATTATCTACCAATTACCTAATCAATTAATTAACAAACATTTCTTAAAACCAAGACTGAAAAATGTCAACAATGCAGAGATGTCCTTAAAACCCTTTGAAATTTGAACAACTACATATTTACTGACAACTGGGTGAAGTGAGGAGGACGGTGTGACATGAGGCATTAAGACATAAGCCTATTCACCTAATACCATAAGCATTTTGTTATTCAAAATAAATTTAGAACTGAAGACGATTCAAGGTAAACATGTTAAGTCCCTCCACTGCTTGCTGAGACGATACCTGACACGTATACCAGGTGTAAAGAAAAGGATCATTTACATTCCAAGATGTGGGAAATTAGGACCCTGCATACCACCAACACGACTCTCAAGAGCCGACAAATGATCTGAAACTCAAGTGTTACATGAGCCAAGTTACACAATCCACGAGGACTGCTTGGTATTTCCTAATGCACACTTGAAATCCCCCAGAACTTAATTTTCATACTGAACTATATTAGTCACAAGAGAAATGATTTTTGACTGAGCTCTTCGAAAACAGTCAAACAATGGTGACAATTATAGGATGCTGGAAGTATGCGCGTCTGCGAACATGGTGGAATTTTGGTCTACATAAGGGGTGGTCCATACGGACACAATGGAGGCTGAACAAAATAATACAGGTCTCTGAGAAGTTTTATTTTTCCAGCACTAAATCAAAGTCATGAGTGGGTGCGTCTGCTGCCACCAAGCTTCCTCATAAACAGGCCAGAGGAACCGTCTCACTCGCACCCTTGCACCCTCGCCTGTTGCATAACCGCCAGACTGGTGCATAAGCAACTCCTCGTCCAGAATGTGTCCGTCCGCGGCCTGCTGGAAGCCGAGCAGCCCGTCTTCCCCAAAAACATGGACAGCTCTAGTAGACATCTTGGTGGACAAACCGGATGACAGGGAGCATGAGAAGTGCTCGAGTCCCTCTGGGGCTTAATGCAAGCAAGGATAAGATCTGAATTCTTGAGACAGCGGATGGACTTTATCCATCAGTTAATTTAAGCAGATTAATAAAGCCTCCATATTTCAGCTTGTCTAGTGGCTAAAATAACTGCCAGTGGGGGTGTTTGTTAGCGGTAGCCGAGTGACTTCTGCAGCTCCTGTTACGTACCCATCAAAATCCATATGCAGACACAGTGGGGGATCCAAAGCAGAGGCCCGGCAGCCTTAAATAATCACTGCCAAAATGGCGTTCAACTAAAACCAGATCTTCAGCATGCACCGTGTGCCTCGATATCAAATTTCACCACTTTTTCTCTGCCCGAGTGATTTGGGCCTGCGCAACTTGTTTGGCTCCGATCCGGATTAAGACCTCACTGGAATGTGTTAAAAGTAATAGTGTTACTCTCAAGGCTTGAATGGGAAAATTCTGGCACCTCAGCGTTAACGAGCCTCTGGATTCAGCAGAGCATTTATCACAGGATCAAGGATTTAGCCTTATTTGGGCTTCCTCTCTGAAGTAGAGGGTTTGGGTCAGACCAATGTCACTGGGCACGACACTGTAAAAACAAAGAGCCCAATACACGTCTGGGCCGCTGTTCATCACCGTGGCTTCGAGCTGGGGCTTCAGACTTGATTTCACATCGCACAGTGGAGCTTTAACGCTATCGTGAAGATTAGATAACCGATTTGTGGACACAAGTGTCAAAACTGAGGTTGGGGCGGCAACAATTAGCCGACCCGACAGAAATGCAACTCATTTGCCAGAGTTGTTCAATCGCATCCAACATCATGGTCATAAATAGTGGAGAAAATATTTTGAGGTGTTTGAATGTTGGTTTGACAAAACAAGACGTGCAGTCACATTGTTGGTCTGCGCTAAATTATACCAGGCATTTTCAGCATTTACTGACATTTTATAGACGTAATCATGAACCCATTAATCAAGAACATTTCCCAGAGATCAACTGATGACACAATCACGAGTTGCAGCCCCAGTTGAGTAAGTGGTAAATACAAAATTCACTGTCCTCCTTCATCAGCTACTGTTGACATGTGTGACCCTCTGTATGTTAATAGCGAACAGTTGACGCCTGTGATTAAATTAGGTATCTCCTAGGTGTGAATGTCTTTAACTGACTGAGTCTGAGGCAGGACGATGTTGAAGAGGCCCTTGTGTGCTCTGCAAACTTCTACTCGGTAAACACAAGTCAAATGTCAGCACAGTTTCCAAAGATATAGTTGACAGAATGAAAAGGCTGCCGCCGTACAATGCTATCATTGAGTCATGAGGTCTTTTATGTAAATGGTGAAAGTCTTTGATGGTTATGATCGGCATTCACCCGTTCCTCCCTGCAACTGAAAAGACTTGTTCAGTTGGGAGATCAGAGCTCGGCACAATGTCAAGTCACGCTACGTCTATTAAGGCTCCGCGGTCGGTGATTCCGCTCGAGGGGGGCTTCCTATACAACTGCTGAGTAATACTTAGTGAACAGAGGGACCCTGCGACTGACAGGGTCCTCTGAGGATATGTGCCCTGCCCGAGGCCGGTTAGCAATTACACATTTTGTACGTGTTCTTCATTTGCATCGAGGGAAGGTGACTCCAACTGAGCCTACGCCGAGGATAGTGTAGTATTTGATCAAATCTGAGTGTTCACAAATGTGCACTAAACCAATCATAGTTCTGAAAGACGCAGAAAAGGGGCAGACCATTGATGAAGAAGGCACTTCTCTCCTTCCTGCAGCTTTCCCACGTTTAACTTTCCTCCTCCTGCTTCCTGAGCCCAATAACGAATGTCTGTTTCTTAGTCGTAAGCAGCGGCCACATACCTGGTCTGGATCAAATAACTCTCTGTGGCGAAAGCCTGGGGTCACTGATCAGGTGTGCTCACACCAAATAT
Source organism: Brachyistius frenatus (assembly GCF_029030835.1). NCBI lineage: Eukaryota > Metazoa > Chordata > Actinopteri > Embiotocidae > Brachyistius > Brachyistius frenatus. The sequence continues at coordinate 183,445 of NW_027210640.1, read as the reverse complement.
AAATCCATCTTTTCTTTATTGTTGATAAAAGTTGATAAAGTTGATCATTGTGGAGAGAGACGGCAGTAAAAGGGCTACCGCTGCTGCTTGTTTACCGGGGGACCGATCAAAGCCTCACAATAAATCCATTCAGCCGACCCGCGGGTCGCTTTCCTGGAATGCTTACAAATGCAGAGCGTAATTTATAATCTAGTTAGGTTAAAAACTAAACTCATATTTGCTGTGGAAAGTGTAGCTGTTAACAAGAGGAGGTTTAAGCAGAGCTGTATGGGATCAAATGAGGGTCAGTCATGTTTTTGGAGTTTGTATAATAATGTTCAGAAATAGTTTTTAAAAACCGCAGCTTTACTATTTATTGACCTTTGAAAATCTCAGATGGGGAAATCCAAGATAGAAAATAGTCTGACAAGTCTGAGCAGAAATAATGTCAGCTCAAAAAAAAAATATTCATATTAATTGGTTACTTTAGAAAATAAATAACAAGTTAATTGTTTGGGCCGTAAAATATCAAATATCCAGTTTACTTTCACACAAAGAGAACAAGAAAAAAAATTGACATATTTCAGGAGCTGGAAGCAGGTAACGCAGCAAGGCTATAAAAAAATAAAACAGCCTGGTTTTAAAATTCCTTCTGGACATTATTACACAAGCCCTGAATTGTTCTGGCCTTTATTTCAGCCCGAAGAGGCTGCAGCAGAGGTGACAATGTTAAACAGGCAAGCAACTCTAGATGTCCACAGTGTTGAAGAAACTTGCACAAAATGTGATTGAAGGATGAGGCGGCACGTTTCCCAACTGAGGATTTCCATTTTTCCCAAAGCAATCATTTTGAGGAATGCTCCTTTATGCCCTTTCACTTCAGACAAGTCCGACCTTGCAGGAGAGCTGCCTCAGGACAAAGGGAGGTGGAATGAGGCGCCTCCCTGAGGTTTACCTGCGGTTAGTTGAAACATTTTGGATAAAGCCGCACGGTTACTCACGGAGCCCGGAGGCGAACATGAGCTGGACGAGGAACATACAGAAGGAGCGGAGTCTTCTGCCAGCTGTGACGACACACACTTGCTCAACTGCTACTGTTGCTTTACATCTCATCTGAAGTATATGGTCGCACAGACGGACTCGTCGTCACTGCAGTGCATCTCTCACACACACACACACACACACACACACACACACACACACACACACACACACACACACACACACACACACACACACACACACACACACACACACACACACACACACACCGGATTGACCAACGTCACTTCTGTTTTACTGCACTTATTGCCGACTTTAAAGCCGACAGCGGTCCATATGCACCAATTATGATCATCTGTCATTTACCGTGCCGTGATCTATGCTATCTACATCAAATGATGCACATGACTCCTCTTTTTTTTTTTTTTTTTTTATCACAACTACGACAAATAATTGGAAACAAAAACATAAACTGTGCTGCTGACTGACAATGAAACAAATAAACAAACGAATATCATTCCACCCTCTCGGATAGAAATCATTTGAAGCTCTGCCATTTCAAAATTTGATGATGGGATTCATTTAGATCAGAGGGCACTTCTGTCACAGGGACTCCTCTGGCTAAATTCAGCTTATTAAGTGATGAAATCGAATTAAAATCAAGCCAAATTTTCTTGCAAATGTCCTCAGACTACCTTACGGATCTCTTTGTCCTTTGTCCCAAACGAGGAATTGTTTTTTGGCTCATTCCAGTTCATGACATGACAAGCCAACAACACCTTAAATGCATCTGAAGTTTGTTTGCCGGTTCATGCTGGCTATCCATCAGATAGCACATGGGAACATAATTAAAATGTGACGAAGGCAAACCACAAACACGTTAACTTCAAAGTAAAAAAAAAAAAAAAAAGGCATTCATTTTCCTATAGTATTTAAATACACAACGGGTACCTGCATGCTTTGCCCTGATTAATGATTCAATGACAAGTCAGCCTTACAGCTGAGTTTTTATTAGCATTTGATAAATCAAAACATTAAATGAAGCGTTTCCTTTATTCCCTACGCAGCATCTGCTACATCATGAGCAAACACCTGAAAGCTAATATTCAAAAGAAAAGGTCCAGATATTAGCGCTCTCTATTTGATAAGACAAAGTAAAGTGCAGAGAGAAGAGCGAGGGATTTTAAGAATGGGATAAATGAAGAAATAACCAAATCAATTATTCAAAGACGAAGATGACGGCGGGTCATATAACTGCATGCGTAACCAAATTTAAAACGTTTCTAGCAACTTGGCGGCACATTTTTGACCACTAATTTATTTTACGTGGAGATTTTCTGCAAAATTCTAATCTTTGTCAGGCTTTTAAAAATTTAAGTTGTTTTTCTTACGTAGCTTTAAAATTTTGAAGCAGCGTGTGAACAGCATCACTAATGATCCTCGTGCGCTCGATACGTTTTCATTAGAGCAATTTTCCGTTCTATTTTATAGAACTACATGCAGCTGCAACAAGCAATTTTTTTTCATTAATTACTGATCAAACCATTAATGTCTTGATCAACTGTTTCAGCCATAAAAGGTGAAAAGTAAATAATATAAACGTTCACCCTAACATCCTGCGGCACAGCGAAGGCTTTGAATGTCGTGTTTAGTCTGAGAAGTCTGTAGGACACAATGGAACAAGTGAACTTTATGCTTTTTGCCTTCAAAAAAGGATTTCAGTTTTCCGTTAGATCATTTTCACACTAACCGGCACAACTTTGGCGAGCAGCGCATGACGACATGGGAAACACTTGGCTTTGAATTGACATGTCAGGATAATTTGATTTAGCTCACAGCGCTGAGCACACGAGCAGCCGTGACAGGTTAGTAACGAGCGCAGCTCGATGGTCCGACGGCAGTTTCTCTAGATTTAAGGGTGATTTTTGTTTTTCATAACGCACTCTCCGGAGTCAGTGGATTTATGTTGTTAAATCACCAGCGTCTTAGCTGCGCTTGCATATGACACACTTCAGAATGAATATATGTGATGTTTACGCTGACAGAACGCTGATCATGTTATCCAAGTGTGATCTTCTATTTGCAGGACTAAAACCCTATTGTACGTCGCCACGCACGCACGCACCCCCCCCCCCCCACACACACACACACACACACACTGTACGGTCAAAAGAAACCCGAGCACCGGATCCTCGTGACGGGCAGAATGTAGATACTCAAGGTATCACAGAGCCGTGAAACGCTGCCACATCCAGAGGGTCACAAAACGCACCTTGCTGCCTCTTGTAGAGCATGCAGAAAGCACGCATGCTCTACACACTCGCGCCTGCTGACATGTCCAGCCTGACGCCACGTTAAAATGAGCAGGTAGTCCCAAAATGACATCTTTCTTTTTTTAAAACGTAAGAAAACGTTTGTCAATTTATGCAAGTATTTAAATGCAACGAGGAAGGTGCGGATCGAATTTTTTTTGCCGTCATGTTCACAGGATCCTTTTTCAGAATATATTCATTTTCCTGCATTTTGTCCTCACAGCAAAAATGTGTATGGCACAGTATTAAAAACATAACGAGACATTTATTCTTTGTTTTAAACCTGCTTGCTCTTTAAATATATTGAAATATCTATTCTTCCAGATCGACATCTAAGTGGCTCTTTAACCAAAAGCCCCCTGAAAATCCTAAACAAGACAGCCGATGGAAGAAAACAAACAATAATGTGCTTCTTTTTTTTTTTAATATGTTAAAATGCACAATGGCGCAAAAAACACTGTTAAGTTAGAACCCCAAAGACATCCAAGTTTAACCTGCAAACAATGTCATTTATCCAACAAATGCAAACTTCTGTGTTGATTCTCCTCGAATGGTTATCTCATCTATTGTGTCAGAAAAAAAAAAAGACACTTCAGGACTCCATAAACGTCTACATGACTCGTGAGGATGGACATGTTCTTGCAAGGTGCACGGGGTTGAAGGGGTGCAGGGTCTGGTTTAGCCAGCCAGTCCAGTCCAGGCCACACACACACGTAAACACACCCGAGCTCATACCTATCGTTGGCTGGCTTTGACCCTCGTAATCTGCTAGGCCGGAAAGCCTGGTAGAAAGCAGTGGACGGGTTCCTGCATTTTAATGGGGGAGGAAACAGAGACAGGAGAAACATGAGTAAAGCAAGAGGAACACACCCACTGGGAGGGAGAATGTGAATGAGAGAGTCGACGAAGACCCCGAACCACACCGAGAGGTCAGAGGAAGTGGGGTTGCGACCCACGCTGCCCACCTCATTTCAGCAATGACGTGATGTGGAAAGACCAAGTGCATCATGGGTGCATAAACTACCAACTGCTTCCGCTGAGGTTTTTTTTTTCTACAATGCGACAACAACATGCGCAGTTTATCCACAGTTTAGAGAACTATTAGTGTCAGAGTCTTCTAGTATATTAAAATAAAGATGTTTTAGGGGATTTGAACTTCTCACAGTACGGACTAAGGTCTGAACTGTCACGCTGTCTACATTTGATGCAATTAGTTTTGGACGTGTACACCTGTGTGGACTTCACAGGGTTTGATTTGCAGACAGGCGAGTGTCTGACGTCAGCGTGCTGTCAATTCGGCCACCAGCCTTTTTAGTTTAAATTAAAGAAACGAACAAATTCATTTTGGTTCCACTATGTAATCACCATTATTATTATGGCATTTCTACCAACACTTATTTTCCTCTTAGAAAATTAAGTTCTCGGTTTTTGCTTTTTTTTTTTTGTGCGATTTTTTTTTTTCCAAGTTCGCTCTTGATTTCTCTCGACTTTACCATGAAACACTTTGACTCCTCGCCCCGCCTACTACCGCGGCTCAATTTTTTTGTTTGTTCTTCTTCTACTGTTCAATGGGTGACGATAACCTGAAAGTTTGAACCATCCCGAAAAGTGTTTTCAAACCGAAACAGTGATTCAGTTTGATCCGGAATAGGCCGCCTCTCTGGAACGGGGTTCAAGGCACCTTTCACACCTGCTGTTTCGGTTCGGATCGAACCGAAAGGTCTGAAGGTCGGGATTTATCAAGGTAAGTGTGAGGGCACCCGGAGCATGAGAAGTGACACATAATGTTGGTTTTGCACTGCTCTGCACTCTTTTGTCAGTCGAGTCCTAAACATCAGTTTCAGTCGAGACGTCTCCTCCTTGCTTATCATGTACTGATGTTTAATAAGCACAGTGTAAAGTTTCGGGACTCTACACAATTTACTGACGCATTTTCTAATCTGCTTTTGTGTGATGTTTGTTCATCTCTGATAAATAATGTTAAAGGTCACCGAAAATCAGGGATGAGTAGGACGCGCGAGACAAAGACGTTGCAGTAAATTTGTCGGCTCCCGTCATCTATTAGCATTTGTGATTTTACCGCTGATCTTTAACTGCTTGGCGGGACGGATTGGAAGGATACAAAGTGAGCTACAGAGAGGGCTGCTTTTCCTGACACGGTGGCTGAGGGAGGATAAAATTACAAGCCACATTTAATATTCATCAGCATTGAGGTACCTGCTGGCAAATGGTGTTAATAATACACCAAGTTTATAATATAGCCTGACTGCAAATCTCAGCCCCAAGATGACAAAATGGGAAAACAATCCAAAATACTTAGAATATGTTTACAGTCTGGTATAATTTTAAAAGAAAATATTCATGTGGTATTGGATTGTAGACTTTTTCCTCCTCTGAGGTTTACATCCAACACTTACAATTGAATAGTATTGGGTTTTTTTTATCTCGTTTCATTAATTACCCTTATATTGTGTCTGTCTTTTAGAAGAGAGCAGATTAAATTAAACTCAAAGCATTTCATTACTCTCCACACAAAGCATGAAAAAAAACAAAAAAAACTTATGAAAACAAATTTAAGATTGAAGTTTGTTGAAGTGGACAGCGACAAATGTGACGTCTACATTAATAAACTGCTTTATGCTTCAACAGTTGCACTGCAAACTTTATGAGAAAAGAAAAAACAACAACAACAACAACAACCAAACAATCTTCAGCGGCGCGAATACTCAAAAACAACCACTAACGTGGACAGCCAGGGGGACAGTGGTACCTTTACATGCTAGTGTCGGGTTCAAGTTCACGTCAGTCACTCTGCTGCCTCAACGTAAAACGTTCTACTAGAGCCTCGTCCTACAATCAGAGCAAGGGTGGTCTGCAAACCAGTAAGCTGGACGGTTTCACAACATGCAGCGCCCAGAACGACCGACGCACAAAAGCGGGAGAGGAATTCAATTCCAATACTAGACTAGTCGTATCGGTGACCGTCAAGCCTGATTCCCCGGCAAGTTTCCGTATCCGAGCCCATGACGGGTTTATCTCCGCCACACCCAGCGAACAGCAGCTCGGGACCTTCGAGCTTCCTGAAGCGGGGGTGAGCTATTTCGACCAGGCAAGTTTAAAGATCTCGCAAACAACACACTTCGAGACGGCATCTGTGGCCTCGTTGCTCTCTGCGAGAGCCAAAATACCTGGTTTTATTGGGACCGGGAGGATTTTGTACGCAAGAGGAGTTCATTAGGCAGGAGGGAAGACAATCTGAGGGGAAGCGGAGTGAAGAGGAGTGATTTTAAATCAGGAAGACGTTCACTGTCTGCGTGTGAGGGGCTCTTTACTCGTTGACTTTCCGGGGGGGGGGGGGGGGGCGCCCTATACTCGATACGCTATCATGTACTAAAATTAAAAGTATTTATGAAAACGAGACTTCAAGTGTAGGAAGATTCACGCATGCAAGGTATGAGTGAATCCATCTTGCAGTTGCTTCAAGAGGTTTCAGTATTTTTCCCAAGCAAAACATGGGAAACGTTTACGCTGCTAGTATCTTTCCGGGCGTGAAGAACTCATGTTTATTTTTGTCATATATAACAGTAAACTGCACATTGTTGAGGGTTGGATTGTTGTTGGGACAAAACACGATATCTGATGTCACTTTCAGCGCCGACAGCATTTTCCACCATTTTATGACATTTCTTTGAGTCAAAATTTGTCAAAATCCAGCAAATAACGACATGTAAATAATCTAAAGTTGCATCCGTACTCAAACACCAATCCGATCCTTGACTACAATCATTTTAAATTGGTATTCAGTCATGTTGCAACCACAGCTAATTGGGTCAGTCTCAGGAGCTGAAACCAGCATCGCTGCGGGGAGCAAAGTGACGATATGCAAATTAGCTCCTTAATGTGTGAAAGGCATGCGTGCACGTTTTAACATCTTGCCTGTTGGCCTGCAGCGACATGGGTTTGAAAACGTGATGGGAAGTCTTGTGCGCTCCTCAGGCTTCAATTCTGAAAGCATTTTTCTGACAATTTCGACTGATGTGCAGAGGACTACACATGGCCTCATGACGAGTTTCTGTCAATCAGCTAAAGTTTATGTTTCTACTTCCTTATTAGTGAAGCTTCGTAGTGCCTCCAGCTCTGGGTATTGCCTGCTCATTGTTTGCGTGACACCAGTTAAGAGCATTCAAATCCACGAGATGTCAGGAGGAGTCATTTTTCATTCCTTCTGTCAAAGTGTAAAAAGGTTGCCTGGCTGTAATTATCAGACTAAATATGCAAAACCTACCAACCGTTCACCTGTTTAAAAAATGTTTTGTACCGAAATTGATTTGGTTACTAATAAAGTTTAGAGGTCAGAACTGAATGCAGGATAATAATAATAATAATAATAATCAATAAATTGTCAGTCTTTGACTTTAAATAAATACAGTGGATTTAATGAGCAAGTTGGATCATACAGTCTGCTAAAGGCATCCACTGATATTTTCTTTTTTGGTTAAAAAGTATTAATGCCAAAATAAAAAAACAAAAACATTTTAATCGAGCAACTGTCAAATGTATTCGTCATGAAGTGGTGTTGAAAACATTTCCAAATTTCATTTAGATAGAATCATTTGACAAAAGTGCTTTAAAACTACAACTATCATGTATTGACTGAGAATCGGTTTGAATTCATAAAAATATTATTTGAATTGTCACAACGTATTCAGGATTTGTGTGGTTCAGTCCACTTTCATGACATTTTTAATACATTCTGGGAGTATGTTGTTTTTTTTTGCTATGAAAGACATGACAAGTTTGTACAACAGGAAATAATTTAGCACCAAAAACAATGTGCATCCACCCTGCAAAAACATGCCAAAACTGGGTTTCTCATGTTGGGAGAGTTGCCTGAAGCAAAGTCACACCATACTGTCAGATGTGAGGGACGGTTCCTGGTCTTGTGATGTGGGTTTAACAAGGTATTTAGCAGCCAAAGCTTCTGTCAATAAAGAACCTTTTATCACATGTAAAAGTTCCTCTTCACTCATCTGCATTATTCTTGAAGAAGAAAAAAGGTTATTCAAATATCATGGATTGCATGTGCTCAAACCACAATGACAACAATAATGGTTCAATGAGGTTCCAACTCACGGCCGCTGTGATACACGAACCTATAAAAACAAATATACCCATAAAAATCCTGATGTTCTGACTGGTTAGCAATAATATACACAAGATGAAAACAGTGTCTCGAGAGGGATTTTTGCCTGTAAACCCCATTTAGTCTTTAAGCTCCCAGAGAAAAAGGATGGTGCATGAACTGACAGGCTTGAATGTAGACATGCTGCCAAGGATCACTTGCGGAAAGCTTTCAGTGGATAATTATTTAAAGTTTTCTACCTTTAAAATAACTTCAGAGTCTTAAGGACAAGCCGCATGACAAAAAAAGACCAAACAATATTGGAGCGCAGCTTGTTTTCCTGAAGTTGTTTTTCCTGCCACGGACTTTTTGATGTTGATCCCTGGGCATGTGACTATACATCCTTATCTACATGTCATGGATTCAAAACTCTCTCCCTATTCGTATCACAGACGTTAAATTTGGCTGCGGCCCGTGGCGAGGGGGGGGCTGAATAAACTGGACGGGGGGGTGGGGAGGGATGAGATGTAACCGAGCAGTTGGAGTTCTTCTCATAATGCAGTGATTAGGAGTTGCTGTGGGAGAGAGAGAGAGAGGAAGAGGCTCAATGGCAACCAGGGGACGTGACCCTCTGCATGGGGGCCAAGCCTGCAGCCATACCCGACTCAGGCAAAGTCCCAGCTGCGCAGCTAACCACAACTGACAGCACAACCCCGCCCACCCTCCTATGGGAAGCTACAGAGTGCGGGAAATAAAATTGGGGTTTGCAGGGGTATCTGTGACTCAACTTACAAAATCTCAATAAATAAGGTCGCAGCTCAGGCTTTAGCATTGTTAAAGGCAGGCTGGAACAGCTCAGCAAAGACGGGCAAACATGTAAAGTCAGTGAAAGATTAGTGAAAATATGTCACACTGATATGAGCATTCTCGTAAGCAGAGGGTGTTCATTTCTGCCTGGGTTACACATAATTGTTACCGTGAGTACAGATGACTCAGTATAACTCACAATGTGGGGTGGCTCCTTCAGCTGGGCGGCAACCGATAGCATCAGCCTGAAGCTACAAAGCCACCCTATCTGCTCAATTTCACTTCGCGGGGCTCAAGTTCACCGACTTCCCCGGTTAAATAAAGTGTAGAATTGGTTCCTGAAGCGTGATGCTGGCCCACTGAACTCTGCCATACAAGCCGTCCGGGCTGTTTCTGTCTCAGCTTGTCAGCTGCTTTGTAACAACACTCGCCTGTCACTTTCCAGTGACTTTGCCTGGGGTTAAGCAGGCAGGCAATTGAGGAGCACGTATCTGACAAAGTTCAAAGGACGTATTCAGCAGGAGAGGAGAGCAAGCATGACAAACTTGAGATGGTTCACGACACAGCTGCCTCTGAAAAAAAGGGTCGCTGTATTTTTGTGACTACTGCTCGTCATAAAGTCTAGTCGCCCAATCTGAACAAGTACTATAGAGTTATGGGTTCAGTGACCCTGAGAACAGGCGGTCTTTTCTGCAGATCTTTGGATATTTATCCAAAAATAAAACATTACCATACACTCCTTCACCTTACCACACACAGTGCCATACTTTTACTGCTACTGCAAACGGTTCAGTCTCGTGCTTTCATCCAACATCTTTGATCCAAGGGCTTCCCAGCTGCTGTATAGCTGGTTGCCTGAGCATTCATATCCGCATGCAGACAAAGCACTAGCAGATTCCTGTGACAAATCACAGTCAACTCCTTTTACATACCTTACACTGGGTGTAGGCATTGCCGTTAGTGCCCTAAGGTCAACTTTTCTTTTCTTATTAATTTAATCTGTAATGATGTCTGAATCAATTAAGAAATTCAGTATGCCCTAAAAACAAAAATTGTTGTAAAACAAAAATGACTGCACTGAGACATAAAGCTTTTTGGTCACCACTGACACTGGGCAAAACTAATTAAAACCTAATTTCTGCTGATTGATGAGGACCATATCTAGTAAATGTCTAATTTTGCGCAAGAGCGATACTTCAGTGTCTCTGGCGGCCGCTCACACCCATCAAATAAACATTTCAGTGACGAGTTCGGTGATAAAATGCCAATGCGCTGGCCCTTCCCCGATCTCAGCTGCTGTTGGCCGGCTGAGGTACACTCACTGACAGCACAGGAAGTAGTAGCCGAATATTTTCCATTGTTTGGTATGAAGTTTTTTTGGCTGACCTCGCTCTGAGCTGCGGTTTAGAGTGGCAAAGCGACAGAGTGGTGCAAAGAGGCAGGATAAGGGGAAAAAAACAAGCGGGGAAAGTGAAAAAGAAGATGGTTGTTAGACCTCAAGTACATAAGCAGCGTCTGTAGGTGAGAAACCAAGAATATGGATGAATCAGAGAAAAATCAGGGTACCTTTAAGTGCAGTACTCTGGTCAGGATGTGTTTTCAGCTGTGTTCATGTTTCACAGCTCGATGATAGTTAAGATTGCGGCTGGAATATTTGAACATGTTAAACATAGAGGCTGACTCAGACAAAAGGTACAGACGCATGACAGTGTGAAAGTTCAGTACGAACCGGTCAGCCCACCTCGCCAATGTGCTGACCAAGAGGTCAACTTGTCTCATGTTGGTTAAAAGCTTCTCAGATTCTGCAACACTAAAAAGAGACAAAGAGTTTTAAAGCTATCAGTTAAAAAGTTAATAAATGATGAGTGACTCGTGGATATTGTAACAGCTAGTTTTGAAAGGTTTCAGCATTTGTCCTGAAGAAGTCAGGACTGAGTCACAGCAGCATGATGCAATAAGTTCAACATGGAGTTATGAAAGGGTCTACCATGTCATAAGGTGGCCCACTCACGGAAACATGATTACAGGAGGTTATCTGTTGGTAGGTGGGACATAACTAATATCATCTGGATGGTCTCGTTGATTAAAAGAAGACGAGTTTTGGCACCTTTGACAAATTAAAGCTGATGTAGCGATAAACTGAGGTGCCATCTGGTCCACACCGCTGTTTCAAACACGCGATTAAACTGATATCGGTCTACCCAGTCACAATGACTCACGTCCGTTTCCTTGCAAAACCCTGCTCATTGTAAGACATCGGAGGTGTGGTGGCGGGGGGTTAGGGGGGTTGGTTCACTGCTGACGAGAGGAGACACTCAAGATGAGCTTCACATGAGAAGAAAAAGAGGAAGAAGACAACAGAGGAAGCGTTTGACAGAATATGAAAGCGGGCATCAAAGCAAAGAAGGAAACTTGAGGTTCTTTCAAAACCTGCACAGCAGACGACAGAAGAAAAAAGAACTCGCTTTAGCTGCATGTACGTTGGATTCATCCTGTCGAGCAGCTGTGACCCGAGTTGGCCTTTACAGCAGGTTGTGCTTGTCGTGGTCACATCACTCATAAATGAGTCAATCATAGTCATAATTGAGAAGTCTTAACATCTTGCTATGTTAAAACTGGGCATTAATGAGCGTCATCCTGAAACTCATTACACGTATACTCGCATAACTACACACACACACACACACACACACACACACACACACACACACACACACACACACACACACACACACACACACACACACACACACACACACACACACACACACACACACACGATCAGAGTGTATGTGAAGACTGAGAGACACCAGTGAGCCAGCTCAGTCGGTGAAACCCATTGAAAGCAGGCAAGAGCACAGAGGCAGGATGGATGACTCAAATGCAGCTGCCTGCCATGCTTTCCACACATCCTCATTACTCACGAGGCAGACATCTTTGGCTCTGAGGGGGCCCTATAGGCACTGAAACCTCCTTGTTCAAACTTCACTTCTCACTCAGGGAGGCCAAATGACTTGACACACAGCTCCACACTTTCTACAGCGACCGGTGAGCTTGTTTAGAGCCGAGGACATTTATATCCCTCAGACTTCCAGCCGACTCTCCTCCGTTCCGAAATAATAAGCTCTGATCTGTGGTCAGATTTAAAAGCCTTCCTCTACAAAAAGGCATTGTCCGAGAACTGCTGAATCACCTCAGCACAGCATTAACCCCAAATGATTTGAATTTTCTTTCTTCTTCCCCTTCACTTGCTCAGAGATATATTTTTCGCCTATTACCAGAAAGTATCCATCCCTATTGGTAGCATTGTTACCACAACAAAGCATAAATACAACAAGAAAGAGAAACGCAGATGTGTGTCCAGGTCTGCGGATGGGTTGTCCAGAAATCTGAAACTAGCGCAGAAACAGTCCATGAATAGACTTTGAAAAAAGTTTTCTCTTTTTCACTTCCTTAATTCTGTATCAGAAAATCTGACTTTACGGTAAACCAACACAGCAGCAACAAAATCGGAAATGGTGACCTTTGAGGAAGCAACATCGAAGTTGTCAAAAAGCATTTTGCTTTAAACACACACAAGTGTTATCTTGTCCAAATGTAAAATGTGGCCTAACCAGTGTGAAAGTTTAAATTCACTTCCCAAAGCCGAGAGCACGGACAGTCACAACCGTAAAACATTCAAAACTACCTCCAGGCTTTGAACAGATAGACCTCCAGTGTGACCATGCTGCAGTTTTAGGTCAGCAATAATATCTACGATCAAAATAATTTGAAACATGATGTTGTTGTAGTGTGAAAACAACGTGCAGCTGTGGGGGGAAAACATGGCCCTAAAATAATATCTGAGGGTGTTTCTGCAATAACAATATTCTTAATATGACAGAATACTGAAGAATATTTTCGCATTATTTGCAGGAAAATACAATTGAAAGAAAATAAGTGTTCTAGTTATATCAGTATATGTCAGCAAAAAAGCATAACCAACTTGCATCCCTATTTTTTTCAAACTAACAATTATTATCGTCGTTTAATTTGCCAAGTATTTTTCTAATTAATAAATTATCAACCGTTTTGTCAATAAAAATACTGAAAATTGTGAAAAAAAAACTACCAAATTTTGGAGCTAATTGTTGCAATTCAACACTTTATAAATCTGACCCCTGATCAGTTATCCTTCCCGTTTGAAAACATGGCAAAATTAGAGCTTCTGAACGCACCGATGGAACTAGTGTGTAGAATGAAGGCATGATAACTTTATATATTTGAGATTGATCAAATGCTGATCAGAGATCAATTAATCACAGGTAAACTGTTAACATCCCATACCAAAGTTACCATACATCCCCTCCAACATCACACAGTCCTGAGCTCAGTGTAGCCCCCACCCTCTTCCCCATGTAGCAAGTACAGAGGGGTAATAAGGACCTGTCCACAGTCTGTCCCTCTGCTCAGAGGCCGTGCTTTGAAATGAGTCGGGGGCATACTCAGCACACGCTAACCACTCGAAAGACGGGTCGGACCTGTTCTGTATTGAGACCATTTTGGAAAAGACAACAAACACCCAACAGTTTGCACACCTTGTCCTCATTCCTGGAACGACCTGCAACATACTCTGCGGCTGATTCAATTGCCTCGGTTCCAGCACAAACTGAGTTAGCCATCGTGGGCCGCCAGGAGCGTGGTTGTTTACTTGCTTTGGCAGAGCCACTCTAATTGGAAGTGATCCCCTGACCGCATCTTGCTGAGATAACAGGGTGGGTCCTGCTATGCTAACTTATCCAACCACTTTGCCTCACACAAATGGCCTCTTTGGATCTCCATGAAAAAGGGAAAGCTATAACAAATCCGTAATGTTTTAAAATCAAACACGCTTCACCGTACCATCACAAAAAGGGGAGAGTGTTTATGCTGCTAGAGGTAGTGCTGTCTTTGGCTAAATCAAGAAAAGAACTAGAAGTAATGAGCACTGTGAGGGTTGTTCCAGGAAACATTATTAAAAGCCAAATCTGGTGGGTAGTAAAGAAAGAAATACTGGTGATTGCTCAACACCTAAACCTCCAATGCGATCTTAGAACAAAGGCAAATCCAAGTATGAACTGAGGCTTCTAATAAAAGAACTGCTCCCTTAATTATATAAACCAGAGGGGACAATGGCATGAAGGGGAAACGGAAAGGACAGTGTGTGAAGACTAACAGCTCAGTTAGAAGAGACAGAGCAGCCACATTAGAGGTAGACTGACAGGACGGGAGGCCCAGTGATCCAGCCCAAAAAACAGAGCCTGGTGCAGACCCGTCTGCGGGACAGCCGGGACGTCCCACAATCACAGCCATTCAGGACTCCTGGAATACGTCTCCTGGAAGTTCAGGCGGGTCGGCTATGTGTGGAAAGTAGCTGCTGCCTTGTTTCCAGGCGCTGCTGTAATCAAACTACAACCAACCAACACAAACAGAGACACATACGCCCTATTCCTAACCAGCCTCTCCATCAACCTCCCCCGTCTTCCTTTGTTAAAACTGTCAAGAAGTAAAATGAAGGGAGGCGCTACATTCACACATTGAACACGTTCACGTTAAGACTACAAGTAATCGGTGGAGACAAGATTTCTAAAAGTACACAAAAAATACCTTTGTGACAACATAGCTGAGAACCTTTAAGGTCTAACTATCGAGATAAGCTGCTAAGCTTCAAGTCAATCCAGTGTTATTTCAGCTGTTTTCAAGACTGCCTTCAACATTAAAAGGTTGACATTTTTCACACGATGATCACCAACTAAATTACTCTCCACCAGCTGGATAGCACTGCTTCCCCGACTGTTACAGGCAGCACCTCAACTGGACTTGGACGACTCACAATTTCCACCAAGTAGAACTCGCACTCACTTCGCTGCTGACCTTTCACAAAGCTTTCAACCAGATCGCAAGTTTATGACATTCAATGTGTGCGAGGAGAAATTCATCTCGTGTGTATTTGAGTTTCCACAAATGCGCGGTGACATCACGCGTCGGCTATCAGACAAGTCTGAGGGAGGTCAGTACATTTGGCTGCTGCTTCCTTTTTGTTGGTTTAAGTTCACAGACTTGCTTGCTGATAAGAGCGGCAGTCATTTAATTAGACGCAAACAAGCTAAAGTTTGTAAAACCGTGCTTCTGATTATATGGTGGCCGAGTCAAATCCCCATAATGACCTGGCACAATAATCTTTACTCAAGGTCTTCGCAGTCTTCAAACAGAGCATACCGTGTATCTCTCAAGTATGAATGTGTATACAGTCAATGCACAAAGGTGAGGCAGGGTAGTCTTTGCAAAACCCTGCAGGTGCAAACATAAAATCTCTTACTTGCTCATCCCTCACCAACCATATTCGTATGCTACAATATTACAGCCCATGTTAAAAAGTCACAGCAACTGTAATTTGGCTTTCGTCAAAGCCGTTTTGGCAGCTTCACCAAAGGTAAACCCACATTTCTACCTGGAAAAAGAAGTCAAACTTTTTCCAGGAAGACCGGGCCACTGAAATGGCCTCAAGAAAAATAACAACAAGCGGTGTCAAGGTGTTATACAGAGAGCGGAGGAGGCTGGAGGGTGAAGGGGGTGCAGGACAAACCGGCCTGAGACGCCTCAAAGGAAGGAGAGGGTGTGTAGTTAGAAGTGCATGTAAAAGATTTTCACCACGAGACAAATAAATCCGGGAAAGGTTAAGTAATTATAAACTGTGCTAAAAATCAAAAGAGCAGTATGACTCGACATACAGAGAGCAATACAGACCAGATCCCTCTGATATAGCATTAATAAATCATAAATCACTTATCTTAGACCAGTGAGAAAATATTCATTCACATTCACATATCAAGCACAATGGTCAGTTTGATTTATGGTCAGTTACTGTGTTACTTTCCGATATAATGAAATAATGTAAAAAAAAATTTAAAAAAAAAAATCTAAGAATTAGCTACATGCTGCATTTCATCCTACTGTACAATTAACACAATACTGTGTAATCAATTATGGATGCATAATTAACATTTCTAAGTGAGACAATACACTGTTCAAAACAGAACAATGAAAGTTGTAACAGGTTCCTCAGCTAGACGAAGCTCGTTCACAGAACAATGCATCACTGTCAAGAGGAGAAAGTCTGAAAATCTATGTCCAGTCATTTTGGGGTGTGTTCCATCAAATAGTCTTTTTTTTTTTTTTTTTTTTGTCCTCACTGAGATTTACAAGAAAAGTTATGAGTTAACAAGGCATTTTAATTATGACTTATGATTGCTGAAATTACGCCCATGACGGTCAACTTGCCTTTGGCCCCGCAACCACACTCACAAAGTTTTGAGGTTTACCAAAGTTCAACGTGTGTGTGTGTGTGTGTGTGTGTGTGTGTGTGTGTGTGTGTGTGTGTGTGTGTGTGTGTGTGTGTGTGTGTGTGTGTGTGTGTGTGTGTGTGTGTGTGTGTGTGTGTGTGTGTGTGTGTGTGTGTGTGTGTGTGTGTGTGCCTATAGGGAGCAGGCAGAATCCATATGAACTTTTTCATAGAAAGCAAAAAAAAACAAAAACACAGCTGCTAGATAGATTTGTAGCAGTGACAGAGTGACAAAACTGTGCACCTCCTGTGATCTACCATTGCAAATATGGAAATAATTTGCTGAAAGATATGTTACTGTGATGTACAGTGTAGCAAGTGTGCAGCATGTTGGACGCTGGAAAAAAATATCTTCAGGGCAAAGGATAACACGCGATATGAAACCCTCTATCGTGGACTTTTTACTATATTTCAAATAACTGTCAAAAATGTGAAAACTGGACAAATGGTCAAATACTTGTATGTATGCTTGTTGTAGGCCACAGTCTCGGGCTGGGTTCATAGTTCAGGCCTTGGAGGAAAAAGGGTTTCTCAACATATTCATAAGCGGCAGAAATTATCATCCCACGTAGCAGAGTCGAACAAGTGAAGTGAACTTGCACCGAGTCAGATGCAAGTTTTTGAATCTTTAAACTTTTGTCCAAATAGTTTAAGAGATGAGGAACTGCTAAAATGCTCATCTAGATAAGACTTCAGTTAATGCATATCTTATAAAAACAGTTAGATAATCCAGTTGTTAAATGGTTATTGTATTAAATCTCATCAATCAGGAAAATAAAATAAATTATAATGGTGATCCAGAGGATTAGACGATGCGGCCGCCTCTATTATTGTGTTGAATATGTTACATTAACTCCAATAACACTGGGCATCAAAATCAGTTTTTTGTACCACAAACTAAAACAGGTAGATCGTTTACACCGAGTTTGAATCTGGTTTTAGACACTTTCTGTCAGGCGGTGGTTTTCAAGTGACAGATTGTTTATTATTTATTGATATATAAGGCTGTTGTTACACCTAAAATATGTAGAGAAAAGTGAATCATGTTCATTAATTTGAACATCTCTCTACAGTGTGCAGCAATAGTCTGATTGACTCAAAGGAGCATAAACCTCTCACAGGCGAGCAACAGGTCAACAGTCAGTGAAGTCTCAACATGGACATCCCTCACCAAGCCTGGAGTCTGAGAGCCAGAGCAGAAGGCAGCCGTCATCCTGCTGATTCAGTCTGGCCATGTCATCACTGCCACAGACAGAGTGGCTTACGTGCCTGCTATCATTGCTACAGGTGTGTGTGTGTGTGTGTGTGTGTGTGTGTGTGTGTGTGTGTGTGTGTGTGTGTGTGTGTGTGTGTGTGTGTGTGTGTGTGTGTGTGTGTGTGTGTGTGTGTGTGTGTGTGAGATGCAGGTGTGCGCACGTGCTCCCATCCGTCTGTCCACTCCACCTCCCTGACACGTCCTGTCCTGTCCTGTCCTGCTGCCAGCATCACCATAGCTACACAGACAGCCTCTGATGACACTCTTTTTTCTCTCTCTCTCACACACACACACACACACGCACTCTCTCTCTCTCTCTCACACACACACACACACACACACACACACACAGAGAGAGAGAGAGAGAGAGAGAGAGAGAGAGAGAGAGAGAGAGAGAGAGAGAGAGAGAGAGAGAGAGCGAGGAATGACAAGAAAACAGGTACTGGCTGTTCCTTGTGAAATCAGGGACAACACACACTGTTTCTGCCCTCCACACATTATCAACCCATGATTGATGCTGTCGAGATAAAGTCTCTTGGTAAACAATAATTTGCTTCACAAGTATCTGGACAGACGGCGATACGAGTGAGGACTGAACCTCCTATTACACACACAACTCCTCCTCTGGCTGTATCATTCATAATAAGCACAATAGCACAGAAAACAGCACACTGATAAACACTGAGGCCTACATAAATACAGGACAGACCATGCACACGTGTGTGTGTGTGTGTGTGTGTGTGTGTGTGTGTGTGTGTGTGTGTGTGTGTGTGTGTGTGTGTGTGTGTGTGTGTGTGTGTGGACGCCAGCTCTCATCTCAGTTATTCTTGGCTCAAACATCCCCTCTCCAGCAGCACTGCTGGCTTAAATGGCAAAGAGTGGCAACATTTCAGCTCAAGCTCAGAGAGGGTCATTCGGCAGACCCTAAAATAGAGTGTGTATGTTCGAAGAGTACTGTAGACAAGAGAAGAGTCTGTATTTACAAGGTTTAAAGTTGGGAGGCTGGGAAACCTGCCAGGGCAAGTATGCTAACCGTCTTTTCTCGACAGACAGGAGAATTAAAAAAACAGCCGCTTACGTTTGGGGAGTTATTCCCTTCTCCAGCTACAAAACATGGTCAGTGCGTGTGTTGTAATCTATCCAAAGGCTTGTTAACACCTCTGAGCCCAAATACCCTCTATATCTGTATAGAAGCTTCTGGGAGGGGGCTGCAGGAGTCTGAGGAGACAAGTTACCATCCAGATTTTTGTGGGCTGCCTATTAAAAGACAAAGGCAGAAAATTCCTGGTGTCTCTGGTAGTTCTTGTTTGCACTCTTCCCCTCTAATTCCACCTCCATCCTGATTTACAGCTTTACACTTGAAAGATCTAAGAAAAAAATTGTGTCTTGTGTTTATCTTCTTTTACTACAACTAAATACAGAGTTATTGCGTGCTTTATTTGAGCATGAATGAAGGTGGAGTCGTTCTCCACAGTGTTGAGTACGACCACACTGCTGTAGTATGAAACAAGAATGTTTAGTATGAGGGAAAACTTCCAGATACACACTCACTACCTCTAACAGTCTAACAGTACCCCTTAGCCTTTTTTTTTGTAACCCTCATAGGCCCAGGCAAACAGACAACCCTACTAGAATATTGCATTACTATTTGCCCAAAGCTGAACAAAACAAACTGTAAACAATAATCATTTCTCAAAAGGTGATGTTTGCATTAGACCCTCTTACCTGTCCTCATCCACATCCATGGTAATATGGATGCCAAACAGGCTGTTGACAGCACGGTTGGGCAGGTTGATGCCCTCGCTGATGAAAGGCTTTACACCATCTTTCCAGGGAACCACACCGGTACTGTGCTGAGGTAGGGCATCAGTCTTCTGCCTACTATCTTCTGCCTGGTTACTGAAGCCAGAAGGGAAGCCTGTTGTGGCTCCTCCGTGAGCTCCCTGGGGTTGGACAAGTCCTCCTGTGCCAGGCGCCTGACTTGGCACGCCCGGAGGTGTGGTGGTCGTACTGGGCACTTTGGCAGGCACTTTCTGGCCACCACTGTGGGATGTGGTGGTGGTGATGGAAGGTGCAGGGGCAATACCTAACCCTCCTGAAGGCGTAGTCTGGCTGGCAGGCTGCTGCAGTCCACTTCCTTGAAGGATGAGGGCCATGGCTGGTGCATTCCCCACTTGTAGCAGGAGGCCCTGGGCAGAGGCTGCCTCTCCACCCAGCCCCTGTGATCCTGGACCAGCAGGGGTGATTAGAGGTGAGGGACCCTGGCTGGCTGGTGGCCCCACAGGGAGGGATGTCATGGGTAGGTTCTGAGTGCTTGAGCCAAAGGGGTGCTGATGATAGTCTGGGTGGCCAGCGGGATGAGTAGAATAGGCAAACTGCTGGGCCTGCATGGCAGGAGGTATAATGGGCAACTTTTGCTGCATGGCACCTTGGTGCACACCATTGAGGCTGTTGGAGAGGAAGGTTTGAGGAGCAACGGGCTGCACATTGCCCTGAGCCTGCTGTGGTTGTTGCGATGCTGAATTTGTGTACCCTGTGGGCTGGAAGGCACTTGCTCCGCTCCCTATCTGAGGGGCCAAGCTGTAGCCTTGCTGCAGAGACTCTGAGGGGGGTGGGGGTGGTGGTGTTGGTGGTGGTGGTGGTGGGCGGAGGCTGCGGCGTGCGAGAGAGAGACAGAGTAGCCACTATCAGCAGCGTGGTCCGATGCCTGTGCAGAAAAAGCACTGCTAGTGAGGACAGAATTACTGGTGGCCCCTAATCCACTGTCCCTGTCTATACTGTGATCAAGGGTTACACTTGGCTTTATGCTATCCACAGTCCGATTGACATTTGAATCCGAATCTCTCTCATAGAACTCAGTGCAAGTCCACCTTCCCCGTCTGAAGGGCTCTCCAGTACCATGGTCAAGTTTAATGACCCTGAAACGGGAACTACAGCTGGTGTTCACGGGAGCCGTGTGAGCCACGCTGGCGGAGACGGAGGCAGCAGGGACCGAGCCGGTGGCTGGGCTTGGAGCAGCGGGTTGAGCTGGAGCTGGCGCGGGCACACTTCCTCCTACGTTAAGAGGGGTGCCACGACCAGAGGCTATACTTTTATAAGAGAGCCCCCCGTTGACGGGGCCCGTGTGGGCCAGCTGGCTCTCCTGAGGCTCTCCCACGTTGTTTAAGGTTTCCTCGGATGAACTCCTGTCACACACTCCCAGCTCGGCCCGCGAAACGTCAAAGATCTCCGACGACACGTCCTCGGTCCGGGACTCGTCCGGGTCGTCCAGGCTCTCGGTGTCGTCGGGGATGCTGCTGGCCGCCACCTGAGCCTGCGTTACACTCGTGATCTGGAAACAACTTTTCTTCTTCGCTGGCATTTTCGACATGTTGACTATCTTGCGTCAAGTCCGTAAAGCTCCCAGAAAAAAAACAAAAAAAACCAAGCGCCGCACTAATGTCTTGCGAAGTAAGTCACAGTTGAGGGATATTACACAGACACGTACCGTCACAGTACATTTCCATACCGCTCCGCTTGTTTCTCTCTAGTCCGAGAAAAGTGTCACAACCGAGGCCAGACCCCTGCGAAACTCCCGAGGACCCCTTTTCTCTTCGCCGCGTCCCGTCTCAGCAGCCGGGGCGAAAGCTGCGCTGCTCCTCCGGCCTCTCCCTCTCTCCTTAACACCCGGTCGGCCTTCCTTGTGTCCCGGCAGCGGAGTTGCAAACAGGCCCTTTGTCAAAGTTGTTGTTGAGCAGCTGCCACCGGTACTTTAGTCTGAGGTCTCCCAGCTCTTCTTCTCTCTCAGCTGCGTCTGGATTTCTCACCACTTAGCCGCCAAGTTAGCTGACGTTAGCTCGTTTCTCTCTCTGCCCCCTCTTCTCCTCCTCCTCCTCCTCCTCCTCCTCCCCTACCTCGGGACCAGCATGTGCGACATCGCGATGTAAACAAATTCATCGGCTCCTCCAAAAAAAAAAAAAACGGTATGTAATCCAGCAGTACGCGGAGAATAAAAAAAAAAAAAAAACGTCTCAAAAAGTCGGTGAAGTTTGCCTCTCGCCGTGTGGACGGCTCACTTTTAGCAGCTAGCTGGCAAGACAACCACTTTACCACAGCGGCGGTAAGCTAACGGGCAGCTAACTGCTGCCTGCCGCTCTCCTGACCAACCACTCGACAAGATGGCAAGAGCGAAGTGCATCCTGGGTAAAGGAGGTCAAACTCGTTTTCTGTTAGCTCAAAAAATATTATTTTTTATTTTTATTTTTTTATAAATTAGCGGAGCCACACATTTTCATATTACGTGCCGAATGGGAAGTTAATCCGACAAAAAAAACAAAAAAAAAACATTTTAAAACAGCAATATTAATTTCACACGCCTTAAAAGAGATTTCTGTCGTCATCGTCACTTCCGGTAAAGTCACGCCGGTCGATGCAGAAAGACCCCACACATGTTTTACGTTTTAATTACTGCATATACGACATTTAGAATGATATACATCACCTTTTTAGAATTGTTTTTCCCAAAAGGAGCAACCCTCAACTTTTGGATGCACTTTTAAAATAATCTTTTTTGCAAAACGCAGTTCTATCCAGGATTAAAGTATGACACATTACATTTATTTCAACTAAGTCATGATAGGCGTTGTTTTTGGATGAATCATACAATATTTCTTGGAATAGACGGACAGACAGACAGACAGACAGACAGACAGACAGACAGACAGACAGACAGACAGACAGACAGATAGATAGATAGATAGATAGATAGATAGATAGATAGATAGATAGATAGATAGATAGATAGATAGACAGACAGACAGACATAGATAGATTAAACTGTCAGTATTTCAAACATTGACATCATAACAGAAAAAAATGGTTCAAAGCTGTCTTGTCATCTGCCAAACCAGCTATGATGTGGAAATTACAACCGTATTTGGCTGGTGGCCAGTTTTCATATCCATATGTCTACATGTCATGTTCAAGAAGCAAGACATGCTTCATACACATGCCTCATGGCTATGGTGACCTCAAAAGGGGAGATCACAAAATAAAACACATTCAATTGTGTAGAGAATTCATACCGTTGTCTATGTTGTTGTATTTGGGCGATCGCGTTTCATAATTGGACTGTATTTTATTTTTGGTTGAGACTCCTCAGAGGCCAGTGTACACACCACAAAGTCAGTTTCTGAGAAACAAAGTTGGGCCTTGAGAAACAGCTGTGAGCTCCAGTTTCCTCCTACAAACCATTTGACTGAAGCTCTACGATTACTGCACCTTCGGTTACTTCTTCTGTAAAATATTTGAAATAAAGGTGAAGGAGGAGGGTGGAGCAGGGTTATGACACACCTCATATTGGGAACTTATTGCCCTTCTAACATGTACTGCCCATGTGATTTCACACTTCACACCTTAAGTCATGTGACCTCAGCAGCTCTAATGTAACTTTAAGGAATGAATGACACAGGTTTAAATTATATTGACTCCCCCATAATCAGTTACACTGACAAAACTTTTTTGATAAATGACATATTTACAAATAAGTTACCTCAGTACTCTTAGACACCGAACTTACCTGATTTAATGTTGTATTTACACTTCATTAATGGCCTCTTTTCCTGGTAGTGACACAAATCCAATGAACTTATGACAAGGAGTTATTGCATCAATAAAGGCAATCAAAGGCTCCTGCTCAACTGCAAGACAGTTTGTCACAAGATCAACACGTGATACAAAGAGAAAGAAATCAGTCATGATGTTGTCTTATGCTTCATGACATCAGTTGTGTAAAGAATTAGTCCTTTTATAAAGACATCCGCTAGAAAGGTTACACTTTCTGAATTGTTCATCTCAAAAACGTATAGCGGATTTCACAATTAAAATTTGGTAGTTAGTAACACCACATGTCCAAAAAAAAGAAAAAAAATATGTGGAACATCCTGGTGGCTTTGAGTAAAATCCCCAGTTACAGAGAATTTCCGCAGAGGGCCTTTGTTGTGTCTCTCTCGTTTCATTTCCTGTCAGCTCTCATCTGACCTCAAAATAAAATATTCTCACAATTTAGTCTTGCTTTTTAATAAGTATTGCTGCTTGCACTTATGCAGACCCACATCCAGATGCAGCCAAAGATTGCAATCATTAGAATAATTAACTTTAAGGGATGTACAGCCTTGAAGGAGGTTTGCTATAATTGATCAATTATGATACTGGAAATAGAGATGATAGAATTTGGCTTCAGAGGGAGACAACATAAGTTTGGAGTGTTACTATTACATTCAGAACTCAGCAGTGAAAGAAATATCCAGGTTCCCCTCAAATACAGGTAACAATACCACATTAGAAAAACTTCATTAAGCAAAAGACCCACACAAAATCATACTTAAATAAAAGTGGAGACACATTATCATATAATTATACTTAAACCAAAAGTAATATAAATCATTGCAGCTCCAACTGGCTGCTGTCAGTGTTTTATTGTAGTGTAAATACTCAAGTTAAGTACAAATGTCTCAAAGTTTACTTCAGTACTTTAATAAATTGATTGAGTTACTTTCCACCACTGTTAAGAACCAACTCTGAGATCCTTTGTTCAAAGCTGAAGACTTCCATCTGAAAGAACTTTAGATTGAAAAGCTGATCATGTATGGTTCACTGAGGGCTTCACAGTCACAGTTTTCAGCACTGTGTGGCCAAGTTTTGAAGGCATCAGAGGGACACTTTGTCAGCCTGTGACCTCTCCACCTCAGGTCACCTTCCCTCTCTGCTTTATATTTATCGCAGCTTTATTGTTGTTAAAAACAGCAAAACAGTGTGAGAAAGGGCAAGGCAAATACTCCTGGTATTTTCATATAGTTTATAACTTTGGTGACTGACATTGAGTTTGAAAATAACATTGTTATATTATTCCCCTGTCGCAACTGACTACTGCTTGAATTACACAGTTACATAAGCAACTCACAAGGTCTGTCTGACAAAAACTATTTCATGCACTCCTTAGATAAGACAAGGAGATGGAAAACAGCTCAAAACACAAGTTGGCACACAGTAATATACACAATCATAAAGTGTAGAAAGACTCTTCCAATGTTACAGGATAATGATTTAATTTACGTAAACATCATGCAAGTGGATGTAAGATTACACATATTGAAAAGTATTTAAAAATGTCTTTTTTGAGGCGTTTTATTTAATGATTGAAAAATGTATTTGTCAGTTTGAGGATGAATCATTAAAACTAAGTTACTGTAATAAGAGTACATGTGATTTGAATTAGATTTGCACACATCTCAGACAACAGTGGGCCTTGTTTCAGGATTATATATGTTTTTATTAGCCAAAAATTGCCTTTTACTCCTCTCTAAATGGGCCTAGAAACAACTCCCTGTAAAAACAATGTTGCGACATCAGCTCCAACAAGCCCTCTATACTTAGACGCCTTCCTTTACTAGCGGGCTGTGCGTGGGCTTTCCCTACCTCAGCCAAAGTGTTTGTGTAGCTGGTTGTGTTTATTTACTCTGGTCTGAGGGCGAAGACTACCAGGCTGTGCTGCGGCGCGTCACAGTCCGACATGCTGGGTCCACTTTCAGTGTACCACCACAGTAACAAGACCGGCCTTGTGTCGCCTGTATTTTGGGGGCCGGGGTCCTGGCCAGTGGTCACTTTCAGCAGCTCAACCTGGGAGACCTCTGGCCTTTAGCAAAGCATTGTGGGGTGTGAGATTGCACGATCAACAAACAGACTGACCAAACATCACTCAGCATTTGCTAAAAAAAGGGCTTCCCCAGAGACCAGGGTACAAGGGGTTGGTTCAGTTCAACTTGACCAGGATGAAACTGGAATAATGAAACATGCATGTGAACCTGGTGCATGGTTTCAAGTTTATTCGTCTCCATTTCCACAACACACTTTGGATTGTTAGTCTCGACCTGAACCATTTATTGCGCCTTGTCTGACTGCTAATAAAAGTAAGTGTTTAAATAAAGTTTAACTGCCATCACGAGTCTGCTTTTCGAGGTGCAGCTTCGTCTGGCTTCGTGCACATGAGCTGCCTGTGATTTCCAAATATGCACAATTTCACAGAACCGGCTCAGAGTTAAAGGCGGGTGTATTTTTGGAGACCTTCAGCCTTTTGGGGGATTCATACTTCAGTTATTACACAATATCCTGACATTATATAATTCTATATGAGTTAATCTAGAAAATGTACAGAGTGTCGGCCTGAGTGGACGATGCATTGGGAGCTTCTACTACACAGACAGAGACGTATTTTGATGCTCAGTAATTTCTTCACACACCCTCAGTCCATATGATATCATAGTTACATAACATGTGTCTGTTCGCTGACAGAGACTCACAGGAGAATTTGAGACCTCCAAAGTAACCATTCTTTCCCTTTGAGGCTTTTGGCACAACAGCCAAGACTAACAGTTGTGAATACTCTGACTAATACAACATCAAAAGACGAGTAAGCCAACGTGGCGTCACGTGAATAATTTTTCTGATACACCTGCTTGCGTAACATCTATTCCTACTATGTCCCTTCGTAAGAAAAGACAGGTGCAGTACAGTATTGCATGACATTGTTGACATTAGCAGGGATTTTGACAATAATTCTCTTTTTGAGCTCTGACATTTCCAAAAGAACTGCATGTATTGTGTTTAATTTTGCCAGTTTAGGATTTAAGTTGATACAAAGACGACCTGCTGAATGTACTGATATGTTCAATGGGCACATAATTACAGAGATTTCATGGCTCAATGAACACAAGACAGTCCTGGACAGCTACTCTGGATTGCGACACATTTAGAGTTTGATGCTCTTCCTCAGACAGAAGGCCTTATTAGTCCGATGAGTGCACATGCACTGCAATGACATGCACAATGCAGTTCATCAAAATATAATCAGAGGTGTCAGGACGACTGGGTTTGATCTCACATCTTCATCGTTGGTGAAAGAAAAAAGAAAAACAGTTACTAAATAAAGTGATTGTTCAGTTGCCAGAAAATGTATCTGCTGGAAACACTTGCTTAGGCTTGAATCTTCTGGTTTTGCTGATCTTCTGTTTTATAATAGAAAACAAAACAAAAAAATCATCTAGCAAAATAAGCAACTCAAATATTCAACAGGCCCTTTTGGAAGTTTTAAATTTAATAAATTTCTTGACACTTTTGATGCAGAAACTTATTGGCAGTACATTCAAGAATGAAAATAATGGTCACATTTGGACTGACTCTCTTGTTGCACAGCATCTCACCTTGACATCTTCAGAAATACCAACAAAATCATCATCTAGAAAAGATGCACACCAATTACATAATAAAACCATGGTTCATAGACCATAGATCCTTCATTCTTTAAAAAGATCTACTTATTTGATGTTTTAGACGATTGTGGTGGAGAGTGCTGTGAGTGCCTCACCTTTGAAAGTTCCACAGTCTCATCTGAAGACAAAGGGGATTGGGCTTTAGTGCTTTAATTGCATAGATTGACACATTTATATGTAATTGCTGCAGTGTTTATAGAGTGTTCCTTCTCTAATTTCTCTCTGGCATTGTTTTTTTATCCAGACATGTCAGGCATTTCATTACACCGTCATATCTGGGGCATAATGAGCGCAATATAAGGATTAAATTCCCTAATTACCAAAATCAGAAGCTACCAATAACAACAAGTCCAAAGTTCAGGGCCTTGGACTCTTAAAGCCCTTAATACACAAAGAATAAAGCCTGTAACCATGAAAACTGAAGAAAATAGATGCAGGGAAGGTAAAACAACATTCCTGGAGAGGACAGATTTTCAGTTGTAATCCTGAGTGAGAAGGAGTCATTGCTTCATTGTGTAAAACTGCAGCAACGGCAAAGGAAAACAACAAAAATCTCCCTTATTCAACCACTAGGCCGAAAGGATTACCTCTCAAGTGGGTGCGAAAGAGAGAAGCGCAGTGATTCATCTGTCTGGCTACGTGTTACTGAGCATGGAAACAATAGAGTATCCTCACACGCCCACATATTACAGAATGTGTATATTTTCACGGAGATGTGAAAAGTTCAGAGTCAGAGCAAAACGATAACAAAGCAAACCTAAAGTCCACTCGAACTGTTTCCTCTGTATTTCAAACATTTTATCAGAGCTGCTACATGATGTAATGCAGGAGGGCGTACTGCCTGTGCAAAGCAGGTATAAACAGGCATTTGTGAGGGAACTTTGGAGTGATTAAATCCCACTCTGCCTCCTTACTCATGGTCAGATGTTTATCTTGATCATTCAGCAGAATCATTTTACTCAACTTGTTTTGCCAGAAAAGTCCAGTTCCAAGAAAGAGATTCACGTCAAGAAAATAGAGTCTTTATTCCTAAACAAACTTCCCTCATGGGAACATTTTACCTGAGTGTTTGAGTGCTGCAGTGAAGGCTGCTGTCTCTATATGCAAATTCACAAACACATCTCAACATGGATTTACTGTAAACAGGAAATATATTTGTGTCTTCATGCATGAATGTGTGTTTGTGATCACCAGTATTTCATGTTTTCATCATTTATGTCTCTTGTGTTATACAGAGAGGTTTGAGCAGCTAAGGTCAAACCAGTTTTAGAGGTCAAAAGGTAAAACTTAATAACGGGACTGACAGTGGAAACATGACCTAATCTTTATTCCCTGACCGCAGCAATCACATTCATCTAATTCATTCATGCATTCACCCAATGTGCTTAGTTCAGGGTTGCTGCTACAGATGGCAGCAGGTCATTGATTAGCATGACATGAGATGTAGCTGATCTTTAATTGATCTTATTGATCTTATCTTCAGAAGAAGCACAACTGATCAATTAAACATCAATAGGCACGAATTTATGTACTTCCTGTTATGTAAAATAAATTTAATTTATTAGTCGTATTAATTTAAGCTTTCATCTCACAGTAATCCACCTCTGTCTGCAGACTCCAGCAACATAAAACCAGCACTGTGATAAAGCTGCAATCATTCATTCAAAAGTTCTTTAGAAGAGTCCCTTTTGTTTAGTCTGAGGTCATCAAATTCAAGGATAATATATATAATAATATACCTGTATTGTTTATTCATCTATCATGACTGCAGCCATAGAATCAGTGTTTGTGAAGAAAAAAAAAAAAAGAGGGAGAGCAAAGTGCTATTCTGCACATGTGAGTGCCTAACCTTGACATGTGGGATGTCACCACCCACTATGACTAAGTTTTCCCTGAAGTAAAAATTATTTTGTCTCTTCAAGCTTGATTCTAATGTGAGATATATGTTGAAGATGTTATCTGCTGCTGTGCCGCAGTCAAATGAGCTTCAACAGGAAAGGAAAGGAAATGATAAAGCTGAGAGCAAATACTTGAAACTATCATTAGTTTGATTTGTGTTGTGCATTTAATTTAATCTAAATTTAGTACAATAGAAATATAAATGTATAAAATCACAGCAGTGAAGCTTGAAGAACTGTGAACGATGATACAATGTTGTTAATAGTTACTGATAATTCTTTCCTTGGCCATATATAATACCAGTTGCTGATAATCTGATAGACTCACCTAAAACCATAAATGATACGCTGGCAGAAAAAACAGAAGTTTGTATGTACACCTTCAGTGTATTATCTTTCCTACTCCTCTTCCTTCCAGCAGCTTGTACAAATATAACTCCATCCTATGACCTCTGACCTGAAAGGGTATAATATCCCCAAGTGTTTATACTAGCAGGTGTGCTTCCATCTTTTAATCTTCTCATTGTATTCCAAATCCACAGCGATTTATTTTCTTAATTGCCAGGCTTCAGGGGGATTATGGTGTCTTGTGGGAGTCTCTGAGGCCAGCAGGGCCATCGGGAGGTTTAGTGTTGGGTGAGAAGTGGGTGTTCGAGTCAAAATGTCCCACCGTCACTGGACATTAACAAACCAGACAAGTACAATATGTTCAGTGTACAGCTGACTGTGATGAAGACTGTGGAGTTGGTGTTGCTTTGAGATGTGAATGAACCACATGAAGCATTTTGATGCAGACGTCACATGATCACTTCTGAAAGTCTTGAGTTGTTTACGCACTTAATCTTTCTGCCTGCTGGAAACAATTCTTCAAAAACAGCAGAGAGATGCTGGTTGGAAGTAGCACAATGATGTATGCTGAGCTGTCGGCCACTTAAAAGAGATTTGAACTATTTTCTTTAAGTAAATGTTTAAATTTTGTCATCTTAGTGAACAGCTTTATTTTAGATAATGATAATAAAATGACAAACAGAATGAAAAATGCTCAAAACGTTAACAACATTTTCAAAATCAGCTGAGAGAAAACTGTGATGACATTTTTATGGCGGTTTTCATTTGTAAATAAGAACTCATGAACAAAATGATCACATGATCCTGAGAAAAAAAAGCCTCTCCTAACTTGTTTGTGCAGCTTGGAGGAATTTTTGTACACTGTCAGTTTACAAAGAATAACATTGTCTAATCTCTTTTGGCTGCACTGAAAACCGAGGAATTATTTTATAGAGAATACTGTGTACCAGTATCAGATTTAGGGCAGGTACATTTCTTGAAAGGTCTGGAAATTTCTCACAGATGATTTATGCAGTTGAGTTAGAAAAGTTGCCAGAATATTGCAGTTCATTTTTATTTCAGAGCTAAATCTTTTGGAGAAAACTTACCATTGCTTGTAAAGCTCAAGTTAACGCACGTCTTTCTGAATGAACAGGTAACTGACAGGTAAATGAGAGCGGAGTGGCAGCACTTGTTTCATCGACCATGATGGAAAATAGCAGCTACTTTGGGACTTTTGGGAGTTTTTAAGGAACTTCATCAACAACTTTTACCACCTTACCTGTCACGGGCGTCAGGTCCTTTGATATAATATGACAGAAACGATCTGGCTTTGAGTCTTTTCCTTTCCTGCCTGAGGATTTCTTGTGCTGACCTGCCAAGTTTTTCTAACCAGCAGCTCTAGAGTACCATCTGTGTCCCACTGCGCCCCCTGAGTCCACTCAAAGCGTCTGTGCAGGAGTCAACACTGTAGGAAACCAACACAGCCACAAGGTGTCATCACTAAGCAGTGAAAGAACTCTGCAGATGATAAACATACTTTGGCCTATTTATTTATATATCTCTGTCTATGGATCCCTCTTTTTTAATATACTGTATACATAAGTCATCAATTTGGTAAGAATATTAGTGGATTGGGGATTGTGATAAAAAAAATTTTTTTAAAAAATCATATAATTGAAAACGTAATAATTAATGTAAAAAATATTGTAGGATACAGTATATCATAATATGTAGAACCATAGAAGAAGAGAAATAGACATTAGTTGCTCTGTTATGTTGAATCATATTACTTTGTTCATGTCTGCATCATTATGATATCAAAAAATAATGATTAAAACACACAGCAGAATAAAATCAAATTTTACCTGTGTCAAACTAACTTACACACACACACACACACACACACACACACACACACACACACACACACACACACACACACACACACACACACACACACACACACACACACATAGTGCTGTATAGTATACTGCATTGGTACCTTTCATCCATTATTCATTTGACTTGGAAATGACAGCCAGTCTTTTAGGCAGTCTCATGATGGTTGTGACGCATGTGCATGCAGGTGTGTAGATGTGGGCGTTGGTTGACCAAGCAAGGTCTGTTTCCATGTTTAACTGTGGCTGCTTCATATGTGACCTGTAAACAAGGATCCATATCAGTAGGTGTGGTGGTCAAAGGACTCACCAGGCATTGCTCAGTCACTTAAAGACTTTGTACAGGCACAAAAAACGTTTTGCATGTGTAAATTATATGTGAGCACAAAATTCGTTTGCACATACACAATATATGTTTACAGCTGCATAACAGTTTCACACATTCACAGATTTCAGTCTGTGAGAAAAGTTTTCTTTTACAAGCTTACGCATTCAGATATAAGCATGCAATTTGTTTTTTACGTGCACCCAAAACATGAAATACAAGTGCAGACTGTGAAATTATTTGTGAACATCATTTCACAAGCACAAAATCTTTATGACCCTCATTTGATCCCATACACTCCCTCTGAAGGGAGTCCACCACTGCAGATGGAAAAACAACCACAGCATCAGACGAGTAGCTCGCGAGGTCCCGAGCTGTCACAACCGCTCACCTTAAGAGTCATACACACCAGACTGAAAGCATTTGTACATGTATGTTTATCATGGTAATTAAATGAGCAGTAAAATGAACAACACAACCGCGCGGCAGTTTTAGTTTCCAGGATTTTCCCCACAATTTAACGTGTTTTCTTTTCCGTGTTCCGGAGAAGTCACTTGAGGGCTGCTCTAAAGTCCACTGACTAAAATCAAAAGGTCACAGTTTAACCTGCGCTTGATTAGTTCAACAGTTAATGCTTGCGCAACACAGTATATGGTGGATGCTTCTTTTCCAAGCTCGAGACCATGACAGTGAATTCTGTGATGTTAAAAGTTATAGAATAGTAAAAACTGTCATCACCAAATTCAATGTGTTCAAGGCACTGTGGCTGGAAAAGCACCTGTGCTGTTTGGCTATTTTTCAACACTAGAAACTTTGAATTACACAGATGTAAAACAGCAAGTGTGGCAGTCCTCTTTCGTAAGAAGCCCAACTTAAACTCAGCATGTTTTGAATTAGAAGGTGTCAAACATTGTCCTATTTACCCACAAACCAAAATATACAGCTTTGGAAACATTTGAAAGATGCAACCAAGCAATAAGTGCACATCTATTGGCCTAAAATGTCCATTTGACTTTCTTTCTCCGCTTAGAGAGGTGCTGGTGTGCAGTCCATTGCAGCAGGATGTGATGGTGGTAAAATATTCATTGTTTTTTTCTATTTTTCCATCAAAAAGTCATTATATGTCACATTTAATACAAGTAAAGACCTATTTGTGCTTCACACCGGACAAACACAGCACAACCGAGATCCAGCCTGCCATTTATGCATGACAGCTTTTAATCTTTGCTTTTGTTGAGCAGCAGGTACAGTAAATCTTTCCTGGAGGGTGTGATGCAGTTTACACTTTCAAGCTGTTTTAAATAAGTATTCGAGGAAGCACGCAATTCACATTAAAAAATTGAGAGAACAGCACCACCTACGGACACTCAAAAATCCTCCGAACAACAAAAGAAAAACAAAGGAAAGAAAGCAGCACAAAGTTTGGTGAACTGACAGCTGATGTGCAGTGCAGGAACACCAAAGCAGTGTGCCCTTTACCACAAGAGAGGGAGACAAAACCAGAAGAATTTAGACCTCACTGATGACCACATGCATGCCATTATAGAAACCAAGGTTACACTTTAAATTGCAGTCATACTTCTGGAAAAGCAGTGCCAAATGTAGTTATTTCCTACTACCGCCATTCTTATTTATGGACTGGAAAAAAAAAAAAATCTAAATTTATTGTGATTTGGAGAATCTACAGTGGTTCATCAATTCACACTTTTCCACCTTTATTTACTCCTTGCAGCTCAGACATAAGACTGACAGTTTTTTATTTTTTTATGATGAAACATGTTTCATTATAATTCTGAAATGACTCAAATTAAAAAACCCAACACAAAATTAAAATCCTGATAAGAAGTTAAGAGGGACTCAGGGAAACAGGGAAACTGATCAGAGAGCATGAAAATATCCTTCCAGAATTAGACTCACTTCATCCTTCTCTATGAATCATGACTATTCATCGTAGAACAGTGGGGCTTTATATCCAGTCTGTACATTATCATGTCACTCTACCAGTGAACGGAGGACTGGATGTACAGAAACCTGCCCTGCGGAGCAACAACAGTGTCCTTCCTGACCAGTTAAAACTCAAAAACTGTTTCTGTTCATTTTGATAGTAAAGTATAGAATTATACAACTTCCACAAGTGATTCAGACAATTACACGGTCTAGATACAGATAGAATCAGATGAAGTACTTGTCCATGTTTTTTTTTTTTTTACTGTAAGTGACCTTTAAGAAAAACAAAATGTGGGTGTTGGATGAGCCACATTCCTCCAGCATTTTTATGGAGAGAGCGAGAAAAGGGAGGTTTACAAACCAAAGGAGGAGCAGGCAGGGTTTCATACCAGGCAGCTGAGACACATAGGAAGTCATTTCACTGCTTACTGCTGGATGCATATGTAGGATTTTGATTGATTCATTTCTCATATTTCTTATTGCCTCTGATTATAAAATAATAAATAATATTGACAAAAATTCAAGATTGTCATTATGGCAGTCAACAAGTTAGACAACAATTATAATAATCTCTACTTCATATGCATGGTATATTTGTACTTTAACTTTTTCTTCTTCTGTCCACTGCAGCCTCCTGGCCACATCATCACTATTCAAACCTAATCCACTGCCCTTAAAGTGGGTTTATGTAGGCTCACCCTTTACTTGTGTGTATGTGGAGACCATGTGTGCATTTGCATGGCCACACTTTACGAGTCTGTTCACATGAGAAAATGTGCGTGCTTTTCTGAGTTTATTTGCATGTGTGTGTGTGACGTCCATACAGTGCAGTCACAATGATGTGGTGTTGTCGATCCATTCCAAGCATGTGTGTGTGTGTGTGTGTGTGTGTGTGTGTGTGTGTGTGTGTGTGTGTGTGTGTGTGTGTGTGTGTGTGTGTGTGTGTGTGTGTGTGTGTGTGTGTGTGTGTGTGTGTGTGTGTGTGCGCGCAGGCCTCTGTGAGAGCTGCCTCATTGTATGTCTCTCTCCGGGGTCAACGGTTAATAAAGCCATGCGAGCTGATTGGCACATGTTTTATCCCAAGTTGCTGTGAACAAGAGATATGTTTTCAACTGATAATGGCATTTTTCCAGCTCTGCCCTGACAATCTGTCACAACCACTCTTGAGGGGACACTCGTCACTCATGTCTTACATCTGCCTCTGACAACTCATCTGTCAAAGCTTATGCTTTACTCCTTCTCTCAAATGG
The DNA here is from genome assembly GCF_029030835.1 of Brachyistius frenatus. NCBI lineage: Eukaryota > Metazoa > Chordata > Actinopteri > Embiotocidae > Brachyistius > Brachyistius frenatus. Next base: position 148,655 of record NW_027210640.1, on the reverse strand, counting down.
TGAGGGTGTGTGAATGTGTTGCCCCGCTAGCCTTGGCTATTATTGATTTTCTTTGTCTGTGACAGCCCAGGACCTGGTGAGCAGAGAGGAGACATTTTCTAGAAAAGCGCAGTGCTTGTGCTCCATCTTCTCTACCTGCTGCTGCTCAATATTTAATGCCCCGCACACGAGCTGCTCCAGGAACGAATGACAATGAAAAGCTCCATTTCTTTTATATCATGGTCATTATGTTGAAATTTGTTTCATAAGACCACCAGTCACACCGCTGATGCTGCTGTAAGGCACAGTATATTGAATTCCTCTATATTGGCTTTAACGCCATATCACAGCAGCGGCACTCACCCTGTTTAGTTAGAGTCAGTTAAACATGCACAAATGAAAATTCTGAAAATAAAAAAACAAATGGCACAATGGTATGGTATGAGTACAAAATCCAAGGTTCAGGTAAAAGTTGTGCCGTGGAGTGAAAAAATTACAAGTCTTATTAAAAATACATCAACGCATGTCAACCTTTGTGAGTCCTCATCTGTGCGAGACAAAAATGGGTCTTTTCTTCTGTCACTAAGACAAAGAATGAACTCAGGTCATGAATAAATAATTTTGTCAAATTGTGGTGAAAAAATGTCCTGAATTGTTTTCAGCTCAGGCTGCACAAGACAAAGCAAAGCCGCCTCACAGACAGTAAGGACAGCAGGCTAATAACTTCAAACTGATCAGCTAAGAACAAAACGTTATGTCACTCATTGGAATGTAAATATATTGGTTAACACTGTTCAGTGTGTTGAGTTTTATGTCACCATCAGACAGAGGATGAGGTTTGGGCCTTGAGGAAATATGAGACTGTAATGCATTTTTTGAAATAACAAGAAAGTTGCATCAAACTGATAGTTTGGGTCAGAAAATGTGGAATTCGTAAAACCTAGTTTTACTAATAGTGCATTTGAAAATATTTTAAAGGACAGTTCTGGTGATATTCTGTATTTTATTGTCAGCAAATTCCAATGTAATTTTCTTGTGCACCCAAAGCTTGAAAAACCACAGAATTGAGCCAGGAGGTGACATATTCCTTCACTGCAGCAGAGCACAGTTGGTTAATTTTATTTTGGAGTCAGTACTATATACTTTAATATACAAATGAATGTGTACTAATCAACACAATTTTTTGATATATAAATATATATAATTCAGCCCTTTTTAAAAGTAAAAGTACATATTTGTGACCTGTTTTTTTCTTAAATGTAAGTCTTTAGAGAAGCGGATGGGTTTCAGAGGCACAAGCAGGCTAAGGGAAAGTAGTGACAGACGGACTAACCTTTGCTGATTTTGGTTTGTTTTATTTTATTCAAAAGATTGTTCCCAGTATGAAAACTACATCTCTGCAACCTTATCTTTTACCAACAGCATACATATACAAATGTGAAATAAAATGCTTCTGTTTTTGGAACTCAGGAATGACATTTTGTCTCTGTGGTTTTAAACATGTGTGTCATAAACTTAAAGTTTCTAACTTTTCTGAAAATTGTGAAAAGTCTTTTGTTTCAAATCAGCTTTTTTTCTTTTTCTTTTTTTTTTTTTTTTACAAATGAAAGAGCATGAAAAGGAAAAAAGTATCTGATGACCGTTCCTCATTCTGCATGTGGAACTTGTGACAGGTGGTCACAAGTGTGCACTACCTTGTGTTATGGGGTCACGGGCCTTTAAGGCTTCCAAACAATACCAGCTGTCAACAGCTTCTGTGTCAAAAATAATTATAGAGCTGTGGTCAAAAACTATTGCTTCCTTGCAGTCTGAACATTTTCCACATCATTAGAAATATGTGAATACAGAGGCAGGAAAGACGGACAAAGAAACAAGGACAATGTATCTCAGTAACGTGCACTGTAAGTTGTACATTAGCGGCACACACATGGTTTATGTGTCATCCTGATGAACAGGATGCCACAGAGCCAGGTGTTAAAGTCAAGAGTGTGCACTATACTGACCTGAACACACTGAAAACTTGAAAGTTTGTTTTTCCAATGCTCTCAGTCAAGATGGGTCCATTTTCAGCAGTGAAGTAGCTTCGACCTGCTTACTCTCCCCTAAACTATACAAACATTGATCACTAAACACTGAGTCCTCCCCTGGCTTAAAAAAGAAGTAGTGCATGTATCTACAAAAAAAAAAAAAAAAAAAAAGGGAGAATGCTGAGGTAGCCCGTGTTATCCAGCTGTTAGGATGACAATACACTCTGCCAGGGGCCTTGTGCAAAACCCAGTCTTTTTTAAGCAAACAAGTTAGCTCTTTTCTGCATCGCCATGAGTCATGTGCAGGCTGAGTGGTTTGGCGGTGACTATTTTGACAAAGCAGAAGTGCAAAACAGAGGTGGCCATGGAAACTGTTGGCATCCAATACGAGGACAGGCAATGGGTGTGGCTTTCTGATTGACAGAGATTTCTGTCCCGCTCACTTCCTTCAGCCTGGTCAATTAATAACTTTGTCAGCGAGAGGTAGAGTTCTGTGGACGTTTCTAGATAAAGATAAAACTGTCACATGCTGCACAGCTTGAAAAACAACCAGATAAAGGAAGATTTTGTACAGCACTATGGCACATGACAAGACAAACACAAGCCCTGCAAGTTGAAACAGCTCAGTAGGGATCATCCATTTCACTTATTTTAACATAACTGAGTGTAAATGATTGTCCCCTTGTTTGTATATTAGATTTGTGATTCTACCCAAACTCTTCAGATTAATTTAGGTTCATGTTTCCGTCCCACTGGAAGGTTTTGATTTTTAACATGTGCCCTTTCATTGGGATCCAGGTTGATTTGATGATAGTCACTCATTAATGTTCTCCAGTCACTCCTGAACTGCAGTTGATTTGCCATTAAACAAGGTGCCAGACTTGTATTTGGTTTTGTGGAGCACAGGTGTACCTCGGGTCAAAACAGGGTGCTTAGTGCTGAAAAACAGACAAAAACTTTAAAAAAAAGAGACACGAACTTCTGTTAATTTTATACTCAGTACACAGATATGAGAGGAGAACAGGCAGAAAAAACAGACAGATCACATGAGTCATGTTACCACCTTATTAATGGTTGCCATGGAACAAAAACACAAACACAAATACATAGTGCACCAGAGACGGGTGTGGTTTGATACTGTCCCATAAACTTCACAGGTTGGATTCACTAGCTGACATCATCAACAGGTACGTGTCTTGTTGAGGTACCCTCGAGCGCATTACTGTACTTCCGGAGGTTGAATCCTCTCATCACTGACTGTTGTGATCATCATTGTTAAAGCTGACGGCAATGTTAATACTGCAATCTTAACTCGTAAATCACTGGGCTGTTGAGACTCTTGTTCAACCCACTCTTACTGCAAGTAGACCACGCACTTTGTGATGATATAAAGTCAACATGGTAATGCTTGTTTTAGTCATTTATTTTTAATATCATTTAATAGATAAAGGTTTCATTGTTTTATGTTTTTATCATGTGTTTCATGTCTCAGTGTAGTTGCTGTATGTGACGTTGTTCTTTTTTTATATAAACTCACCAAGAAAATGATAACAAAGCATTGTTTTGAATTAGGCTAGCCAATACAAGTCTCACACTTCCACATATATTTTCAGAAAAGCATAATTTCCCCCTCTAAGAGGCCCTGTCCTCATATATGCAAACCCAACAATTATTCACAAACATATACATATATAACTTGTCATCGAGTATATGTGGAGTTTATATTACACTAAAGTATCCCAAGTTGAAATGGTGTGAGTCACAGAAATATATATACAAAATAAAGTGCAAAACACCCCTGCTGTGTATTCAGGGGGACATTATGGAGTATTAACTATGCTTCAAATATAAACATCCACACAAATATGGAAAAACAGATTTGAAGTCAAACACAATACTATAGCCTGCTGTAGATGGCTGCCTCAGATAGTCATACACATTAATAATGTTCTTTAATGATTATAAGATACTGGTCTCAGCTCTGTCATGCCCAACGTGTAAACTTACTCTACAGCAGGATCTCTCCCATCATCCAAAGATATTTCGTACTGGGGATCCAAAATTACCTCTCAGTGCTTTAATCTGTGATACCTTGTGATCCAGTGATTGTGTCCATAAAGAATGTGATTGATATGGAGAACTATATAAAACTGCATTATGATATGAAGATGTTGTTACAGGCCAATGATTTAGTGTTTAACTAAAGAAGTGGCAGCTGTGACTTAAGTGATCAAAAAAAAAGTTTCATTAATGATCTTAAAATTCTATTCAAAACTATTTGACATTACTTTATAATAAAAATAAATTGCACCAGTTTGCCTTTGCAATTAAATCTGAAATCCGCATGAACATGAAACAATAACTCTACAAATTCAAAGCTACGCAAATGCACTTTTTGGCTGCTTTAAGACCCGCAAAATTCGCAGAAAATATCAAGACTAGACACCATCCTAGGCGGTCTGGGGAAAACAAAATAGTCCGTCTTGGTTATTGCCGTTGTGATCAACCTTGATATTCCTCCGCCGCGGAGTATATTATGCAATGTGGCGGCGAGACGAACAACGACCCAGGCGGAGTGATTTAGTGAAGACTACACCCAAGCGCCTGTCCGATCGCAGCGGCTTCTCTTTGTTGCCGAGACCAGAAGAAAGCTGGGACGTGACGGAGCCGGGGGGGTTTTGCTTGCTGGAGGCCCGTTAAACCACCGATAAATACAGCTTCCTCGCAGCTTCTTCGTCGTTTTGACAAGACGATTGTGACCCAACTTGACCCAGCGTACTTTTTTTCCAGTTTAGAAACTAATTACACAAACATGTCCTGGCAAAGCTACGTGGACAACCTGATGGCTGATGGCAGCTGCCAGGACGCGGCCATTGTTGGGTACGCGGACGCCAAATACGTCTGGGCATCGGTTAACAACGGTACCTTTGTCAATATAACGGTTAGTAATCTCCACATTGCCTTCGTCTGCGGTTATCCGGAGGGAGGGAGATATTTATTTATTTTTTGCATGCCCGCGTTTGCCTCCATACGAGTCGGGCCTTGTTGAATGGGGATAAGCGAGCGGTGTGGTACACATGGTATCCGGTCAGCGCACCGCAAGATGGACCGGCTCGGAGTGCGTTGTTGCTTTTCAGCCCGTCGTCAAAGATATTTATCGCTTTTCTTCTTCTTCTTCTTCTTTTTTTTTAAATCGATCCCACTCGGCAAACTCTGCTTTCAATTGATTGTCTTTTTTTTTTTTTTTTTTTTTTAAAGAATCGACCGACACGACAGTCGGAGTTCACCCGAGCTAAGAGCCGAGCGGTGCCGCGAACTCGAGCTAAAGGAGGGGTGGGGGTGGGGGTGGGGGGGGCGGCTAACTTAGCAAGCCAGCTAGCGGGGGCGCATCGAGCCGCGTTTTGTCAGCGATAACCGGACAGTTGAGGTGAGAAAAGTCGGATAAGGCGCGACGGACTTCCAGACTTTACTCTAAACGCGGCGGTGGTTCAATTTTTTTTTTTTTTTTTTTTATATATATCAACAAAGCGCGTCTAGACCGAAGGAATGTTAACGTTGATTAGCGGTTAGCTCGGATCGGGCCGGTCACCCCCCTCCCCCCCCCACCTCCCCTTCCTCTCCCCCCACCTCCATCGGAAATTCATTGCGAGCTTCACGCTAAAAGCGCAGAGTTAGCGCTGCTTGTACGCGCTGGTCTCCATCGTCCTTTTTCTCCCCCTCCTCCACCTCCTCCTCTTCCTCCTCCTTTACTCCGCTTCTGTGAATCACGCTGCCGCTGCCGCCCCAAGATGGCGGACACACTCCCAGTTTCTTATTCATTTTCGTTCATGGAAGCTGAACGAAGGCGTCGGTGAACGCGTGTAGCGGCGGAGGGGCCCCGCGTTGCACATTGTGCGCGTAAAAACAAAGAAAAGACGAGATATAAAGAAAAGCTTCGTGGCTCTTAATCGATTGCTGCGCTTATGTACATCTAACTTGCTAAATATAAGTCGCCTATGGCGTTTTCCGCGAGCCTCCATTTTGTCTGTTAAATTAATTATCGGGTAATAATTTAAATATTTGCGTGAAAGTGGGGCCCGGCGTGAGTCATGATGTGAATGAGGGGGGGGAAATAAATCAAAGTTGGGTTTGATGAGCGTTAAGGACGTGATAATAAGCACCGGGGAGAGACACGGTGAGCTGAGGGTTACTTTGGGAGTGTCCACGGGGCTGAGGGTGGGTAACGTTGTCCTTTTCTCTTTGAAGACGGACCGTGTAATAATAAATGGACATTTATTTATTTATTTTAAAGCGTTGTTTTTCATGGAAGAAGTCTGCTCACCGGCAGCCGGTCCGGTTTTTGGTTTAAACCCGGTGTTTGTTGTTTGTTTGTTTTAGATTTGGTGAACGACATTCAAGTTGAGACGTGAAACTGAAGGGCGACTTTTCACGTGTGTGTGTGTGTGTGTGTGGGGATAAAAAAAAAAATGGAGGAAGAGGAGGGGAAGGAAAAAAAGAAGAAAAAAAAAGGACTCTCGGTGTAATTAATTAGCTGACCTGGGCATGCTGCTAGCCGCCGTGCTAACGTTATCCGAACCAGCAGAAATCCTTTTGAGTTTCCTGTTTTTCGCCCTAAAGGGTTTGTGTGTGTGTGTGTGTGTGTGTGTGTGTGTGTGTGTGTGTGTGTGCGCGCGCGCGCGCCTGCCTGCCTGCCATGACTGTGCAGTTCTGGAGTTGAGGGCGCCGCCTTTTGTTCTGCAGATTGGGTCCAAGTAAACCGGTTTCGATAAACACCGTTGTTTATTGATGGCGTTAAAAGTGTGCATTTAAAAAAAAATATATATATTTTTTTTTTTTTTGTGGTACGTGCTCAAGAGTACACTGCAGCAATAGAGGTGAACTAATCAGCAGTATTCACACATTGGATGAGATTTCTCAACACCGCGTTGTTGGCCTCTGAGATTTCAGGACTTGCCACCGGAGGTATAATGGAGGCAGCTGCGTCTTAAAACGAGTCCGGTGTGCACTTTGATCTGTCCAGGCCTCCGTAGTCTTTATCTGTACCCGAGCACAGCCGTCTGTAATGAGCTGAACGTTTAAAAAACAACAACAACAAAAGCAACCGATTATTTAACGTTTGCCACGTTGGGTCAGATTCCCAGTCTTTATGATTTGGCTTTGCAAGACTTTACTAATTTCTAAGGTTTCAAATTGTACGCCTTAACTTGAAGGGACAACTTAAACTAAGCAAATGAGAAAAGCACATTTGTAGTATTGTCAGAGCTCTCGCAGCCATATTTCTTAACAGTCGGCATACTTGTACTTGGCATCCGGCCACCTGCAGATCCTGTTGAGGTCGTCTTCCGAGGTAGATTTCGTTTATAAAAGGAATGAAGCTCGGAGGTGTTTTGCATGCTTTGGTTTTGTCAAACCAAATTGGTTCGGGAGAAGGCATTTTGTCTTAAGGTTTTTAATTGGAGCTCAGAGTTGGTTATATGGCTGCCTACATTTTTGAACGTCTCCTCTAGCTGCTGTACGACTAAGTGTCGTAAACTGGTGCCACATTGATTTTTACTCTGAGATAGAAATTCTGCCGAGGTGTATAGATCAAGGAAAATCCTAAAACACTATGAAATGAGATTTTTTTTTTTTTTTAAAAAAAGGGAGAGAGAGACTGCAGTCATGAGTAAAAAAAAAAAATCTGTAAACTAAGAAAATCTGCACCTTGAAGCCATCCACAGCTAAACCCACATGGCTCATGTCCTCAATTTAAAAAGTCTTGAGCGTTAAAAAACAACAACCTCGCGTCTTAACTTTTGCTCTGCATAACCATGTAATGTATCTTGAAGCCACACTGGTGGGCTGCTGGCAACTTTTTGTTTTTTAAAGTCTCTCTACCCGAATGTTTTGCTATTCCACACAGATGAGTAGACGTCACTGACTTGTCGCTTTTGTGCTTTCCTCCCAGCTCGATGAAATCAACGTGTTGGTAGGAGTGGACCGTCGGGAGGCGTTCTTCACCAGTGGACTGACCTTAGGCAAGAAGAAGTGCTCCGTAATCAGAGACAGCCTCCTGCTTGAAGGCGACTGGACAATGGACATCCGGACAAAGAGTCAAGGAGGAGAGCCAACATACAACATTTCTGTAGGCAAAGCAGGCACAGGTGAGCATAACATTCACTGTGGTTGTTCTCGACAGCGTGTATATTTTAGTGGCGACACAGTAGCCTGCTTTGAGATATATATATATATATATGTGTGTGTATGTATGTGTGTATATATATATATATATATAATGTATATAGTACCTCTAGTTGAGCTATTTTAGTGACTTTTGTGTTGTGCGTGCATGCGAGATGGATGTTGAATGCACCTTTCCTCAATATATATATATATATATAATGACAGACGGGTATAAAATGTCAGTGTCGGCCGATTATGATAGTGAGCAAGTTTATATCGGGTATAAGGGCAGAAATAAACATTCAAGTTGTTTTGGCGCCATCTCGTACCGAGAGGTTTATGAGACCAGGGTAGACGGGATTTTACCTTAACTTTTGGCACGGGTCAGTCATAGTTGCCGTTTTAATTTCTGTGATATTTATATTTTGTATGCAAGGAAGACTTAACATCTGCTGATGAACAAATTCTAGCGTAAAAGGTACGAGTCGTGTCGGCTCCCTCCCTTTTTAGCACAATGAATCTGTTGTACCGGGAGATTTTTGGCTTTAGTTTACCGTCGGTTAATTCTGATCTTTCATTTTTAACATGTCCCTTTTCCTAATTATTCAGATTTTCACACGACTGCCGCTTATTACAAGATTCACGATTTTAAAATTCACGCATGCATTGGATTATCCTCTTGTGTAAATGGTATTGCGTAATCATAGTAGATGAAAGTTCGATCTATATTAGGGTGCAGCTCAGTCTTAAACTTCAGCATCACTGTTAGTCAGTTAAATTGAAGATGTATCTGTTGGCTTTCATTTGCTGCAGGCTCTTAAACTCCCACCAACAAAGCTGGCACTGGATTTTGTGCATAGTTGAAATGTTTTAAAGGCCACAAGCACCCTTGGATCACTTGCCGAAAAGCATCTTTTTAAACAAAGTGTGTGTGTGTGTGTGTGTGTGTGTAGACGATGTATTAAAATTGAAAGTAATATGCATTCCACGTACTTAAAATTTGATGCGCGAGTGCTGAAGTCTTCCAAAAAATTGAAGTCACGGCAGCCTATAAATGTTCAAAATAGTGTTTCCAAAAGGCCAGAAGCCGGACAATGATATGACTGCAAAATGGTTACCAGCCCCGCACACCCATCTTGAAGATCTCCTTTGGCATCAGATCAGATACCATATTAGAAATTGAAGTTCTGTCCCTCGGTGGGACGGGCCTGAGAGTTGTGCCAGTTTAATGTTGCCTGTATGGGCCCCGATGCCCCGTCCTCTCCTCCTCCTCCTCCTCCTCCTCCTCCTCCCCCCGCTCCGCCCAGCGAGCTACTAAAGCGCACAGGTGAGAACGTATCTGGGCGAACCGATTCCTGTCTCAACACAACCGGGGGGGGCCTCCCGACTCTCGGGCCGGGCTCTTCTAAACTTCCTGAACTGCATGCATCTCTTCTCCTTCCCGGTTAACACCCCCCCCCCCTCCCCCGCCTTCAAACTGCGACTCACATGCTTCCACTCTGTCCCGGTAACCAACGTATTCAGGGTTTTTACATGTATTGAGGAGAGGTACTCCCGAGCATGCTGCTTTGCACGTGCGCTGCGTTAGTGCTGGTTGTCAGTCAGAAGCTTCATTTTCTTTATTTTATTTTTTTCTGCTGGCGCGGCGCACGTCGACAGATTAAACGAAGACCCGGCTCCTCGGCTAAGCGTGCAGCGGGAATACAAATGAACCGCGCACGTACGCTTAGTTGCTCCACACCGGCAGTCACCCAGACCGAACCGACTTGACCTCCCATTTGAGGTGTAAATTGCGACTAAAGCATATCGACGTGGTATTTTGGGCCAAAAGCACATTATGAGGTGGTAACGTTTCTGGTCGCCGCCGGTGCTTTCAGAAAAGTGTCACGAAGATCAAGATCAGTAGTCTGGTTTTGAGCCACACAACAACAACAAAAAAACTTTTTTTTTTTTTTTTTTTTCCTTAAAGACATTAAATCTATTTTCTGGCGCAAAGTGTCTCATTTGATAAAGGAATAAAACTTTCGTACAGCTTGTCTGATGGCCTTTCGTCCAAATTTAAACGCTTTATGGCAAGGTTTTAGAGTAATGGGGGGGGTTGCATTATTTAAATAATTTTTTATTTTTTTAATTAGCTGTTTAAACACGGCGTCTTTAAAGACCTGTATGTGGACGAGCTGCGCCTTTTTTTTTTTTTTAATTGATTTTTGTTGTTGTTGTTGCTTTAGCTCAGCTTGGAGCAGCTCGTCTCCTATCGGCGACCGCGACGCTAAACGTCGCGTTCGGCGCTTCGGAGACGTCGACCCCCCACCCCCCCCCAAACGGCAGCTCCGTGCCGCTCCTTCCGGTTTTTTGTTGTTGTTTTTTTTTCGGTCGCCGCGAGTGGTTGAGCAGACTTGACGAAGCAGCTTTGCATGTATCCTTTACATCCGTTCTCCTGTTGCACTCTACTCTTTTTGCCTTCCTAATTGTAACGTGCCATGTCTCGTTTCACCGCCAGCCGCAGCACTGATAAGGAAGTGAATGTTTAAACCCTCGGGCACCGCTCCGCTCTCCGTGCAGTCGTCCTCCTGGCGTAGCCGTCCCGTCTCGTCCTGCTGCTGCTGCTGCTGCTGCTTTCGGCTCCGTCTCGTCTCACCTTTTTTTTTGTGTGATCGCCGCACCTTCTCTAAATGTCCCTTCTCTCTCTGTCTCTTTTTCTTTCAGTCTTGGTCTTGGTAATGGGCAAAGAAGGGGTCCATGGAGGCGGATTGAATAAGAAGGCATACTCGATGGCAAAATACTTGAGGGATTCAGGGTTTTAGTTTTAGTTTTGACGTAGCTTATGTGGTGTAGTTGAGGTGGGGGGGGGGGGGAGGATGGGGGAGAACCCCCGACCCCCCCCCCCCCACCCCAAAAAAAAAAAAAAAAAAAAAACCAAAAAAAAACACATAAAACTCGGAAGAAAAAAAAAAAAAACATACAAAAAAAAAAAAAGATGTTACTGTCAAGCCCATGTTTCCCTTCCCCTTCCCTCACCCCCCTCCCCTCCAAACAGCCCCATTTAAACAGGATCCCAGGAGCGTATCTAACACGGCACAGGGTTCAGACTCTGCTCCCAACAATGTAGCCCCCCCCGTATTTAGCAGAGGTGGCAATAAGTGTGTTCTTTTCCAGCCCTGCTGTCATCATGCCTGTTCATTTATTGTATTTTTTGTTTGTTTTTTCCTTTTGTGTACTCCAGTATTGGTTATAGTCATGGGGAAGGAAGGTGTCCATGGAGGGCAGCTCAACAAGAAAGCATTTCATTTGGCCGAATACCTGAGGAAGTCCCAATACTAAAGCAGCCTGTACCCAGCTATCTAGCAGCGCACCCTTACCACCCTGTTGCTTTTCACACTACAAGTCCTAGTTGGTAGTTCAATTTTTTTTTCTTTCTTTCTTTCTTTCTTTCTTTCTTTCTTTCTTTCTTTCTTTCTTTCTTTCTTTCTTTCTTTCTCTGCCTTCTCCCCCCTCCCCCTCCATTTGTTATCCCTCTTTTCGTTGTCATACTCCCCTAACCCGTCGTCCCTCGACACACTCGCGCTATGTACTCTTAAACCCCCCCACCCATCCCCCTTTTTAAGCACTCGAAGTTGATCCAGAGCAAAGATGAGCATGTTGCTAACAGGATGTCACGACAAATCTGTACTTGACGAAGACCAGCAAAAGAAAAATGAAAAACATAAAAAATAAATCCCCAAAAAACGATTCTGGCAGAACACTCGGACAATGAAAGCTGTAGCGTCAATTTGAAGTCGATATTCTATTTCTTTTGTTCGTCACGGTGGCCGTCACTTAATCCCTCCCAAACCTGACCGTGACACCCCCCCCCCCCCCCCCACCCCACCCCGAGCAGCCGACGCCTGTAGAGCCCTTCAGCTGTAACGGAGCTCGTCACGTCTTCCTCTTTTTAAATTTTGTTTTAATTTTTTTATTATTATTTCCTCCGTGTCCCGGAGGGGGGACCGTGTGCGTTTCTCGGCCTGCCGTCGTTTCCCTCCCACTGTCACCACTACACCCCCCACCCACCCACACACACGCCAAATTGTTCAGTTCCTCCCCGTTTCCCCCATCCCGTTTGCTTAATTAGGCGACACTACAAACCTCACAGGAGACCCTTCATCACCCTACTCACCCTCCAGATTCACCGCTCTGTCCTGAATACACTTTGTAAAGGAGGTGGGGGGAGGGGGGGGGGCGGTGTGGATCGGATCGGATCGGCTCCGCTATCATGACCTGGCTTCCCAAGCGTTGCCGTCGTCCAGGTTCTGGTAGCCTCTCCTCCCGGCATCACAACCTCCCCGACTACACGACAACAACAACCCCTGGACATTCCACAGTAACAATGGCTCAGGCACTTAATACTGTTTTGTTTGCCAGCTCCTGTAATATATATATATTATTTTATTTTTTTTTTGAAAGGCTGCCATTTTTTTTTTGGACAGTAGCTATCCCAGCATATACCCACCTGGAGTGTGTTCCAGTTTGAATTTTTTTTTTTTTTTTTTTTTTTTTTAATAGGACCAAGTGAAGTTGAAGCTCGGGTGTTTATACAATTGCTCCAAGTCATGTGAACAATGACTGCTAACTTCTTTTTCTGATAAAGGAAACACTAACAAGTCAGTCATACTATGGTTACAAATATAAAGCTACAGGAGAGGTAAGGGTGGGGGGAGTATCTGAAGGAAGAGGGGGGGGGGGGGGAATGCTCGTCAGGTTTTTTTTTTTTTTTTTTGGTTTGTTGTTTTTCCTTCTTTACTATTTAGAAGAACAAACGACTGCATTTGTACAAACCCATGCTGTGTTGACAACTACAAAACTGTGGAATAAATTGCCTTTTACTCTTTAGTCAACCGAGCTCTGGGGTATCACACGGTCTGTCCACGCTCAGTACTGCTTACTGTAACGTCCAACCGAAACGAACCAAACATTTAAAAGTAGAAATGACACTCGATGGGAGATGGGATTAGTTGGAATGAAGACGCTCATGGTTTTCTTGTCGAAACTTGACTGCAGAACCTGTGTATCCTGTGCCATAACGTAGAGAGATCTGTTGCTGTTGTAAAACTGATTTTACCCACTGTCCACTAAGAAGTCATTTCATTGGCACTTTTCTCTTTCTCTTGTTGGGTTTTTATTTTTTTTTTTTTTTTTTTGCTTCTGCTCCACTGTTTAGGCTTTGTGGGATATGTGTACTCCATATAAAAAAAAAAAAAAAAACTTTAAAAAAAAACGACAAAAAAAAAAAAATCTGTTTCAAGTCCCGTTTGCTGATTTGTTCATTTCTTTTCCTCACCACTTTTATTTTTTCTTACATCTGGGATACAGTCTCTTTAATGCATCTGATTTCATATGCATAAAACCAAGAAATGCCATAAATTGATTTATCACCTTGTTTACAGACAGATCAAATAAATTTATTCCAACCAGATAAGTGTCTACTGTGCTATTGTTTTTGATAATGTTTTATATATATATATATATATATATATCTCTTTTTTTTTTTGCCAACTGCTGGTTGAGAAGCTCGATGTCACTCTTGCTCGTTAATTAAACCTAAATTAAGAACATGGCACAAAATGGCTAACCCCGGCTCTCCGTAAAAGGCAAATCAGAAGGTCTCCCGATGTTGTGGGTTTAAATCTTCAAATTTAAAGAGGATTTCTCCCGGCGGGAGTCGCGGGACGGTTTTCCAGCCCCCTCGGTAATCAAGACTGTTGGTAACGTAGACCGGTCGGGAGCTTCATCCGCACAGCTTTCCCACAGCCTGCTTTTTTTTTTTTTTTTTTTTAAAGAGTTTAGTGATGGATTTTATTTACAGCAGGGACCATGTACAAAATGCATAAATCTAAAAGAAGGAAAAAAAAAACAACTGCTTTGTACCAGATTTGGCTCATTTCCATTCCGGGTCGGTTTTCGTCGCCGTCCCGGAGCTTCCGCTCACCGGCATCATGATCATCAGCAGGCGGGAGTTTGGATAGCTCTAGAAAGGTTTTAGTTTATTTGTGGCCTCCGGACGCATCGAGGCGGATTTACTATCGCAAAACATAGGCTGCAGATGGGAGTTTTAAACCGCCGGTTTAACCTCAAGTTGGATCAGAAAAAAATAAAATCTGAATTTGAAGACCGTGCGACGGGACGCGAAGCTCCAGGAACGGCTTACCGGATGGACCGAGATGATGGGACTCGACTATTCGGGATGTTTTTTGTTGTTTTTATTTTACAGACCTGAAATTAAAAGGAGGGTGGAAGCGGTTGGAGTGAATCACTTTTGACGGTGAAACGTTTCCTCGACTCGTTTTATTGAGGTGAATTGGTATTCGAGTACAGACATACATGAGCAGGAAAACACTTGAGATGAAACCAAAAAAAAAAAAATACACAGACTTGAGAAGGCAACAGGATTTATCAACAACAACAACAACAAAAATCAAAGCCACGTTATGAAAAACAATAACAAAAAAACGTCTGCGTGTTTACTATAAACGGTGTCGTGAGATGAAACGAGATCGGGTCGGTCAGATGTGCGTTAGAAGAACCCATCGAGCGGTAACTTGCGAGTTGTTAAATGGACGTGACGGTCCCGCAAGCGGCCGAAAGAAGTTTCACCCCGAGCCGGGTTTGGCTGCGTTTTGTCGCCGTAAACCGATTTAAAAAAAAAAAAAAAACCCAAAAAACAAAACTCGTGGCACAAAACGCGGCGAGCGCCTCCGCGCTCCTTCCGACGTCGGGCGAGAAAGAAATTGGCAAAAACCGCAGCGCCGCGTCTTTCAACGTTTCCGTACTAGTTAGTGTAATTAACAAAACAAAACAAACAAAAAAGGATGCTGCATAGCTGTCACGTGAATGTAGCATAAACATGTATGTACAGTAATGTACACGTAGGATAGGAGATAATCAAAGGTTAAAATGCAACTTATTGTGATCTATACTTCATATATATATATACAGTGCTTTGTGTCGAGCGTGTGTGTGTGTGTGTGTGTGTGTGTGTGTGTGTGTGTGTGGGACCGCTGGACCTTTCCACTGTGTGTGTGTGTGTGTGTGTGTCATCTTTTCATGCCTTAAGAGAGCACAGTACAGCAGTCTCACTGTACATCATCAGTCCTGTTGAATCTGCGCCCTCCACCCCCTCCCCCCCTCCTCCTCCTCCTCCTCCACCCCCTCCACCTCCCCCACCCCCAAGAGAAAACACACAGGCCGTCACACGCTTCGTCCAGCACGGCGTTTGGAAACAAAACAATTTGAACGAGTACGGAGGGTGAAGTGATGACGCACTGAGAGCTGCGACAGGAGAACTGAGATGATGAATCTGTCCCCCGCTGCCCCCCCCGCCCCCCGCCCCAACGGAAGTCTCTGCAGCGGGGGTGGGGTGGGTGGAGGCCGGGCTTCGTTAAGAGACCAGTGAGGCCGGCCGACGTGTCCCTCAGGCCCGGGGCAGGTCCTGCTCGAGGCCTTCGGAGCACGGCTGCTGCATCTGCACCACCACGGTCTCCACGGTGACCTCCTCGTCGCTGTCGCTGCTGTCCAGCTCGTCGTCCTCGTACTCGGAGGAGTCCTGGTCCTGCTCGGAGCGCGACGCCCCCGACATGGTGCCGAAGGAGTGGGCGCTGGTGGAGGCCAGGGAGCGCAGCAGCGGGGTGCTCTCCGACACCTCCTCGTTCTCCTCGGGCCCGCTGTCGCCCTCCTCCGAGTCGGAGTCGGAGTCGCCCTGCGACGGGACCACCTTCTGCTTGCACACCGGACACGTCTTCTTGGTTTTGGTCAGCCAGGGGTCCACGCACTTACTGTGGTAGGCTGAGGACAACAAGAACACCCTCTTTTTAATGGCCTCGCATCCCCCCCCCCTCCCACGCCCACCCCCCACCAGATGTGGATAATACTGGATATTTGTCGTCTGCTAAAACAAACAAATAACACAAGCAAAAAAAAAAAAAGGGATTCTTTTGGGCGTGATCTTTAAGCAGCGTCCCGAGGACGAGGTGTGGTGCGCGGGAGCGTTCGGACTCACCATGAGAACACGGCAGCACCCGGAGTTTGTCCCCCTCTTCGTATTCGTCCAGGCAGATGGCGCAAACGTCGTAGTTGTCCCCTGAATCCGACAACACAGGACAAAATTCATCTTCAGACCGGGTTTTGTTTTTATTTTTTTATTTTTTTTTAATCTTTCACCGAACACATTTGGGAGAAGCATTTCGCACCGAGCACCCGCGAATCTCCCCGCCGGCCGATCCGGGAGGATTTAACGTCCATGGAAGACGCCGCGCCCGAGGGGGGTGGGGGAGGGGGATGGGGGTGGGGTTTGAAAATAAAATTTAAAACGAAACAAAACAAACAAAACAACAACAAAAAAAACGGCTTGCGCGGAAAGCGAAGCAGAGCGAGGAGCGCGCTACGGACGGTGGAGGGGTGAGGCGGTCCGCTCGGACCCGCGTGGTCGGAACAAATCATTTGCGAGGCAGAGCGGCTCTTCCCACCCTTCACCGACCCCGACGCGTCGCACCGACCGACCGACCGCTCTGGCTCCTTGGTGTTGTCCTGAGTGCGCAGGGAACGAACCGGTTTTTTGTTTTGTTTTCCTGTTGTCCTGAAGGTCACTGAGGTCGTCGTATCTGCCCCCCCCCCCCACACACACACACACACACCCCGAGTTCCTTCAATTCTGGGTCACTTGTCCACATGCGTTCCCTCCCCCGTTCCCCCCCCCCCCCGAACTGCTCCTACCCTGCCTGCCTTGCGGGGAGGGAGGTGCTCGAAAGCTGAGGAATTTCTCAAAAGCCCTCCCTTTCGCATTCCTCAGCGTTCTTCTCCCTTTTCCTTCCCTTCCTGCCCGGGCTTGCGGAGGGGCGGGGGCGAGGGTGGGGGCGAGCGGGGGGGGGGGGGGCTGCGGGCCGGTGTGTTTATGTAAGCTCTAAATGAGCATGGTTTCTCCCTCTCCCTCTCTCCCCCCCTCCTCCCTTCTGTGTCGGTGCCAGGGCTGCATGTGACCGTATAAGGATGGGAAGTCACATCCACCACCACCACCACCACCCCCTCCCTCTCCCCCCGCCCCCTTTCTTTTCGTCAGCAACTTCAACTCCAGGCAACATCGTCAACTCTGCTCCCCTCTTTACACTTTCCGCTTTTTCGGAACATCATCCCCATCATCTTTTACCCGACGCTCTCTTCCTCCCTTTGTCCGGGGGGGGGGGGGGGGGGGGGGGGGGGGGGGGGTCGCACACTCAGGAAATGCTGACCTGTCGGGCAATAACAGGGGAGCTATTCTGAGAAAATATTTCAGCAGCTCTCTGAACTCCGAGGACTGATGTGTGTGTGTGTGGGGGGGGGGGGGGGGGGGACGAGGAGGAGGAAATGAACAGGGCCGTGTATTTGCTCAAACAAGACACCGTCGTCGCTACACCTCCGACGGGCCGTTTGCGCCACCGCGGGGTTTTCAAACCTGACAACTGGACTGGAGAGCCTGGAGATGCCTGTGAAGCGGGTGGAGGGGTGGAGGTGGGGGTGGGGGTGGGTGGCAGGGAGAAGGCTACAGCGCAGAGCGCTCCTGCGGCAGAACATAATTCACAGTCGGGTCCAGTCGCCCGCCGTCCCAGAACAAATTACCCGCACGGGCGCTTGATCAAAGACACGCGGCTGTGGACGCCACCCGCCCGCTCACTTCTGCAGCCTCCCAGCCGGGCAGCGCCACGGCGACGTCACGTCACTCCGCGCGAGAATCCGAGCACGTCGACCGGCACGGTTAAAAGCCGAGCCTTCGCCGCGATAGACGGGTCGCCCTTCGTCGGGGGGCCGCAACGCGCCGCCCGCCTCGGCTGGGGTTTTCGCTGGAGGCAGCTTCGAAGTCGGGCAGAAACGTTTATTTTTCAAGGCC
The DNA here is from genome assembly GCF_029030835.1 of Brachyistius frenatus. NCBI lineage: Eukaryota > Metazoa > Chordata > Actinopteri > Embiotocidae > Brachyistius > Brachyistius frenatus. The sequence goes on along the minus strand of NW_027210640.1, from coordinate 130,595 downwards.
GCCCCAAAAAACATCCAGTTTGGTGTTTGGCCGGTTTTCAGATGCTGGGAATCCCTTACATTTACGTTTCGGGGCCAGTAGCACATACTAAAAAAAAAAAAAAAAAAGGCTTCGGGAGCCAGTGCGGTTCTCCGTTCTTTTTTTTTCATTAATCAGCTCGCCTGCCAGCATTCCCGGCTCTCGGAGGAACCGCGCTGTCCCACTGAACTTCTGATGAGCGCAGAATGTGTGTAGCGGAGCTCGGGCGAGGGGGGGCGGAAGAGAGGATGACCGAAAAACTGGATGAGGGGGGGGGGAGGGAGAAGAAGAAGAAGAAGAAGAAGAAAAAAAGAAAGCGTCCGCACAATTCGTCATTCGCTTGAACCAACCAGACGAGGGCAACTGGCAACGAGGCCAGCGAACTGAGAGGCAGAGAGAGGTCCTCTGTACTGACATGGACATGCTTCACACACTGAGACACTGCAGCTGCCCTGTTCAGAGTGTGTGTGTGTGTGTGTGTGTGTGTGTGTGTGTGTGTGTGTGTGTGTGTGTGTGTGCGTGCGCTTTGCTCTCTCCCTTCGGGTTTAGAGGCAGAAAGGTCCACGGAGGGGTGGAGTGACTCATGGCAGGCGGGGAGGAAACAAGCCCGGAGAGGTCAGAGGTCAGATGAAGAGTCCAGGCTCTCCCAAGTCTAAACCGAGGAGTCAAAAACAACCCCCCCCCCCCCCACCCACCCCCCCTCCGTTCCCTCAGCCGGTTTTGCCTTTCGCGGTTTCTGACTCCCGACGTCCGTCAGACGTCGAGGCTTTACGGCCAGAGCGGAGGTGACAATAAAAAAAATTAAAAAAAAGTAAAAAAAAAAAAACAACCCCCGAAGCACAAGTCAACCTAACGGCGGAGCGGCGCCGGCGTTACACAATCCCGTACACCCGCGCGGATCTCACGCCGACTCAAACACGGTCAGCGGGCGAAAAACTATGAAAGCAAACACTGAAATGCTGGTAAATTAAATAGTCGCTCAACAACGGCAGCGGAGAGAAAAATGCGACGAGGAAATGAAAAAAAAACAAAAAGAACAGCAAAAAAAACGGCTCGATAGAACCAACGCCGAGGTGATGGACAAACGTCTGACTTTGGCCAACGTAAGCTCGTCTGCCAGAGAAGGTAGGCGGTGGGCGGACGCTCTCGTCAGCAGAAAATTCAGACACGGCGACGGATTTGGGTTTATCGACCGCCGCCATCTTTTGGCGATTGACGAAGCCGGAAAACTCAAATTGGGACAAACGGGGGCGACTCCTTGGTGGAGCTGAGGCGAGACGAGGCGAGCGAGCGTTCGCCAACGCAGCGGAAACACAATACTCGTAAAAACCTTTAATGTCTTTTAAAAAAGAACCGGGTCAAGTACCAAATTAAAAAAAAAAAAAAAAAAAAAGGGGGCCATTGGGACCATAAAGTCACTGATGACATGTGGACCGTGTATCGTAGAGAGAACGTGAGAAGTGCTTTCAGTCCCCAGTGGTCAAGTGTGGGAACTGCAGTTCCAAAACACACACCCCCCCCCTCCTTCTCCACCGGAGTCCAAGCTCAGCATTATCTTCTGCGACCGAGGCCAAGGGCACCGTTAGGCATCTTTCCCACTCCGTGCTGCAGGCGTCCCCGTCGATGCGCTGATGTACCCCCGAGTTCAGGCACGGAGCCCAAAAAAAAAAAAAAAAAAAAAAAAGTGCCGGGCGGGAACGGGAGCAGCGGCGAGTCGTGAGCGGCGCCGGTGAATCGTGCGGCACCGAGATGTCCCAAAAGCAACGCTACGGCTAAAAATGTCTCGTGTGTCACAACGGGGAGATTAAGAAGAAGAAGAAGAAGAAAAAAACACACACACACACACACACACACACACACACACACACACACACACACACACACAAAACCGTCTGCTGTGAACGATGAACGCTGGCTGGTTGATGAGCTCGTTGTTGTTTGTGTGTATACGGAGCCGCCAGCTCTCATTCAGCATGGCGCTCCTCACGATAAACACATTTAAAAAAAAAAAAAAACCATATGAAAACTGTTTTGTGATATTTTTTTATTCCACCTGCTGTGACCGGCACCTGCGCGACCCCGCGAGCGCAGCTGCTCGACGGCAGACAGCCGGGTCGGTGACGCAAACTCGGGTGTGTGATGCGAAGAGTGGCCGACGTAAGCTCTCTCTCTCTCCTTTCTGACTCCACACTTCCTGTTGTTGTTTTGTTGTTGTTGTTGTTGTTTTTTTTCTATTTTCAAAAGAATCGAAATAACTCGGTTTAAATTGGGTGCACTTTACCTTTAAGCGACTGAAGACGCACAGGTATCATAAAGCAAGCAGCGCTAGTGTTTTTTTTGTTGTTTTTTTTAAGTTCAGAGAAGCTAAATCCCATTATTAGAGCTCTCACTCTTACCCGAGGTAAACGCCACCGCCCGACATCACACCTCACCAGACGACGGAGGAGGCGGTGCCCCACTGTTTCCGGTGCTCAAACCAGGGCGCTTGGTCCCTTTCCAAGCTCGCATTGCTCCAAACCGCAGGGCTTAAAAGGTGATTAGGTGGAGATTTGGTGTCCCCTTCCTGTGTCGCCAAACGCTCCCGATTCAGCTGACGGCAGCGCAGACGCCGCCCCGCGGGGCCGTTTCCCGGACATCCGAACTCTCTTGTCGTGGCCGGGGCCGGGCCGGGCCGTCGCGGTGCCCGGTTGGGAAACCCCCCCCCCCCCCACCCGAGTCAGGGCGGGCGCCGCTCGCGGGCGCTGCCGTGAGAGCGCTCAAAAAAACCACAGAGCCCGACGGGGACCCTTCCAGCTACGCGAGCGGCGCGCGCGAGCTTTTTTAGCCGGTGCCGCTGCACGTGCGTCCGTTTTCCCTGCCAGGAGGGGAGGAGCGGCTCGGCTCGTATTGGCAATTAGCGGTTTTGCCTAGGGGGAGGGGGGGGTACTTATTATGCGCCACCCATTTTCAACAAAGCTCCCTGGTGTTTTCCCTGCACAGCTGAGTCAGTCAGGGGCTCTCCAGTCTGCAGAAAGCAGCTGCAGCAGGAAACCCGGCCGCCACGGGAAAGAAAAAAACCCACAAAAAAAAAAAAAAAACCACCGACACACAGTCAAACTCATCCGAGCGTGGCGCAGAGACGATTTGCATTTCAAAACAACGCTATTGCTAGTCTGACCCTTTGCACGCACACAAAGGGAAAGTCAGAGTTGGACTTTTTTTTTTTTTTTTTTATCTGGAAGGGCTCAAGAAGTTTCTAGTCAACCGCTACAGCCGAGATCTCTTTTTTTTTTTTTTTTTTACTGTATCCCACTTCTTCTCTTCAGTCTTTACAAACACGCGCTGCATCTGCCCCAACAGGTTTTGAGGTAAAAACACAAAGTACGTGCAAGTTTTGACTCAGTCAGGCCTCTCGGCAGATTCCAAAACCATCTGTCATGTGTCCAGTCTTAACAGAGAGGCGCTGTAATCTGCCACGGTGGGCTTTATAGGGAAGGAAAAAAAAAAAAAAAATCAAGTCCATATTAATCCGATTTGTTCCAAGGTGCAAAGCTCCGGGGGAGGAATGAAGTGTCGTTAATGCGTTGATGACATCTCTTTCCCGGGCTGAATCATGTGAGGAAAAGCAGCGGGGAAGTGGAGGAAGTGCCATCGCCACGGAGACTCGGGGTCAAAGGCTTGAGTTTGAAGTTTTGATCACTTGTTTCAGGGTAAAGTAGAGGGCTCGCGCACAGTGTTCGATTTTTATTGCGTTTATTGAGATCTGACTCGATCTGACTGGGAACCTGAGGACATTACGCCCCGCCTGCCGATAGCGGAAACCCGACTGGACCACAGGGTTGTCAATCAAACCGACACACCCGTGTCAGTTTAGAGGCCTAATATCTAATTAATGGTGGAATTATTTTCCGATGGACCACCAGATAACTAATCAGAAGGAGGGACTTTGGCGAATGACATCATAATGACCAGTGGGGGGGGGGGAATAAAATCTATTGACTTCGTATTTCATGAGATGTTGAATGGCAGTCGATGGAGCCGGAGCCTGTTCGGAGCCCACCCCTGGAGGCCCTCGGAGGTATTGCGGTTTAAGGCCCTTCGGCATCAGCATCGTTTTTCAAACCCGGAAGCAACCTTCCCTTTTACGCACAGTCCACACCGGACTCACCGACTGAAACAGATCGGTGTCACGGACAGAGAGGTAAATGTAACTCTCTGACCCTTGGCATTACTTCAGTCCCCATACTGGACGGTACAGATGACGCTTTCGCTTGACTAGAAATAGCTCTACAGACGCTGCACACCGAGATGTTTGGGACTGCTTCCCTACCTTTCTTGTACTTGTGAATGGGAAGTTTCTTCAGCTGATCTTTGCGCAGGCGGCTCCTCCGAGCCCTGTGCCGATCCTGGACAAACTTGCTGATCTAGTCGCAGCGGAAAAAAAAAAGAAGAGAATAATGTCAACATTGTTGGACTGGGAACTTAAAACACACGCACACTTTTCTTGTTCTTGTTCAGAGTCCAAAAATATTTAACTGGGATTTTTATCTCCACAACTGAGTACAAGTTAAACATTTTAAGCTTCAGCATGCTGCTGTTTTTTTTTTCACTTTCAGTTGCAGACAGATATTTTACTTCTTATTCATCAAATTAACAAAAGTACATTTTTATCTCTTGATTAATGAAAGACTTTAACCGTGAGTTCAAATGAAGGTGTCTGAAATGTGCCTACCATGAAAACAACAATGAGGATGAGGCAGATCCCCACGATGATGAGGAAGGGGATCAGGTAGTATTCCAGCGGCAGGCTGAAGTCCGGCATGAGGACCGCATGTCCGCTAGAAAAACAAGCAGAGCATTGTCAGGTGCTGGAAACATAAACATGGACATTTTTGTACGGACAGATAATATGTGAGTGACAGTGACCTTACACAGCAGCAGCACTTTGTTCCAGGTCATTGTTGCCGCCACATTAAGGATACTCCCCCTTTAGTGATGTACAGTTTCAAAAAGGTGCGCAAAAAGGCTCCTCTATTAACGTAATGACATTTAACAGCTCTTGAAGAGCCTCCTCCACAGCATACGATCTGCGCCCTGACACAGTAGTCCACACTGATAAAACTCTGCAGTCAAATGCCAAACTCGAACTAAAAAGTTGAACTTTCATGAACAGAAAAAAAAAAAGTGCATCTTTGTGCTGACCATACAACATCCCGCCACGTTATTTTACTGCCAGCAACTTGTGAACGTGTTCAAAGGCATTTTCAGTACAAAACTTAACAGGTTTTTTTTTAACTGCTTAACCAATAAACTAATCAAAATATTTCTTCTTAAATAGGAAAAAAAAAAAGAAGTTATTTCTAGTCTAAGGCTGCTGTCGACAAAAGCTTCTCCTCCACTGGGTGGAGCAGAGCAGTGATGGGGGCAGCATGCTTCTTATTGTTGGCTGTGAAGGGCTCCTACTCCCACATTGTAATAGATCAATGGTAGTTTTTACAAACTTTACATCTGGCTTTTCTGCCGTCTACTCACTTGATCTTCGAAGTCGTTTTGTAACCAAAGCTGTTAAATATTTTTATTTTCCTGATTTGCTTGCCTTCAATAGCTGCTGCAGGAAAAATATCATTTTGACTGCAGTAATTGTTGACGAGCAGGAAGGAGATAAAACCACTGAGGAAACAAATTCAGTAAAACTATAGAAAAAATACTTTGTGGAAAATATTACATTCTGATAAAGGGAAACAAAAATTTCGGCTCAAAATCTCTGGACCTCCATGTCTGGAATTGACTTTTCATAGTTCCCAGATATTCAAAAAAATGCCATTACCAGTGGGAACACTGACTCTCAGTGACATGTTTGGTATTCCACTGTGTGCAAACACACACACACACACACACACACACACACACACACACACACACACACACACGTTTGTGTCCTCCGAGCCCACATGGAGACATTTCATTACCAAACTATCCCGTCTGCAGCAGTAACAACTCATCACAGGACAAATCTTTTCTTCCATATATCACACTGCAGGCTGCAGACATTATGGTACAGTAATAAGAAATTAAACTCAGAGCTGGAAAGCAGAGAATGGACAGTTGTGAGTGCAGCAGCTGAATAGAAGCAGGCAGCTCTTCAAGTTGAAAGAAAGAATTGTTAGGAGTGCGCTGAGAGAGGAGCCGAGCAGGAAACGGTTTCTATTTATACTGAGAGGCAGAAAAATGAGATTTGAGTTTAGACTTACCCCTTGTCATACATGTAGTCATCTTTCAGAGAGTTGGCAGTCTCCTCGCTCACAAACACCGAGGGAATAATGATCTGCTTCATCACATCCACTGAAAAGACAAAAAACAAATAACAGATTATTATTATAACAGAACTTTTATTAAATGAATGTTCCTGTTCTGAGAAAAACATAAATAAGCAAACAAGAAGAAACTGTTTCTTAAAGGTCACATGGTTTCACAAACAACTTTAACTCGAGGCCCACTTGTTCTCATGGTTTCAACCACCAATTTTTATTAACTGATAGCCTTTAGTCATCGAAATTGAATATAATCATTACTCGTAGCCCTGATCCGTGGTGTATAAAATCAGCTTGTTAGATTTACTCCTCTTAAAAACATTAACCAACATAAGAGACCTTCTGGTTAATTCATGAATCTGCTGTATGAGAGAGGAGTCGACAAAATCTAACAAGCAAAACACTGTCACATCACAAAACGGCTACAGCAGGGACAATAAGGGTTTATAGACAGGGAGTGCTACAGTGCTGCAGAGCATCACATCCCTCCTCTCAAGAACAGCTTGAGACTTTAAATGTGCTTCTGACTGTAATTCTGTCCAACTTTTCCTCAGGCTCAGCGATGAAGAGAAAAACAACCCCCCCCCCATCAACAAAGACGGACAGGCAAGAGGCTAAATGTTTATTATGTATTGGTGTACGGGGGGGGGGGATGAGGAGTGGTAAACTTACCATCGTTGGATCCCATGCTGATCAAGTCATCGGAGTCCACATTGTGAACAATGGCGGCCTTGTACCCGGCTTTCTGGGCATTGAGGACCTGAAAGGAGACAAAATATGATTGTCAAACGGAGGAAGATGCCTGGTGATCTTCAGAAGGCTAAAATCAGCTCCTACTGTGAGATTAAGGAAGGCATGTGTGATAACGGGGGTCTTGTGTCAGATTATGCGATCAAATCCAATTTCCACTATCTGACAGAGCAGCATCACATTAACTGTGACATAGAAATAGAATCCCAGTCGTGGTCAGGAGGGAACGCTTTCTTTGAATCCACTTAAAGGCTTTTAGCTCACAAATACACAAGTCGTCCCTGTGCAAACTCAAAGATGTAATCTATTTGCTAGCATTAGCCTTACAAAGGCACCACTTCCAGGTTGAGGATGGTGCCGACCACTGATATGAACTAATTTATGATCTGGCCCTGAAAACTGATCTCCCATCAAGATCAGAAATATTTCAGAATTTAGTTTGTCGGCATCTTAATTACAGTAGCAGTCAGCAGACAAGCACACACAAGGAACCACTGAGGCCACACAGCACAGTTCAACAACATGTTGAAACATGGTGTGTTTCCAAGAATGTTTGTCCAAAGTGTTTGCATCAGCTCGCTCCTGCACCATAAACAGCGACTGCTCACTTACGCTGACTGTCCATTCAGGTGAAAAGTGTCATCATGTGTCTGGTCTGTGTGAGCTTGCCCGTGTTGAAGCTGTTGCATAAACAGGCCACCATGTCCACACACGCCCACCTCTTCTGATGCATGAAAACATGAAAAACCCGTTTACACAGTGTGTGTGTGTGTGTGTGTGTGTGTGTGTGTGTGTGTGTGTGTGTGTGTGTGTGTGTGTGTGTGTGTGTGTGTGTGTGTGTGTGTGTGTGTGTGTGTGTGTGTGTGTGTGTTCAGCAGTTATCCTCTGAAATTTAGATTTTCTTATATATTTAATATATTCAAATCCCTAAAAATGCTCGGGCTGGGGTTGAAGTCAGGGTGGAGTCTGAATGATTGGGGACAAACACGGTCAAAGATTAGAGTCTAACACGCACTACAAAAAGTCTGTATTATTTAGGTCGACTGTAAAAACTGTCAGGCGGCAACCCAGAAACATAAACTGTTACATAACAACAACAACAAAAAAAACTATTTTGCATGAGAGTTGTGTTAAATAAATGCAGTAATAAATAAATGGGATTGTGACTAAATAAATGCAGTGTGATAACAATCTGAAATGAACTGTTCAGCTGTGTGGTTGCTTTGACAACTTTATCTTTTTCTTTTATTCCATCAGTGAAATCAGGAGCGCAAACCAACAAAAATACAAGTCTGATAAAAGTGAAAACCTTTCACATAGCAGTTTTGAATTTGAAGGTCGACCGCAGTCAGCTGGATCTAACTGCTTTTTTCATTTTATACTTGTAGAACTGGCTGGAAACATTTAAAAAGTTCAATAGTTAATAGTAAAATAGGGAACTTTCCAGCAGCAAAAGGCCATGTGTGCTGTGTCATGGTCGTGGAGGGAAACTGATGTAATGAGGACCTTCCATCGGTGAGGCTGTTTTTTGTGGCCGACATGGTATAGAGGCTGCTGGTATCCTGTGTAGCCTTTGTTGTGGCTGATGTGGTGGAGGAAATAGGATGTGACAATATAATCCTGGAATGAATCATTATGTGTTCTTACACAGACGGAGATAAACTGACAGTAAACATTTCCTCTGTAACTGAAAGGAAAAACATTTTAAGGTCAAATCCTGTGGGGTGAGAATAAAGGCAATGATCCTCCAGTCTTCCTCTGTGTTCATTAGTGGTACAGCAACCTATGTACCATTACTGCCGAATTTAAATCACAATTAACCCCTCTCCAATAGAATATGTGGATTTACTTTCTTACAGCAGCCAGAAAACAAAGTTTCTTAACACAATGCAGCCGAGGTTAACAAAACTAAAGGATAAATCGAACCCAAAACACTTGAGGACTGTAAAAGAAACAGCTTGAGTGTGAGTAATCTACCTCATGTATATTCTGCTGCTGTGAGTCCCAAATGTAGACACATGAAAAAAGCACTACTGGAAAACCCAGATTAATAATGTTTAACAAACCAAGACCATCCACGTTTTTTTCTTTTCTTCAAACCCTGCGACATAAAGCCACTGAGGAAACGCTGCTGTTAATTATTAGTCAGAGCATGTGCCACCTTCCCGTGGAAAATTAACACCCAAACCCAGACAGAGAAAGTGAGAACGATGTGAGGACAGACAAGACAAATATGGTTGGTGTCACTGTAAAATATAAGAACACCTGCTGTTAAATAAAAGAAGAGGGTCGCTCCCATCAACCTGAGCAATCAGTGGTGTGTGTGTGTGTGTGTGTGTGTGGGCCGTGCAGCTTGACCAACCCTCCTTATACTAGTGTTGTATTCTGCTGTGACGCAAGGAAATCCATTTAGACCTGTGTTTGTCTGTCTGTCTGTGTGTGTGTGTGTGTGTGTGTGTGTGTGTGTGTGTGTGTGTGTGTGTGTGTGTGTGTGTGTGTGTGTGTGTGTGTGTGTGTGTGTGTGTGTGTGTGTGTGTGTGTACACGGATGCTAACAGTGAACAGCTCTGTCTTTTGTCTGTCCCTTGTCATTGTAATTTTATGCACAGGCATACGTGAAGCTGCGTGTATGGCAGACGCAGCATTGTGATCCCATGTGTTTGCCTGTGAGGGTGTATTGTGTGGAGGTATGAATGGCTACTGTGTGCATCCACAGGAAGGCTTTCTGGATAAGTGACACACAAAATACTGTGTCTGGATGTGTGTGTGTGTGTGTGTGTGTGTGTGTGTGTGTGTGTGTGTGTGTGTGTGTGTGTGTGTGTGTGTGTGTGTGTGTGTGTGTGTGTGTGTGTGTGTGTGTGTGTGTGTGTGTGTGTGTCTGTGTCTGGATGTGTGTGTGTTTTAAGGAGAGAGTCAGACAGGTGGAGTGTGATTTCTGATTCATATTACAAGGCTGTGATTATAAGACATCTTAGATGGACATGTGTCTCTATTTTGGACATTTTGTAGACTGAATTACAAGAAAGTGCTACTGAAGATAATATGGGTGTGCAACATGACCTTCATTTCATGATCAGTTAATGCTTGTAAAACTTTAACCTGCTTGCTCTCTCCTGACTGAGTGTCCAGCACGTTTTTTGTGACATGGCGATTGACTTAATTTCCAAAAAACAAATATATAGTGAGGAATCAATCAATAACTGTCACCTAAACTTCACCAGACAGAACCTGTCATGCAGATGATACTAGTCTTAAGGTGGTTAAGACTGAAAAGGGAAAAAAAATAAAAATCTGGGGTTGTGGTGTTAGAAAGACGTGAGCTTTCTGAACTCCAGCCTCATTTCTGCTGGAGGCGACATTATCCGTCAGTCAGAAGCATAACACCACCAAAACACTGACCAAACTGTCTGCAGCCAAGTTGCATTGTGGGTAATGCAGGTGTCAGGTTTTGACAAAGCTGGTGAATGTATGAAATAAAAATAGGATCTTATCTCTGGTTCTGCTGCATCACTATTGATCCTTATTTCAACGGTTCATTGAGAGAACAGGACAGGGTTTCACACACAGTAGATGTGTTATGGTTATGTATTGTAAAGAGAAAAGTTGTTGGAAATCAAGTCATGCGAATAGAAACCTACTGTAATGGCTGCCATTAGACAAAAACACTGCAAAAAGGTACTGTTAAATGTGTCCTGAGAAAAATAATCGTTCGGATGGTCATGGTTCCTAAAACACTCACACATAGTAAAACACTGCTGGCACTGAGCATGTGTGAGCTCACTAAAGGAATTACAGTTTGGTTCATCGGCTTTTCAGGCGGATTTTGCAGTAAAAGTAAAAGTAAGGATCCATTTAGGCTGTGGGCTGTCTGGATGCCAGCCTCTGTCTGTCTGGGATCTGCAGAGGGATTCAACCTATGCTACTGGCTCTCTGCCATGTTTGCATGGGCAGAGATAAGAACATTCAACTCATTCCTGAGATGAAAGGGGGTTAAAAAAGAAAAAAAGAAAAAGGAAGATGGGGAGAAAATGAGACATGAAACCTTGAGGAATAAAAGAATCAATAATGCAAAAAGCCTGGAAACACAAAATGCACTTGGGCACCCTCACAAAAGATGCGTGGTAATGGGAGGATCTCTGTTGCTCTTCTACCATCTGCTGAGCTATAACAGTGTCTTCCAAGTCAACTCAACATACTTCATGAAACCTGCTCAAACCTGTTCACTGGATTGCAAGGAATGTTGTGGGGGGGAAAAAAATGCTAAAGCACCAAACAATGCAATCAATTTTCACATTTCGGTTGTCATGTCACAGCATGACTTGGGTCGTTCATTTTATCTCTGTGATCCAAACTTTTTGGTACCATTGAGCTTTGGATTCAAAACAAAGTGGAGGCATAATAAGAGTCGCATGTTTGTTTTCTCTTTATGGCACCCTGTGAAGTATTAAGTACATTTAAACTTGGCCTGCAGCACAGAGTTTGTCCATGTAGTTAATCAGATACGGATTTTTAAAAAGGAACATTTGACTTAATTGGTTGTTGTTTATGAAACCCAAAAGGTTCAAATGCAATGGGAGATATAAGCCCCCATTGCAGGCATACATCTGCATCAAAATGATTAAGACATTGATGTATCTAAGACATTTATTAGGACAATGACAAAGCAATTCATAAGGTGGCATTTGCTACCTAATCATAGATTTTATGGTGTTTGTGTGGTGGCCACTTAGCGCACTTATCTCATAATTACATCAGTACCACTTTTGTTATTCAAGAAATATCTGCTGCTCTTGCTTCAGCTTTATTTTTCATATTTATTTGTTGGTGTCAGAGGCTTTTAAATAGCGACCTTCGGGAGTATGATGAAAAACTGTAAGTGCTGACCGTATAAAAGGAACAAGAGGAAATTGACTGGAAAATGACTTGCCAAGTCGCTACTTGTGTCCAACCAACGTTCCACAACTTTACAACTTTAACATAATCAATTTAGAATAATCGTAAAGAGACATGAGCAGCTAATCCTCACATTTAAAAGACTTGAACCAGCAAATACTGGGTGTTTTTTCTTGATAAAATGATCAAAATTGGTCACAATTGATAAATTTAGTCATATGCCTGAACAATCCTCTGAGTCAGACACACGTAACCAAAGCTGCTGAAGCTTCTCCAAATGTGTCCTTTTGTTCTAACACACCTGCAGAGTGTCTGCATTATATCCTCTGGAGCATTTAGAGGTTTGCTGTGTCCTTCAACAAGAAGGCTGCAGCTGGCTGGAGGCCGACAGCAGTTGACTGTGCTTTTGTATCGAGCTGCTTCCTGTCAATGTGTGGGACTGTGTGAATGAGAGGGATGGTGTCACAGAGTAAAAAAAAACACACACACAAAAAAAACATGTTTTCAGCCAACTGTAAAATGGGAAAAAAAGCATTTCAAAGTAGTTTCCTACTACAGATCAATGCATTTTGGATTCTTGTGGACGTAGGAGTGTGTGCACACATTTGTGTGTGTGTGTGTGTGTGTGTGTGTGTGTGTGTGTGTGTGTGTGTGTGTGTGTGTGTGTGTGTGTGTGTGTGTGTGTGTGTGTGTGTGTGTGTGTGTGTGTGTGTGAGAGAGAGAGAGAGCCAATTGGTTTCATTTGCCTGAAGTTGTGTAAACTGTGCCAACAGGAGTTGGCCAGACAGCAGAACAACACATCTCTGATTTGGATCTGTAGCTGTCTTCTTGCTCTATAAAGCAGTTTATTTTGAATGTATCCTGACCAAAGCATATTACAGTTATACACAGATGAGGTAAATTATATCATATTGTAACTATCATGTGTTAAATTTGCTGAGTTACCAAACAAGAGTTACTATGTAAAGGGCTTTGAAAATGTGCTCTTACACTCAGGTTATATCTCCCCTTTTTCTTCTGATACTAGGATCTGTAACACTGTAGTGTGGAAAAAGACTGCTGATAGCATCACTAACTACTGCTGCATCACCCCTGAGTGTGTGCGTGTCAATAATCACTGCATCTTCACTCCTGTGTGTGTATCTGCTGCCAACACATTCTCCTAATGCAGCACAGCAGCTAAAGGAACACAGACTTATCTTCCCCATCTCTCCTCTTTTTCATTTTCTTACACCACCTTCACTCATCCCTCTTTCTTCTTGTCTAACCCACCATCCTCTTTTCATCTTCACCCATTTTCTAATCCAGTTTACTTCCACACTCCAGTCCCATGAGGCTTGGGCAGTGGAAAATGAACAGTCGCTGGTCCGCATTTGCATAAAGCCCAGTTGACCTCAGCTTTGTGTAAATGAGTTTGAGCAGCACAGCACACCTTGCTTACACATCTCAGATCAGTTTTAGTGTTAGAGATCACATACAAACCACTAGTCAGTTAAGGCCATGTCTATTTGTCACTAATGGTTTAAATGTTTTAAGAATTGTTTGTGAACATGTCCCCCAAGTTTTTATAATGTGAAGCTCCAAAAACTCAGACCAGGTCCTGAACTGGACTGCAGCTCTCAATCAGCTCCCAACATCCTCCTTCTCCACCCTTCTATGTTATGCCTGTCTCCTTTTCTCACTCCTCATATGCTCCTGTTTCACCCTCTAGTTCCTCTCTTCTCTCCCTCCCCTTCTATCTGCCTCTCCAGCAGCTTTCTCCTCCCACCCGTTGTCCTCCTCTTGCCACTCTTCCCTCTTTTCCTCTCCTCCTGTTCCCCTCCCTCCCTAACTTCCCTTCTTCCTCTTCCCTTTTAGATTCTCTAAATTTAACCTCCTCCTTCTCTCTCCTCTGCCCTCAATACCCCTTGTTATATCACTCTGACTGCCAACTTCTTCAGAAATTGGCCCAGCCCCTTCTCCAATAGTTCCACCCTCCCGCCTTTATCGCCTCCCTGCCCTCTTTCTCATTCACTTCCTCTCTCCTCCTCCATCCCACCCTCCCTCTCCTCTCTCCTCAGTGCTTCAGAGGAATGCTGTACTAAGCTTAGCTGGGTTTTAGTTTCAAGGTTCAGACGGTTGATTAGATAAAGAGTTCAATAAAACTGAAAACTGCAGGGAAGGGCCACGGACACTGATAACACATCACAGCTGCAATTCATGCAATATACCTCTGTGTGTGAATAAGACTATCTGAACTATAAGTGCTATAAAGATAACTAGAATACACTTTAATTATATTTCCTTCCCTGAGTTTGTTCTTCTTCTTTCACCACTTTGACTTATGTTGACTTATGTTATGTTGATTTTAATATCTATCCACAGTCTTGTTGGTTCTGTTTTGGTAGTTATATAGACATAGTGAATGTATCAAGAGTTCCACTGACGACTGCAAATGTGGTAAAAGTGGGACTATGTCAATCTTTGCAGTGCAGGCAACCAAATCAGCAGTCAGTATGATGGAGTTTGTGTGTTTTGTCTTCACATGTGTTGCAATTAAAAGAACTTGTGACTACAGTGTGTTATAGTGCCTGCACACAGAAGGTGTAAGTGTCTATTTGTGCGTGTGTCCTGTAGGCCAAAGGCAGCATGCTGAGTTAGGGCACACACACACCAGCTAGTCATACATCCAGTCAACCATAGTCATACCGTGTCATAAGACTGAATGAGCGTGTACAGGAAGCTCGATCATTTTTGGAATAAAGACTGAAGCCTGTGTGTCTGTGTGTGTGTGTGTGTGTGTGTGTGTGTGTGTGTGTGTGTGTGTGTGTGTGTGTGTGTGTGTGTGTGTGTGTGTGTGTGTGTGTGTGTGTGTGCGCGCGCGCGCGCGCGTGTAGCTCGAGGGCTGTGAGGTCACTGCAGAATAAACAGTCAGCGCGATGAAAACCATTTACTGTAAGGTTGAGGTAGGAAGCAAGGTTCAGTGGGAAATTACCAACCGCCAGAACAAATGCTGACCAACTTTGGCTGCAGCTGGTAAAAACACTTGCTGACTTTTCTGACTGCATAGATGATACTGTTTTAGACCAGTTATACAAATAAAATTTTTTTTTAAAAATGTGGCTTTGCCTTGTGACCATTTCCCACTCATTCATATCTATTCAGGCACGCCTGATGCATTGTTGATAAACTGGGGAGGAAGACGCCCGGCAGGGCCAAACCTCACAGTAATGTGAGCGACTTTAACCCTCATCGTTTTGACGTTGGATTTCTGCAGCAACATTTCAACTGGACAGATCAACTGTCAATCGAAGGCACTTTGTAATCTGTCATGGACACAGATTACATCACCACCAGCACCAGATTTTGCTCTCAAAAGCCTACTTTCACTCTGTGTAAGCTTTCATTTGTGCACAACAGAAAATGACTGAGATAAATCTATTAAAAAAATGTTGTAATTACAGGAATATAAATTGAAAAGTGTTAGAAACTCTGCTTAAAAACACTACGACTAACATCCAGCTAGTTACCATAGCTCCACTCTCTGGGCTCACAGGAAGTGTGAGTGTCCAGTGTAAAGTGTCCAGGCCTCATCTCACCAGGCGATTATTAGAGGAGGCCTTTAATGCCAATTTCCATCACTTTGTAAGTACATCGTATTATGACGTTGCTGTTGACGCACAAAAAAACCAAAGTAACAATGTGAGCCTTTATGGTAGAAGCAATTTAATGTTCTTGCCTTTTCTAATCCAGCATATGGTGCACATTTTATCAATAAATACCAATATCTACCAACTGAACCTTTAATGAGAAACAATTGCAATACAGTTAGTAGAACCATTCACAGAATTACATGAACTCAAATGCAATGTATTTTTTTTCTTCAGCGATGCTCCTGTAATAATATTGTTTCAGAATAAATTTGATTATTTGACCACAGTAGGTTAGAGCTGACCAAAACAGGATGCCTGAGGCTGAAACCCACGATATTGTTTGAATCATCATATCACATGAGCAAATAACTGATAAGGATCCCTTCAATTTGTTTTTTTAACGAACAGTGTGCACCGAGGGAATATTTTACAGCTGAATAACAACACAGTCTTTTTCTCTGTTTGACACATTAATGACATTTCTGAAAGATTCCAAAGTGTGCACTCTTGTATGCATCTTGCTATATCGGCCTCACCTATTTACCCATCAAACTTGACAAGAGTGAACTCTTCCGGTAAATGTTTTTGCATGAGAGAACTGTTCAGCGTGCAACATCTAATCTGTGTCCCATCACCTCCAGTTTGCAGCTTCCTGAAAAGACAAAAAGCTTTTCCACCAGACTGAAGGGTTAGTCTGAGCTGCTCTATGCAAGGCAAGTTTCAGACTGAATCCCAGCATGACCTACAGTAGGTCTGAGATTGGGAATTTTCCACGAGACAAAAGGGCTTTCATCTCTACCATCATCACCACCGGGTGCTTTTACACAGTTGTTATGCAAACATGACCCAAACAGAGATAAGAGATAAAATATTAATGAATGAGCCAGTGCATATCTACAGTTTAATCAGTGGAACTGTTGTAAAGAAAGAACAAGAAGAGGGAAAGAACAAGTAAAAGAAAAACAAGGACAGATAGAGGGCAGCAGAGAGGGAACGAGTTAAAGACTTCAAATAAAGAGTAAGAGAAGAGAAGAACGTGGTTACACATGTACATATGAGTACATGTTACGTAACCAGGACATTATGTCTCAGTGTATATAGACCTGCTGTCTGTGCCTCTGTGTGTGTGTGTATGTGAGTTATTAGAGGGCAGCAGGGGAATGGACATACGGTCTGCAAATATTTGGCAAAGAAGGAAAAAGAGGCACAAGGGGGTGTTCATGGGAGGGAGAGGGAAGGAAAAGGGTATAAAGTTTCCTGCCCCCTCCCCCCTTCTCTCCATCCCCCCTACTCCCCCTCCTTCAAGAAAGGTCAGAAAGGTCAACATCGGGCCCTCCCCCACCACCTCAAAGGATCCCAGAGTACAGGAAGTACAAACCCTCACTCTCTGGAGATTTATTTTCAAAAAAAGAGCAGGCTTAGAGGAATGCTTTCCTCTAGCTCTCACACACACACACACACACACACACACACACACACACACACACACACACACACACACACACACACACACACACACACACACACACACACACACACACACACACACAAAGAAGAGGCCTATTTAAACATCCCTTCACTTGATCCCCTTCACCACTCCCCATCTCAAACACTCTCTCGACATTCAACCTTCTCTCTGTCATGTCTTACACACACACACACACACACACACACACACACACACACACACACACACACACACACACACACACACACACACACACACACACACACACACACACTCTAGTGTGCATTCTCCCTCTTACACACACACACACACACACACACACACACACACACACACACACACACACACACACACACACACACACACACACACACACACACACACACACACACACACACACACACACACTACTGGGGGAGGTGCTAACACTTGACTGAGGGTTAAGTGGGTGAGTGTCTTTTTTATTGCCCATTACGGCCATGGATCCATTAGAAGTGTATGCTGTTGCTCACTGGATGCTCACGACTAAAGGTAATAGCTGCTGTCAGCTGTAGAAGGACAGAAAGAGAAGGAGGGCGTTAGGACGAAACACTGAGCATGTTGGGGGTGACACCCCTACACTACACACACACACACACACACACACACACACACACACACACACACACACACACATAGACAGACACACACAGACAGTCAAGATGGAATCTATTATTCCTTTGTTTCCCTGCAGCTTCTGGAGGGAACTGAGCCTGGCTAAGCGGGAGGGAGGGGGAAGTGTTTGTGTGCGAATGTGTGCAAGGGAGAGAGGGAGGGATGCAAGGTAGACAGCTGCATGCGACATTGACAATGTGCTTGTGTGTGCGATGGGCAGGGAGAGAGAAAGAGAGGCAACATCCTGGATAAGAAGAGCAAGAAAAACAACTGGGACAGTGATGGAGAGACAAAGACTGCCAAGGGGAGAGAGGTGTGTGTGTGTGTGTGTGTGTGTGTGTGTGTGTGTGTGTGTGTGTGTGTGTGTGTGTGTGTGTGTGTGTGTGTGTGTGTGTGTGTGTGTGTGTGTGTGTGTGTGTGTGTGTGTGTGTGTGTGTGTGTGTGTGTGTGTGTGTGTGTGTGTGTGTGTGTGTGTGTGTGTGTGTGTGTGTGTGTGTGTGTGTGTGTGTGTGTGTGTGTGTTTTTAGATATGAGCAATTATTGAGGCAGAGGCTGGAGGTCAGGCCTCAGGGATAGACTGAGAAAGAGAGAGTCAGGTAAGATGGAGGGAAAAGAGATTGAATGGGAGATAAAGAAACAAAGAAGCACACAGAAAGATGGAGAGTCACCCTCCATCAGGGTAAGGTCTCCAGATTTCTGTCATATTCTGGTAATCATTTTTAAAACTGAGCCATATTTACTAGTTGTAGCCATCATCATTACAATTGCTGATGAGAAGCTGAAATATACTGTAAGCTGTAGGAGGGCTACATGTGACAGGTTGAGTCCGTGTCCTGCTGCCAGTTTATCTGAATGGCTACTGCAACAACACAAAACAAAAATTCCCCTGCAGGGCAAAAAGGAATTTTCCATAGATGACAACAATAAAGAAACATCTGTAGATCTGCTAAAAGGCTGCTGCTCACAGCAAGTGGGCTACCTATAGTTTCACGGTTCCTAATCAGATATATTTATGGGATTTTGTCCTTATTTTGACAACAACACTGATAGGAAATGCAGCAAGACAGAGAGATGGAACAAAAGTCTCTGGTCAGATTGAAACGCCGGTCATGTGCTTATAAATATCGCAATATTTTTGACCAAAGACCTCCATAACGATATTGTAACTATAATGCAGATACGACTATTGGTGCTTTCAAATAATGTTAACACCAAGAGATTTTTTATAAATATTGTAGATAGGTCAGTAAAGCAAATAATAGAGCAATCTGGTAAGTTCAGAAAATGACATCACTTTACTGTGATGCGGCCTTTAAAACCAGGAAAAAACAGCAATTATGCCACATCGCAACATTTCGATATCCAAAATCTAAGACTGTGACTATTCTCATATAATGAATCGCAATATGATGAAATATTGATATTCTGCCCAAACCAAGGTTGCTGTGGTTATATCACATGCACCAGCATATTGAGTTACATGACATCAGCAATAGTTCACCAATAGTTTTCAAGTCAATCCTGGTCCAATTCAACTGAGACAAGAATGATGTGTTAACTTCAGTGCACACACACTGAGAATGGACTTTACAGTGACGTAAGAGACGTGCAGTGTCCTGTAGGTGAATTTTAGAAATAAAATATATTTGCATGTTTACATATTTCTTTTTATTTGGAAAACCAAATCAGACACAAATTCTAAAACCATGTGTGGAGGGGCTTCGTAAGCTCGATCTGCTGCTGCTGCTGGAAGAAAAGTGGTTGCCTAACAACAACTGACTTGCAATCACCCATCTCATAAGAGCAGATGGTACGAAGAGCGATACAAAAATGATCAGACCATATTTACTTATGACAGCACATCCAAAATATGTCAAATAAACACAGAGACAGAGAATAAGAAGAAGTTGGAGGATGAACACAATTGTCCTCTTTACGACAGGAACAAACATGGCTTAAGGGAAACATTCATTTCACTTAGATTAGAAGCATCTGGGACTCATTGAGCAGCTCCAAAATAAAGACAAATGCCCATACTGATGTGTCAGTCAAACCAGCTGCCAAAAAAGTTGATTTTCACCATGTGATGATGACAAAAAGAAAACCAACTTTACATGTTCCGCATATTTACTTGACAGCCAACTAATCAACTAATCAATTTGTCAAAGTCAAACCGTCGCTGGTGAAGTGAGAAATACACTCTAATGTTAAATACACAACTGGAAGAACAAGTCCTGCAAGGTTGCACTCAAAACAAAAACACAGGCCAGCAACAAGAACACCAGTGTAAAATTGAACAAGTCTAAACTGCCTCTTTGAGGGTTTCAGGGGGTTAAATGGCAAATATGACCCAGATCACAGTGTGCCTGATGCATGTATTGCATGTGTCTGTCTGAAATGCAGCTATGTGGAGGTGGAGTCTGTTTTTTCTGGTTAAACTCCAGCCCAGGGAACACCTCACTGCCCTGTCTGTCCACATGTTTCTGAGTGATGCAGTAAGACCTTATATGGTCATATGGCTGCTCCACAGTTACAATAGAGAATGAAAAAAATGAGCAACAGAGGGAGAGACTGACTGAGAGAGAGAGAGAGAGAGAGAGAGAGAGAGAGAGAGAGAGAGAGAGAGAGAGAGAGAGCAGGACAGAAAACAAAACAGATTGAAAAAGCAGTGAAAACAGGAAATGTGAGAGTGAATAAAAATGGGAGCAAACCAGAGAGTAAAAAGAGAGAGGCAGGGGGAGGGAAATGGTAAGATTAAGAAAGAAAGAGTGAGGAGAGGTGGAAAGATGCAGAGAGAGAGATTTCAAGAGGCCACATGCTTTCCTCTCCTTCACCACATTACTCATCCAGGCTCTTGCTCTCTTAATCCTGCCTCTTTCTTCTCCCCCATCTACCTCACTCCCTCTTTCTCCTTCCTACTCTTTCCCCTGTGGTACTCTCAAGCCATGAGCAACAGGAGGTAAAGGGTGTATAGGATTTAGAATTAATGACCAACTGAATGGTGTTTCCTACAAATGGACATTTTGTGTTTCCTTTAGAGCAAAAGTGGTCAAAAAAACAAACAAAGAAAAACTGAAAGAACTCGACCTTCGACACAAATCAGTGTGAGTCAGCAGAGGCTGCTGTATTAAAAATTTTAAAAAATACACCAAAAACTAAAATTCACTTGCTGCCAACTTTATTGCCAAATTTATCAACTGCTCAAATCCTAATTTGGGGGAACAGAGTGGAACCTTACTGTGCTCATTACTGTCAAATCTGGAAAAGATTCAGGATGTCTGCTGGTCACAAAAAAGGTCTGCACAGTAAATTTTGTAACAGATAATGTATAGACAAGCTCTCAGAAGTCCCTAATAGGAAAAGCTCATGTTTAAGCTTCGTAGTTTGTTGCCATCTTAAAAGCAACAATCTCTAACTTTTGCAGAATGCTTGTAACAGCGGCCTCTGTGGCCACAAGTGGTAACTACAAAATTGTGCTGCATTAAATTCTCCTTCACAACTGCACGTACAGGAGGGGATGAACCAAGTAGCAACAACTCTTAAAAGGACTTATACCATCTGGGTTTACTGTACTTCCAGTAAGAAAGAAATAAATAAGACCTTGAAACAAGTCTGTAGGAGTGACAGCGAAGGCCAAGACGTGCCCCTCCCATGCTGGGTTTAAATTCTCCATCAGCCACAGTGTCCACAGGCTGCTGAGGAGGGGGAACTATGTGGAGCGTGTCAGTGCCGAAGCTCCGGTGTATGACGCCGCATTGCTGGAGTATCACACCGTGACCACTTGCTGCTGGCCGCTCATGAACACAAGCTGCTCAACAAGTCGCAGCTAGTAAATAGTGCACGTTTCACTGACTCAGCAAAGTTACGTAGTGCGAGAACAAGCATTAGGTGTGGTCATGAAAGACCATACCTAATCTCCCTATTAGAAGTCACTGTACTGTCAAAATGACTTTGAATATGTTGTTTTGTAGTAAAAAAAAAAGAAAGAAAAAAAGTTAAATACTGCTGCTTTAAAATCAATTTTATGAGACAAAATTTACAAAGGCAGTTAAACTGCTGTATGCAAATTACCAAATGATGTCACATGCTTTCTTTATTGACTTTTAACCAGTTCAACCAAGCTCACATCCTGGGTACATTTATTGTGACTTTGCATAGGTTGGCTATAGTACATTTTTACCTGAGATTAAAAGCTTTGACTTTGACTTTTTATTTGCATTGAAAATTGACAAGCAAGTTTTATAGATACAAATTTGAAACCCCTCCAGTTCTCCTTCATCAATCTCTGGCAAACATCTACCTCTTTCTCACTGGTGTTGAACGTGGATACACACACACACACACACACACACACACACACACACACACACACACACACACACACACACACACACACACACACACACACACACGCTTCACTAGATGTAGAGAGGGATGTAGATCTGCTTTCTCCCTCTTTCACCTTCTTCATTGACTTATTAGGGCAAGCAGAGTTTTTCATTTTCATAAGTCCAACGTCATGAACAAAATAAAAGAGAGGCAGTAGAATGGGAAATGTGCTCATGCAGGAAATGTGTTTAGGGAAATGGCTACTTCCTGTTTTCCTGCCCCAACAAGCTGATCTAAGAGCTTCAGTAAAAAAGAAACACCACCTGCTGACATTAATGCACTGTGACGTAATACACAGTGCGTCGTACCTCACACACCGTTATAGTGCTGGCTGCTTGCCCTCATGAATTGACAGCTGCTGAAACAAATTGTGTTGGTGATTACCTCCAGGTGTTGCCGGGTATTAAATCTGCATTCAGTTTCCAATAAACTGCGCTCAACAAGAACTGGAAGCGTGTTGTTTATTCATAGTACAAACGATGCTGCACGGACAGTTGTTTTGGTCAGTCAGTTAAAACTGGATATGTTTAGGTGGTCACATTTATATAGAGAAATGAAACAGGGATGTTTACATTAAATGTAGAGAGTAAATGTATGGAGTCGATTAAGGGTGTGGTCTGATTTAGAAATCAGGAGGACCTCCATCTCTTGACAAGAACTACATGCGCCAAACAACCAGTGTAAACACGGTACCTTGATGTCAAAGTTGCAGTCAAAGCGCTTGATGAGGACGATGAAGGCGCCCGTCAGGTTGTCCCTCGGAGGGGGTTCGATGGGCTGGCATGCATTTTCTGGCCGAGCACCAATCAGGAAGCCCTGTGGGGATGACATCGACGGACACGGTGAGAGAGAGACATGACATATATCCAAAATGAAAACTTCATTCCTTGAGGAGTTAAACGAGTTATTTTTCAAACACAGATGTCCATTATTCATTATAAACTTTTCTATAAGAATCGGCCTTTCGTTGTCAAACAAACTTCCCTTTAACATGAAGGATCATCTGTATTCCAGGAAACTCATGAATGAAACTGTTGTGTTTGTCAGACCAAATAAACAAACATCCAATCATAACTATTAAATTGCTGATAAAACAATCATTCTATCTCACATTGTTTAGTTTCGCTTTTTGTCCCATCAGACCATCTGTGCTCCAATGCTTATAAATAAGAAGCTACACCGAAACAGTTCGAGGTTTTGCTTAAGGGCCCTTAGCTACTATTGTCATCGTTAATCGGTTTTATATTGTTATACGGCAGGCAAATCGCTTACCAAAAGTCATTTTTAAACTCAAAATACATCACCGTGTCATAAATAACAGTGGCATGTAGCTACAGGACAAGTAATGAGCACTCATGAAGATGATCTTTCTGTAAGCAAATCCTTTCAAAGATATGATAATGCTGGTTTCCCAAAGTCTAATCAGCAACATCTTTGTTTAACCTTCCAGCTCTCAGATTAGCAGCATCACAACCACAGATGAAAAACAAAAAAACTAGGAAACAGTTGCAACAAACTTAAATTAACATGGTAATGCAGGCATAATGAACACAAGACTTTTCCCTTGACTGTATAATGTTACTGACATATACAGTATAATTGTATGTGTATTATAGTCAACTACATTTCAGCGATGCTGTTTGCCTTGAAAAACTCTGCCTCTTGTATTTCCCATCCTCCTTTCTCTCTCTCTCTCTGCTGCTTCCTGTCTCCGTCCCATTTCCAACAACAGCTTTGAAGGGACTGATGAGAAGGAGATAGAGAGAAGAGAGAGGAAGGCTGACGGTGACAAAGGGAAAAAGAGCAAAGGCATAGACAGCAAAAGATACAAATATGAAGGATATGAAGAAATATGATGAGAAATGGATACTAGAAAAAAAAACTGAATGGAGGAAGACAAAAATCGAAAAAAGACAAAGAGAGACAAGCAAAGAACCAGAGCAGGAATTATGAAAGGAAAACAATCAAGATAAGAGGAGGGTGTGACCTGATGGTATAAGACATTTCAAAACCTCTGCCACTCTTATGCAAGTGTAACTAACACCACTGTGTCAGAGCCAGGGCGGTAGACAGGAAGTGTGGACTGCTGTGGGACTCTGGGACTCAGGGACTCTTTCATCTCTCTCTGTCTCTCTCTCTCTCTCTCTCTCTCTCTCAGAAAGCCACTGCTAAAAAAAAAACCTAAAAAAAACCTCAGCCTAATATATCAAGGAGAGTCAGCACTTTCTCTCACACACACACATAAGGTCAGTGTCAGCCAGCAGCAAAGTGATTTCCTGCGATTATATCTTACCTGCTTGCCACACTGAAGTGACTCCGAAACAGCAGCTGAGCTACATATGGAAATGAGCACTGTGACAAAATCACATTTACTAACAAATTTGTCGCACTGAACTGCAGCAGGGTGACAAAACTGCTGACTAAATGCACTGTCTGGCAGTTTGACATGAATGCGACTCATATGCAAGGGCAGATTCAGGGACGAGGGAAATCTTTGGAATTTCACATCACACACGGGGAACGTGAGGAATCCCCCGCTTGCCCTCGACACCATCACCTCTGGGTGCCTCCGGTGCAGCCCAGCCTTGCTGCTAAATGACATCACTGTGCCACTGCCTCACATTCCTCCGCCTGACTTTTTAAACCAGTGACAAGAGCGCCCTCTGTTGGGTAAAAAAAAAAAAAAAAAAAATAACCTTCTAGCACTGCAGGATGCAGAGACAAGAGCAGGCTGAGGAACAGGAAATAACTGGGGAAGGAGGAGGGATCGGAAAACAGACTGAGAGGAAACAAAAATTCTGTCAGTCCGAGGATTTCGCATTTAAAACCACAAGACCCGACTGATATCACCTTAAATCTGAGATGTTAGATTCCAACCAAAAATCGGAGTCTTTTTGTGGAACAATATGATTTTTTTAGTCACCCTGTAATGCACATTCACTGGGGTTTTGAGACCACAAAGAAAAAAATGCCCTTGTGAGTGCTGCGAGTACAACACGTTCAGAGAAAAGCCTAAATTGGCTTGTACCGTCCTGGGTATGAGGTATATGAGGACAAAGAACAAATTATTATGTTCAATACATCAATACATTAATCTCCCTAAGAATGGCTAAATTGTTGGAAAATAATGTCCAATTATTGCATTGAGGCCAAGGCGTAAAACTTCAGGGAAACACCCAGTGAAAACAAATGATTCATAGCATGAGACGTCGGAGGGTATCTCAGTTCACACATTCAGTCGCATCCATCTGCACAATTAAACAGTGGTGAGTGTCAGAGAGACTGCGGCACTGTCAAATATGACATTTAGTAGCTCAAATTCATCAAAAGAGCCTGACAATATGATCCTGATGGTGAAAACCCAAGGCCAGAGGTGGAAGGACAGTAAATTGACTCAATCAGCTATTAACAAAGTATTTGTCTTACTATATTACAAAATAAATGTTTTGCTTGAGTTCACATTTTGAGACAAAGTTCAAGTCTGAAATAATTACTCCAGTTTTGAGGTATGATCACCAACCTTTAGTCTTGACAGCTTAAAATCGAGACACATTTTCTCAAATTTGAGACTAAAGTTGGCTGGCTTTTGTTGCCTGTTAGCCTGAGTGGGTTGTAACCGAGCAGCCCGGTGAATTAGCTATCAGCTCAAAGCTTACAGAAAAACACACGGTAATCCATAAATCCAAAGAAAAGCCACATTAAAACACCCCTATCTGCTTCTTTTATGTCTTATGGTGCTGCCAAGTGTATCACTTAAAATGTAAATGTAGCCTGTTTCTGGAGCCGGTTTCTTCAAAATTAAAGTAAAATTAACATTTAAGAGAATCAGTGTTAAATATGATTTAAAAAAAAAAAAAAAAAAAAAAGCAAGTCAAGCAGCAAATATGCTTTCATTTCTGTTAGTTCTACTCACTGGACATCAACCAACAACAGAGCATGCTGAAATAGTGCTGAGAAACTTTGGGATTTCCTGCTGTTGCACAATTTAAGAGGAACTAAAAGGTTTCTCTGATGAACTTTTGCAAATTATTGCACAGTGATTACACTTAATCCTGTCAGTGAAAATCTCGCTCATATGGCTTGTTTGCAGCTTGGCTCTAGGTTGAGATAAGAGAGAAACAAAGGAATTAATAACTTATTCTGTCTTGACTGGGGTTTGCTGTAAACAGATTAAAGCAGCTGTGTGACTCGCACTCAGATTCCGTGATGTTCAGATTCCCCACTTGAACCTGCCGAAGCAACTTCAAAACCCCCGAACTCGTGTATGACCACAACAGGAAACAGGTGAAGCTAACGAAATCACTTTCAAACATGCAAATAGATGCTACATGTTATCTCTATACCTTGCACTTTTTACCATTACGTTACTATTTACTGCAGTGAGTAGCGGTGGTGTGGCTCTGACACTTGACCATCTTACTGAGGCTTATCCCGTATGCAGACTGGACAGGAATGCCAGTGAAATGGGGTGGCTGCAGCGTAAAGGAAAAAAAAAAAAAAAAACTTTGTTTTTCTGGGTCACATTCAGGGAACTGTTCTGTCTCCCTTCCTGTTCACCTTATACACCACTGACTTCCAGTACAACTCAGAGTCCTGCCATCTGCAGAAGTTCTCTGATGACTCTGCAGTGGTAGGATGTATAAGGGACGGACGGGAGGATGAGTACAGGGCAGTAGTGGAGGACTTTGTGGAGTGGGCGGGAAGAAATCACCTGCTCCTGAACGTGGCCAAGACCAGAGAGATGGTGGTTGACTTCAGGAGGAAGGCGACGGCTCCACAACCGCTGAGAGTTCTGGGAGAGGAGGTGGACATGGTTGAGGAGTACAAGTACCTGGATGTGTCCATCGACAACAGACTGAAATGGAAGACCAACATCAATGCTGTCTACAAGAAGGTGATGAGTCGACTCTTTTTTCTGAGGAAACTTCGATCCTTCAATGTGTGCAGCATGATGCTGGAGATGTTCTACCAGTCTGTTGTGGCCAGTGCTTTGTACTTCGCTGGGGTCTGCTGGGGGAGCAGCATTGGAGCCGGTGACACCAACAAACTCAACAAGCTGGTTAAGAAGGCCGGCTCTATCATCGGCTACAAACTAGATAGTCTGGAAAAGGTGGTGGAGAGGAGGACGCTGATCAAACTATTGTCCATCTTGGATAATCCTGTCCACCCTCTCAACCACCTGCTGCAGGGACAGCGGAGCACTTTCTCTAACAGATTCCTCCAGCTCCGCTGTCACAAGGACAGATACAGGAGATCATTCCTGCCCACTGCCATAAGACTTTACAATAACTCACCTCTGGCAAAATCCATCACAGTACAAAAACACTGTTGACTGTGTTTCTTGGTTGCTTGTATATTATATGTATATTATATATATAGATATATACTGTACCGTATGTATATATATATATATATATATATATATGTTGACTGTGTTTATTGGTTTGTTGTATATAATATATATAGATATTTAATGTACTGTATATATACTGTATGTACACACACACACACACACACACACACACACACACACACACACACACACACACACACACACACACACACACACACACACACACACACACACACACTGTGCATTTTATATTTTATATTTATATTTTTTATTTTATTGCTTTTCTATTATATTATTCTATTCTATTATTATTTTATTCTATTGTTTCTATTATTGCTCCTGTATGTATGCTGTTGTGGCGAAAAAATTTCCCCTCGGGGATTAATAAAGTATATACCTACCTACCCTACCTACATTCAGCTGAGAAAATGTGGGAAAGGGAACGATAAACCTGACAAGCCCCGCAACAGAACTAGAGAGAGAATAAAGCCGCCAATAACACTGTTTTATCAATGCAAAGGGCCACCTTACAGTTTCCAGGAACTACCTCTTAATCCGTGCTATCAAAGTAAAAGTGCTCATAGTTGTGTATATATATATATTATATCCTAGTGACCCTAAAGTGGGGGTGAAAAATTGGCAGTCAGAGATGAGCGAGATGTGATATTGTTTAAATACAATGATGATATTACACATTTCCTCTCCAGAAAGACAGTCATAGTGTTGTTCACACAAAAAGTGCCACCGACAGTTAAGAAAGTACAGACCAAGCAAGAGAAGTACAATTCCTGGCTCCTCTCTCATCTCCACATAGCCGGCCAATCTCAGCACAAACTCGATGTGAATGTTGGATTGTAGGTTGTGGAAAGTTACAGTCAGACAGGCCTCCCTCAGTCGATGTCAGGATGGTGTGGGGGAAGCTCGTTCTGAAGCTATTCAGAAAACCCTTCCTCCTTACAAGCAGTTCGAAAGCATTATCAAGGCTGCTTCAATCATCGCAGCACTGACAGGACTTCCAACGCTCTGCTGTAGAACAGCTATGATTATCTCATTATCGTACATTTACCATAACCAGGCACAAGATAAATGACTCATGCAGTGCTTCATCTCCGTGACGAACCCTCGATGAAACTGAGAAAATCCTTCACACGTTCCTGTCAGTGTGAACGTTTCACTTTTTTCCTTTTGATACAACAGACGCACATTTAAGCAAACAATTGGCTTGATCATTTTCTGAAGCCAACAAGTTTAACAAAGTTTTTGCAGTCTTGGCCTAGAGCGAAAGAAAAGTGGCAATGCTCCGTCTGTTGGAAAGCAAGAGCCTCGCTGTATAGTCTAACAGATGCACTCCAACTGTCCCAAGTCCAAAATATTTTAATTTAATTTAATGTACTGACAGACAACCCTTTTTACATGTATACATCACATTACAATGATGTAAAACTTCTTTTGTTAATCGTTTAAATGTTTTAGAAATGATATTTGCCAGCGCTTTACCACTTGCGGTGACGTCACTTCATGTCGTACACGGCACAACGCTAACGTTAGCTCGACACAATCGGATTCAGACACGGTGACTTTAGCAAGTGGAATTTCTAAATGGCAGCAAGGTCCAAAAAAAACCTTGAGAGGAAAGTGACGAGTCAGCAGTTCAACTGCACAGTGGCCCCACTTCTCGCAAATGTTTGCTTTGATTTTGAAACAGTAGCCTTATTTGTTATAATTTAAAGCTTTCGGGGGCTGTTGTATCGTTAAATATGTGAGAAATTGGTACTTGGGAAAATTGTCACCACTTATAAAGCACTTTTAGAGTTCTCAAGGTGTTTTACAGTTTGCCTCCCATTCTCACACACACACACACACACACACACACACACACACACACACACACACACACACACACACACACACACACACACACACACACACACACACACACACACACACACACACTAAGGTCACACACTGTCATCGGGTTCAGTGTCTTGCCCAAGGACACTTCAGCATGTGGACGGGAGAGCTGAGGGATCAATCCGCCAACCTTATGATTAGTGGGAAACCCGCCCCACCAGCTGAGTCACAGCTGCCAGGAGTTGTAAATGGTCTGAGAGGTTTCGGAAACTGGTCTAAAGCAAAATAGAGGTGGTTCTGAAAGTGTAGGTCAGACCTTCCAAGCTTTTTAAGTTATATTTGAATTCGTTTGGGCGTGGAGGGCCATTCTCATCGTGCGATGACATGGTCTGTCTGGCCTGGGTCCATTTGCTGATGGAGCTCCATGAATGAGAAAAGAACACCTATGAGACAACCTTTCCCTGAAATGAATTAAATTTGTCAATTTTGTGACAATTTAATTGGCTCAAAATTAGTGAATGTAATTGGTCTGAACGTCATAGCGACCACTGTCACCTCTACATGTATGGCAAAACGCAATTCAGTAGCGAACTCAACATAAAGTCTACCTCCTCATTTCAGTCATTGGGAATGAGAGCTTTTATTAAATGTGGCTGCCAGGGTCATGACATAAAAATGTTAATCCATCCAAGATCTGCACATGATTATCGTGTGCAGCGGATGTTGGATCCTCAGACAGCTCTCACTGAGCAATAAGCAGGGTACACTCAGAGTACACCAAAGTCTATTAAACATCAGAAAAGTGTCCATCACAATATCTCTCGTGAGAGAGGACAATGAGAGTCCAAAACAATGTCTAAAAATGTTTAGTTTTTCACCCAACAGTCCGAAAACCCAAAATATGCTGTAATTTCCGACCAATAATAGCAGCAAATTCTCACATTTAAGCACAAGCAAATTTCTAGGTCATTTATTCTTACATAAATTACTATTACAAAAACAATAGACAATTAATTTAGTCTCTTAACAGACTCATCATTGCAGCTCTATGGTATGCAGCCTCCTCGTGTGTAGCATCGCATTGGGTCAAGACAAGATGTCACATGGGAAGTGTTTCCTTACTTTACAGATAAACAAAACCTACAAAGCTCTTCAGTTAAATGCTTTTATCTGGAGCACAATTAGAAGAAATAACTGTGGATGTGTCTGTGCAAAGTTTATCATTTGTAATCATTCTGCTCCCTCTACACAAGTAACAAAGGAAGTTAGTCAGAATTATTTAGAAGATGTAAAAAAACAAGGTTGTAGAAGCTTTAACTTTATATTTTGTCACTTGTGGAAAGGCATAAACACAGAAATTAGGCTTAAAAAAAGATATATATATATTTACACAGTTTTATTTAGACATATTTTACAGGGTAAGATTGTGGGTCCTCTTCAACTGTTGCTGCACTATCCAAACCGCAAAACTTTCCAAAGGCAACTCGTGTGTCTCCTCTCAGACTGAGTCCACAGATCACACTATAATTGTGGAAATGAAAGTGGGTGCACTCAGGGGAGTGGCATGCCAAGAACTTTACTGTGAAAAGGGAACAGAGTTATATCAAGTTGGGTATTGATTTTTGGTCAGAGTCTAACGTAAAAAAAAGGCCAGCATAAGATGTCAAAGTGCTAAATCTTTACATGTGTCTGCAACAATATTTTAATTTTTTTTTATATATATATGTATATATATATATATATATATTTACCATTTAGAAAGTGTAAAACAGTACAGCACATAGTTTTTCCTCTGATGTTTCTCTTCTTCTTAAACTATATACTTTTGTGACACTGCATTTTATGAGAAAAACTAACTTTTTCTCCAAAAACATGTTTGGTAGTTGCAGTTATTTCACACAGGCATTTGGCACCTAAAGCATACATACAAAAATAAAATAATTTAAATTGTTATAAACATGGAAAATGTATGTGTCAAATAAAAATAACACTATTCTAAATATTTATTTTTGTGAATGCAACATATTCGGATTCATTTTAGTTTACATTTCCAGTTAAATAAGTTTGACATTGCCTAATTCATCTACAAACAATACTTATTCTCAGCATCCATCTTATTCAATCTGATATTAACCAGAACACATCAAATAAAACCTGTTCTGTGTCTTCCAGTCTACGACACATGGTGTAACTTTTATACGGACAAGATCTGTAATGCTGCATATTAACGCCACCTTGATCTCCAACATCAAACCAGTGAAATGAGCACGTGTGAGAAATAACTGTTGCGTACTGGGTGGATACTGTACAGGCATGCAGTGGTCTCGCTTTGAGACTCTGAAGCAACTGTAAACAGCCCATGTTGAGCAAATGGAAACAGGGAAGGCTCTGTTTGTAGCCTCCTTCCCTGAGGGGGAATCCTCCAGAGACCAACAGCCTTGTGCTGCCTTGTGATACCAGAGGTTTTTCTAGGCTTTCTACAGCTGCAGCTCTGCTACAGTTTAACTTACGATGTGAAGAAACGTTAACAAATTCTCAATAGACATTGCAAGTGAATAGTCTACACATTAACAAACAACTTCACAGCTACTTAATAAATCTCTTTTGGTTGAAAAACCTTTGGGTTATTTATATAACCTCGGTTCTCTGGATAGTGTGAATAAGTGGCTCACTTTAGGGAATGCCAAGGAATGCTATGAAAGAGAAGAGTTTTTGTAAGGCGTGCCCCCTTCCTTACTGTAAATGCATTTATGAAACAATGGCACAAATATTATGTATCGACACGGTGTGATAAATGAGGTCAGTCATGTTTACCACTGAATTTATTACAACAATTTACAGGGTCAGTTTTACTATAAACACCAGGTGTACTGCCGGAGTATTAAAAAGGAAGCATGTGGAACGAAATACAAAAATTATATAACCGTTGTTCTACAGTCATAACATTAGACAAGGGGGCGAATCTAGGTTTGATTCAAAGGCAATGGGACATCTTTTAGTTTCTTGAAGACATTTCAAGTCTCATTCAAAAGGCTACATCCCGGCCATGGATTGTTTAGGACACAATAGTGTTAGCACTGTGACGTTAACGATCCACAGGATGGCCAGGTGGGTCCCACATGTGACCTACATGACTTTGAAGGTGTTAACGGCTCAAGTTAAAACCTGGAACTCC
The DNA here is from genome assembly GCF_029030835.1 of Brachyistius frenatus. Taxonomy (NCBI): domain Eukaryota; kingdom Metazoa; phylum Chordata; class Actinopteri; family Embiotocidae; genus Brachyistius; species Brachyistius frenatus. Next base: position 98,123 of record NW_027210640.1, on the reverse strand, counting down.
CCTCCAGTCTACCAGAACTAAAGAAGCCTTTTGATTGACAGGTGAAACGTCTTCAGGTACCTAAAAGAAGTCCAGTTGCCTTAAGATAAAAACCAAGCTTGATCACGACCTCGATGACTGACGGATTATAGTGACTGTAATTTCACAACCAAACAACTATTTGGTGTGTAAACTAAGGAAATGAGAAATGATCTTCTATTGCAGCCTTAATCTGCGATAATGTATCTGATAATGTGGCCATATTTTACAGTAAAATGCAACTTAATACAGCTGCTGCATGAGACAGCTCGCAGCTAAACTCACCCAGACAGATACAGATGTAGATTTAGGCAGTGACTATAAGGGTAACTTTGAGAGGCCTTCAGTGACTAAAGCATTCGGCCTCTTTGCCTCAGTTGGACAGGAGGAGGGAGAGCAGTGGTAACAAAATAAATAATAATTATATCAACGATAAGATCAAGAGATCGGATGTGAAGACTAATAATCTTGCACACATATACAGAGCAACATGACTGTGTCATACTCCCTACTGTTTAGCTGGAATCAGGTGACACATTACCCACAAACCTGCCTGTGCAGTGACCTACAGGCACAAACATGTGTACATATATTTGTATATTTGTATCAGTGAGTATGTGACAGAGTTGATTTATTTTCCACAGTAGTTAAAAGGAGCATACCAACCTTTCTGGCATCAACAAACACAACCCATATTTATATTTTTAAATGAAAGAGTTGGACATTTTTTTCTCATCAGTGGTGAACATGAACCTCTTTTACTGCCAACTGTGTACGAGTGTGGTCTCAGTGTCTTAGCAAGGTAATCCAAGAGTGTTTTTTTTTTTTTATGTCAGGAATAACATGGTTACCTCCACAATGACTGGTCAGCAGAAAGATTACTTTAATTATTACTTAACACGCCTACAAACACGTAGGTCATTTCAACAACAAATTCCACCTCCAAAGAAAAAACAATTCAAATATAAGCAACAAAAAACATGTCGGAGTCACAAAACACTACTGCAAAAATAAGAACAGACCAACTGTAAAAATGGTACTGTTAAAATCATCCATTCAGTTTGTAGGTGGATTTCTGAGATTGTAAATCCCAAACTTATCCCGATACCAAGAACAGGGAAGTCCATCAATGAATGTTTGTTCTCTGAACAATGTCTGCACTTTGGATGTTTTATGTCTCTATAAATCTCCTGTGATCAGTGATCCTGTCTTTTATTAAGAGCTCAGTTTCAGCAATATATCTCTTATTGTACAAACAGCTGATCATGTATATATCATATATTTTGTTTTACAAGTAATGAAGCTGTTTATACACTTGGTGTGCCACCTGCCACTGGATGAATGGGAAACAGGAAAACTTGTGTTCCCCTTTAGAGCATTCACACTTCATGGGGTGAGATACTGCGGCTTTAAATCCTAAAATATGACAGTGTCACAACGCATGTGATGTTGCCAAAATTATGCTGCGAGACAGTCAGAATGGTGTAGCGATGCTAAACATGGCAGCCTCACATTCAGATATTATCAATGGCCAAATATAAAGTACTTAACTTGCACACAAACACTAACACAAAACAAGACACAAAGCTATCAGCTAGCTCCTGTGAGCAAGAAAATCTTTGTACATCAACAATAACAACAACAAGCGAGCTCTTCACTGTGGGAAACACCACAATGAGCAGCTTAGATAGCAGACATGAATCATCCCTTGTGTCCGTGAGCTTTGTGGATGAACCGGGTTACCCGGTGCAGGCTGGCATACAGAAACCTCACAACAGCACACGCTGCTACGACCCACAACACAGAGCAGCAACGTTTCAGAGCAGTTTCACAACGCATGTTTTAAAGTGACGGAGCTTCATTGAGGTCCAACTGAAGAGTAATGTGGATACTTTTTGCAGTGGATTGGCAGTGTGTGATTTTTTTCAGTGTTACTACACATATATGCACTTATGCAAATTATTAGTTTGACTTAATACTTTTACTTTGAAGCTCCATCATCCTCTCAGGCTTTGCCATTTGTCACTTTTATGTTTCTAGCTGATAATACTTTGAAATTGGCCCCGATAGCCACTGTTTTCACGAAATTTACTAACGCTTTAAAAGCATCCTAAAAGTTTAAAAAAGTTTCAAATATAATTCTTGTTCATAAACCGATATGCATTTCTGATTAAGCTCTGATTAGAAAGGTAAAAAAAGATGTTGTTTTGTTCAGTTTCTAGTACATTCAGCAATATAACACCCACTTGCTCTGTTTTGTATGTATTTATGGTTAATCTTTAATTTTCAGTGGATCTGTATCATGAAAATGTGCCAGTAAACAACCAACCCAGAACTCATAAAAGCAACCCATGACCGTCTTGCACTCACCTTCAGTCCATCGCTGGGCAGCCGGTAGCCGAACCGTGCGGGCAGGTCGTCAAAGTTCTCAGTCTTGTTGTCAAATGAGTACTGAAAAATGGGAAAATTAAATTACCTGTGGTTCACTGATGCAGAAACAAGACAAACTGGAGTTTCTACATGTGACTGTTGACCTTTGACAAAAACTCCAAAACACAACATACAGGCCTGAGATACCTTTTAACATTCCTACCATTTCTAACCCGTTTCCAAAAAAAGTACCACGGACATCCCATAGAAGGGTTTTCTCAGTGGGGGTGTGACTGTGGCACTGTCATATTAAAGTGGTATGTTTCTACGCATAGTTCTGCGTGTATTTGTGAGAAGAATCACTCACAGCAGCGATGTCCGCCTCCACAGGCAGCAGGTTGAGGAAGGCGAAGAGCTGAACGGTGAAGATGGTGTAAATCTGTGTGGCCGACAACATCAGCATTCCCAGGGACAGCAGCATCCTGGCATCACGTTACGACCCCCAGCTGCTATGCCACTCACTCATAAACATACAAAAGCATAAACACACACACTTACACACACACACACTCACTCACACACGCACCCACACACACACAGGCCTGCGGTGGAGCCCCTATAGAAGGACTTTTGTGGTCACACCTGGAAAGAAAACGGAGTTTATGTATATAAAGCCTTTACGCCATTTTTCCCAAAGGCTAAACAACTAAATACTGTTTTATGTAAGAAGTGATATATAAGAAGAGGTATGAGCTCATTGTTCAGTAAATGCTGAATCGTAATTTTAACCTCTTGCGAGAGCAGGCTGGCGCACACATGGTGTCTTTTTTAGAGACATTGTCATTGCTCGCTTCTTCCACAGTGGGACATGAGGTCCAGAGGAGTTACAACACGGCAACCTTAAAGTTTTAATGCTGATTGGGCGTCTGTCATTGTTGCCATTTTAAAAGAAAAAAAAGGTTCCTCAAGCAAAACACAGCATTCAGCACAGTTTCTCTGACTGCTTATTACTATTGTTTTAGACGTTTGACTCTTGCTGATTCCTGGTGCAGTATAATGTCCAAGCCTCGGTCTCGCCCAGCCCTGCATCTAGCCTTACCCTTATCTCACATCCCTTGTGAGGAGTGCGAAGGTGTAATTTTGTACGATTTCAGTTTTCAGAAAACATTTGGTGAACGCAGGCATCCATCATTTCGATACTAAATTCAATCTTCTGCAAAGACTGTCAAAGCGGAGCTGATTGGCTAATGTGAAAGCAGCACACACTTAAATGTTTGTCACTTTTGCCACCTCCCTACTGTTTATTTTCATTCTTCTTATTTGAATACATTACAGACAACCTAGGTAGGTAGTCACTCTGTATTCAGGGCATTTCTCTCTCCTGGATGCTGCTTTTCACTAGTCGTACTTTTTCATTTAAAGGAAATACCCGTCCATATAAAATTATACTTTTTAGAGAAAGCACAAAGCACAAAGAATAGAGATAAGTAAGTACATTTTTATTAGATTACCGTTGTGCCTCAGTGTCAGGACTAGCTTGCTGCTCTGTTCCTGTGAGACTTTATGTTCTTAGCTGCCGAGTTGCTTCACAAAGACATAAAGTGAGCTGCACACCAAACATCACAGCATGAGGGGCTCACAGAGCTCACAGAGTGAAAGGCCTTATGTGATCTGATCAGGAGAAACCAACAGCTACAGGTTTGCTGGGTTGCAGTCAGAGCGGGGAGGTAGTATTTAAGGAGTGCATGGATAGTTATGTGCATTTGACAGAAACTGAAGAATGTTTTCTAATTTGATGAACATATCACGGGTGTGTGAGGAAGTAGGCGGTTTATCTGGGTATTAGACCACTGCTGAAGTAAACTTCTTTTTTTTTTATTATGTCGTCTGCTCACTATCAACAGATTGTTTCATTGTTACTCTGGTTGATAGCATTATTTTCCAGTGCAATGGAAAAGTGTCTAGTTTACTTAAGAGTTACTTATAGTACTGTAGCAGTGATGCTTGTATCATAGTAGCGTGTGCTCTCAATACTCACCCTAAACATCTGCAACATGTTAGATTACTTTTGGAAAATTATTTCCAGACAAACTTGATTGTTTCTTAAGCAGCGCATCCAAGTAACCTATAAGACTCTCACTGTTACATTGTTGCCTCAAACTAAACAAGTTTCAGTAAATATCTTTTAAAAATACAAAAGTAACCTCAATATGTAATTGTTCATTGTCACATAAAAATAAAAAATAAAAAATCAGCTTTACAGCCAAAATAAATACTAAAAAAATGCATTCACATAATAGTTACTAATCAAATCAACATGTCCAAAATGGATAATTCTACAGATATATCTTTAAACGGCAGATAAAACAAGAAAATCTAGCTCCATTCGTGGAATCACACCTGCTTTATACCTCCAATCTGTACAATTCACTTTGAAAGCACTCTGGTTCAATGCTAAGCCCTAATCACATCTGTGTAAAACAGGACAGAAGCTTCATTACGTAACTTTCCCTCCCTAATGTCCTGATAATGCTGAGGCTGCTGCTGTTGGTCTGACAGACTGAGAAGCTCCGGTACAGCTGCTGCTTTCAGAGGGCGTAGACCGATTTCCTCAGTCAGATCTGAACATAGACGTACATCACAGATATGTGCTACTTTCTGGAATTTCTCTTCAGCGCTTCATAGTTCTTTAAGTAACTGGTGGCAGCCATCAAACTATAATTTTAGGTTTTCGGAAAAAAATATATCGTCTTGTGTTCACAGTGAGGTCAAACTTTAATCAACTTATTCCATTCATTCTCCTGTACAAAGACGCCAAGTCTCAGCAAAATTAATATTATAATATCTAACCGTATCCCAATCAAATTAACCAGGGAAATGATTTGAGTCTTGTTTATTCAATGATCAATAAAAGACAACACAGAATATTTGCGATGGGTGATATGGATTAAATATTTAAAGTACATATTATTTTAGATAGTCATGATTATTGCAATTTTCTGACAAATGAATTAAGTAAGATGTCTGTTTTGAGGGAGAATTAAATATCTGTCAAATCAAGGAACTTCACACTAGTTGATGCAGCTTGAAAGCAATCTTGCTCAGCGGTTTAAAATATGACCACGAGAGCTACCGCAGCATTAACAGTCTCCGACGACTGACGAATTTCTGTTATGTGCAGTTCTTATCGACACATTGGCCACCTTTAAAGTGTATTTTCAAAAACTGTCAAGAGTCAGAGCGTTTCAAAAAAAGAGTTGAGAGGATTATAAATGTTACACGTATTGTTTCAAATGACCCGCAGGGTGTTTATTCTCAATGAAAACAGTAGTTCACAATTATGAATTACGTGAAAATTCTACTATGCACGATTACCATTGGTATTGGGCAATAAAGGCCGATAAAAATCACACCTTAATGATGCCATGTATCAGGCGTGAGGGTGTGTACGCATGATGTCATCACAACTCTTACACCGAGCATGGAAGAGAGGGGGGCAACAATATTTCTGAAGTATGGAGTTGTTGTTTTTTTTTTTTTTTAAGTATCCGAAACAGATATAAAAGTTGCTATTTGCAAGAGCGAGATCCAAGCCTGAAGAGGCAGGAGGAAATGTGCTTGACAGAAAATGTAACTATGAGTAATTATTGCTCATTTTACATCAGTTGAAGCAGTTTTCTTATTCTGCACGGTGACTGTGCACATTTTAAAAAGTACTGGCTGCATCTGCCAGTGGACCATCACGATAAGAGCAGGCATAATAATATGTTAATTCCACCGCAGACGAGATTTGATGTTCTCTCCAATTAAGTTTAAAAAAAAAGGGCCTATAGCCTAAAGAAATGGAAAATATCAGCATTTCGGATATCTGTACAAAAACCTAATATCCTATGTCCCTAAAATTCTTTAAATCCTTAAAACATCAGAAGCACTAAACATGGCAGAAGATGGATTTTCTTCTTCTTCTTTTTTTTTTCCCAGAATAACAGCAAAGATAAAAGAGGGAAGCGAAAGCAACATCGTTCATAACAGCAGTGAGCAGATGATGACTAAACATCAAATGACAGTAATCAGGTTGTGTTAAGTCTTCACATGAAGTAACAGAGAGATGTAGACAACAAAACACAGACAACATCACGATCAGTCGATCGGAAAACTGCCTTCAGACTAAACCTCAACATAACGGCTTACAACACCTCAACAGTTTCACCAATAACGACGGCACAAGATCATCGTCAGGTGCTTTGAAGCGGATACGTGATTTTGAGGATGCAGCTGTGCACGTAAATAAAAGAGTGAGGACGCCCTGAAGGTGTGCAGCTAGCTACGGAAAAAAAAAAAAAACCACACACACACACAGCGAGTTAGCTTGAGGCTAGCATGGGTAGCTAGCTTGCGCCACCTCCGTGTTTACCTTAATTTCTGCTCGCAGGCTTTTCTTGTCCATAAATGTCGCTGCTGCCGGTGACATTACTCTCCTTTCCCGTGCGTCGTGCGAAGGAACGTGTACGACAGCGAAGGTTTTGGATGCGCCTCATCCCGGGTGAAAGGTGGGTCAGACAATATGGTCTAAAACGTTACAGTTTAATCCGCTAGCTTCTTGTTTCATGTCAGAGCGCACACTTCCGCCATACGCGCCGCTCCGCCTTCGGATTCTGATTGGACAAGAGGTTTGTCAGTCATTCTGTTCCGGAAATGACTCTGGACGTAAACAGAGCCCACGTGATGAGCCCAAACCATTTATACTGCCTTTTACAGTCACATGAACTGAGCCTCCCACACCGCATTTACTGCTTTATGACTGCTGCATTGGAGCAATGGGAGATTAACTGGTAGCAGAATTGAACACTTAAAAAAACGAAATATTTTAAATGGAAAAAAGTATTTGCTCTTTCTTTTTACTGCGAAAGTTGTCAACCTCCCCCTCAAAAAAAAAAAAATCTGTGGACACTCACTTTTAAACCTCTAGCACCCTCTATAGTAAATGGGGTGCATCTTCTCAGTTTTTGCTTGCTTTTTTTTTTTTTAAATGCCATTGACCAGAAGTGAAAAATAACTGAATGTATTTACTGGAGTTCTTGTGTAACTACTGCAATTATGGGATGCTGCCATAGGTTGTACATGCAACAACACACGAGTAAATAGAAGCTACTTTATAAAGTGAAGCTTTATAAATATTATGCATTGCTATGAATTCATGAAGATTAAAGTGACGTTTCTTTATTAGTACATTTAATTTCAAATTTCCTAAATGATTATTTTTTACTATATTGCTTCCTTTACTGCTTACGAGCACGACTTTATCACTGCCAAGATCCACACATTCGATAACTATCTATATTGTTCAGGGATCCATTTATTCATCTATGAAATAGGAAAATGACAGTGCTCCTTCTTCCTCCACCAACACTGAAAGTCCTCCACAGGTCACCAGTCAATCACAGGGACAACACAGAAAGACAGACAACCATCCATTGCTAACAGTCACATCAACAACCAATTGAGAATCACCAATAAACCTAAGACGCATGTGTCTTTTGTCTTTTTTTTTTAAGAAGCCGGTGCACCCAAAGAAAAGCCCACACAGCTACGGGGAAAACATGCAAACTCAGGTTCAAGCTCAGAACATTCTTGCTGTGAGGCAACAGCGCTAATGCTGAAAGAAAGAAATTTATACCCCAAAAATCAAACCATGGATTTAAAAAAAAATATGGATATATTTTACAAACCAAACTGTTAAAAGGGTACAATAGCAAAATAAATGTAATAAAAAATTTGGGAAATTAGACTTGGAATTAAAAGTTTATTGTGGTAAAAAAAAGGAGCATGTGTGATCTGCTACGAAAGCAGTGACCTTTATATCTCTATGGTACGCTTAACTTTTTCATCTTCGTGTGGATACAAAACTTATCAATATTTCTATACTTAGATATTTTGTATGTTCATAAAAAAAGAAAAGAAATCCTAAGTTAGAGGTTTGGAATGTTGAAAAACATGCGTCACTCTTTCCTTCAAGCCAACACTGAACACAAAAACCCCAGGAACTGCTTCAGACTTTAAAAGGTCAAATGCAGATTAGCTGTCTCTTGTTAAAACCTTAAAGAAGTACTATAAAACTCTTAAAAAACATTTCAAATTACTCTAACCTTTAAACCTGTGTGAAACCAGTGGGTAGTCCTTTTGTTTCTCAGTAAAAGGCAGGGTTAAGAGTTGACGTAAGCACATTAGGGTTGGGGTCGGATTTCCAACTGGACTCTCTTAAAACTGTTTGTAGTACTTTTTCTCTTGTGATAGTCCTCTCTGAAAATACAGTATGCTTGTGTACTGCAGTGGACAAGAACACAATAGAACAGAAACAGGAGACATTAACAAATAATAAAGCCAAATTTACTTCATACAGTAGCTGAATCAAGAACCAGAAGCACAAGTCAGTCTATGCACATTGTACTTGAACTGTAATACTGCGTAATGTTTTCCTCAGATGATAAATCTGAGGAACTAAATTTGAACTTTGTGACTGACAGTCATGTGATGAAGTCTTATTGTTGCTGCAAAAACAGTCAGGTGTACAGTTGACGTGAGACTCGTATTTAAGTTTCTATTTAACTGTTTTTATGCTTTTTTTGTGGAGAGACAAAAACGTCTCACCTACTAAAGAAACCATTTCAAAACTCAAGCAAAAATGTTAAACCGAGCTTAATCAACTTCCCTACTAATGTGGTAAACAAGAAATCTAAGTTTTGGAGGGAAATTTGGGTTTAAAAACATCGTCTTTTTGTTGAGCAGCACAGTGTGCCTTCTCAAACCCTCCCCTTCCTGCTGCGACTCTGCCTCTAGCAAACTAACCACACACACTGCTTTGTCCCAACAGAGCACAACTGATGAGCACAAATGCACAGAGGACAAATGCCCCAACAATGAGGGTCTTCATCTCTTACGAGGACTTCTGTGAGCCTTTTGACATCCCTCCAGATCAGACTGTAGGGGCCTTAAAGAAGATGGTGAAGGTAATACAAGTATCAGTTGTGGCCCAGGGCCTCTATAGTTAATTAAGTAATTCCTTGTCCAGATTTGACTGCTTTTTTTAAATAAATATTTTATGCCTTTATTTAAATGATAGTGAAGATAGAAAGGGAATGTGGGGAAAGAGAGTGGGGATAGGCATGCAGATAAGGTTCGACCAGCCAGGTATCCAACTGAAGATTTGCTGCTCAGGGCATTTGCACCCATGTAGGATGCAGACGCACCTCTCAGCTAGTGGACTGTTTGTTTTACCTGCTGTTTGATCATCTGCCTGATGATTTGCATGTATTATTTCAGGGACAAATGACTGATGTATTTATGATAACTTTGGCATAATGTTGCTATAATGGTGAAATATACAGTGCAAAACATTTTGCATAAGTAATTGGGTGTGAATGTTCTGAATATAACACCTGCACAAACTGTTTAAAAAAGAACAGCTAAATTTCTCAGTCACTGGAGAATATTTGTATTCAATGCACACGGTAAAGCAAATGCAGCTACAGACACTGAACATTAACTAACTAAATAAGAGCTTTGTTTCTTGAACCTGTCATGCCTCCATAAATGTCAACTCTGTTCTTTTCTGCAGGATAACTTTCTTGTGCAACTCTCTGATGACCAGCAGGTCAGGCAGTACCTTGAGCTGAGCTATAGTGGTGCATCACTGCAGGACAGCTGGGGTCTGAGTGACATCGGCATTACAAGCAGCAGTGTCATTGGATGCCTGAAAAAGGTATTAAAAGCTTAAAAGGGTTTCATGATTTGCAGTAAATAAAATCAGCGTACTGATCAACCAATGATGCACATTGAGAGAGAATCTGCATCTTTCCTTTAACCCTACACTGCTCCTTTTCTTTACATTTTTATATGCTTTACTTAAAAAAAAATGATTGCAGTGCAGTCCTCCCAACATTGCATCTGCACATAAACAAGACAAAAAGCAGATATTCATCCTGAAGATTTTTGTATATGGAATTGTAGGAGACCTTATTCCTAGTGTTACCACAATGTTCAAATCAGTTCAAATATTGTACGATAATGTCACCTCTGACTTTTCAACTGATATTCTCACCTCTTCTTTTCTTCTTTTTCCAAAGAAAGTTATTGATTTATATCAAGTGTCAGGACGATCAGGGGTTACACAAACCGTATTACTTTGACTCCTGGAACATACAGCATTTAGAGTCTTATTATACACAACTCAGATGGGTTTATATTTGCTGTCACAGAAGCCTTATGCTGAGCCTTTATGTTGCGGGACCCCTCACTCACCATCACTGACAATCCACTTCAAAAACACAATGCTCATAATCCTTTTACTTTAGCGCTGCTAAAATTAGTATCGCACTGCATACATATTCAGCACTTGGGATTATTTCTCATCAAAGACACCCATCTTACACTGAGAGAATTTAATGTCACACCGCCGCACTAATATGGAACAAGGTGCTCCCATGCGAGAGGCAGCTCAGAGAGAAAGAAGTTTATGGCTGTCTGAAATCTTTAGTTTGTCCTCATTATTAGATACTGGGACACATTACAAGCTCTTCACCAGGCAACATTGTGTAAAGGATGACAGAAGTGAGAGAGTAAGTCTCTCTTTCTGTGTGTTACCTTTTTTTTTTTTTAGCTTTTGTCATCCTTTAACATCATCTTATAAGAATTCTTGTTTTTATTGGCTGTACAGTATAGTCTAATTTTATCATTCTATATTTACTGTCTTGGTCTGGGTCACTTTGCTGTAACGTTTTGCATCTTTTCAAAGATACGTTTTTTTCCCTGATTTTGTCAGTTCTCCCCTCCTCCTAGGTGTATGTATTAAGTTGAAAATCCGTAGCATGCAAGATGGTAAGATATGTTGTTAATAGATCAATGTACATATCCATGAATGCTTGCAGAATCCTTATTTTTGCAAAAAGCCTTCCAGGTTCCAGGGTTTTCCTCTGTAACGTTATCTAGGCAGGTCACTACATACAGCACAATATAGTGTGTTTATTAAAGCAGGAGAAGCCTTCATTTTATGTGATTGTATAAAATGTCAACCACAGAGTGGCAGCAAACTCCAGTCTCATTACATGACACCTCTCATGGCAAGATACCATTTAGCATTTCTTTCATTTAGACGTTTTTTAGACACATACTTCTCATGAAATAAGGTTTTAAAACTTTGTCATTTTAACTATAGATTGTATACAGTCTGTTCTTTAATCCCTCGTGTTTGCTTGTAAAGTACTAATTGTAAAACTTTTACTGACTTATAAGTTATGGTTGTATGGGGATCATGGAATACATTTAACTATGTGGATAAAAACGGATAAAATACAATTCAATGTACTTAAAAGACTATAAAAATGTAAATTTGATCAATGTGGTTCTTTCATATATTGTAGATTTGAAAGTTTCTGCTGATGGTGGAAAGTTTGAGATTCAGTTTGATGCCCTTTACTTGAGAGTTGTATTTTATTAAGTATAGACACAAGATCTGATCCTGTGACAGCTGTTGCACTTTTGTCTCACTAACTACAAGGACCTTGTGCCATTTTGTTTACTTTTCAGAGTGAACAAAGGCCCGTGATGCGTGTGTTCAATTCTGTGACAGGAGAAACTTTACCAATCAGCGGAAATGAATCTCTCCTTCAAACATCTGTGGCCAAACTGAAAACATTGGTGTCCATGCAAAGTGGCATTCCAGTCAGCACGTTTCGGCTCAGCACACCTGCCAGTGTGCAACTCTATGACTGCAACTGGCTGCAAGACTATGACATCGAAGTGGGTATGATTGGCTTTTTTTTTTTGCACTGCGATCTGTGATCTATGTGTTTGGTTTTAGCTAATCGTCTAAAACTTTGTGAAAAATGTTATAATATTTGTTAATATGTCTTGGTTTCTGAAGCAGTACGTTACTTTCTATGTATAATGCTTTACATTGTGTTGTACTGAATACCTGCCCCCTCCTCTGGTACCTGTTCAAATAGCTTGTACTGCATAAACAATTTAAGCACCATATCAAAATAAATGCCTTGTACAATGAGAGTTTTAGATCAATGTCCTCTTTAATGACATGCATAATAAAATGTGAGGTTGAAATAGAAAAAAATATATATATTTAACCGTAGGCACTATTCTCCGTTTGGACGCATGGGACGGGTGGGTGGAGTTCCTTCAGGGTTGCCTTTGTGGCCACAGATTGACTGTCCAGAGACATCTATCAGAGGAGAAGCCAGTAATGAGGTCAGACATTTCTATGAATAAATGTTTGATACTACCTTTTCGGTTTGCAGCATATCAATAATATCTCACAAAAATGTGTTTTCAACATAGATCAAGTCACACTTTCCTTTTCTGCATTTCCAGGTTTCAGCTGCGGGTGGCACTGTACATCGCGGCCAGCATGGGTCAACTGGACCTGGCAGGATGGCTGCTGGAACAGGGGGTGCACCCTGGGGAACCAGTGGGGGTTCATCCGTACCGCCAGTGGTGCCAACAAACTGCCCACCAAGACACAGGAAAGTGTCCCATCCACATAGCTGCACAGAACAGTCAGCTCCTCATCCTCAAACTCTTCATCACCAAGAACCTTTGGAGCTTGGCTTGTCGGGACCCTGGAGGCCGTGACCCTTTGAGTATTGCCATTCAGTATGGTCACACGGATTGTGTGCGTTACTTAGCCAACAAGCTGTGCTCAGTTGTGTCTCTGCGAAGTATGTTCCTGCCCGTGCGCATCTACCTCCAGATAAAACGCTGGGCACGTTTGGGGCAAGAGAGAGTGGCCTCCAATCGAGGCCAGTTCTCCAATGTTGCCTTCACAGCCAGGCTGGGAAATATATTGCTGGTCGATGGCTTCAACCAGCCAATGATGTCTTCCAAATCCCGGAAAACTGAGACCACATCAAGAAGAAGTATCAAGGCCAAGGCTTTGCAACCTTTACCACCCATCAGCAACTCACCTTTAAGGTCACATCTCCTATTCAAAAGAGCAACCCTCTGTCAACCATCTGTGAAAGACATGCAAAAAAAGCAAAGGCAATGTATGAAGAGCAGAGAGGATGGCCTATTGGATCAAATGAAAGGAGACAACAACCTTTGCAAGGGAAAGTTTATACTCCCACTAATCAAGAGAGACAACATTCGTAGGCCTGTGTTTGAAGCGTCACCGAAATCCTTCCGTATTGTCAATGCACCTCTGAAGTCCTCTCACCACTGTGACCAGACACTGAGAGAAAATGCGGCATACTGCTTGACTATAGCCAGGTGTCTGTACTTTGCTCTCTATATGTTCGCATTCACTTAAACCACAACCTGTTTGTTCTCATGAATGACTCCTTATTCAAGTGAACAATCACTGCAATCAGTGAGGCAAAATATGTTTTTCCTGAGACTAATCTTTGTTGCCTTACTGCAATTTCCATTTTGTGGTGGTATTTGGTGGAAAATATGAATGGAAATTAAGTAACATGTAACATAAAAGAGAAACTATTTGTTTACTGTAATTACATATTAAAATATTATTATTATTTTTTTAATTATGGACGGCAAATTTATGCTACACATGGCAGCTTGATTATTAATAACTTGTTTTCTTTTTTTTTGATATAGCACCTTCACAGAGAAACCTTGGTTAAAGCAGCTGAACATAGCACGGACTCTCGTCAGGAAGTACGTCCACTCTGAGGCCTAATACTGATCAACATCTGGGTCAGGATCCTGCTACAGACGAGTCCAATCCACATCTGTCACAAATCAGCTGAGATGCATATGGATCTCCCATCAACTACTTGAAACAACACAGAATCCTTCAGAGTGACGACTGGAGAGCATATCTCAGACTTGTGCTGTGTTCCAGATGTTGTATTTGTGCACTGACACTCACAATTTTGAGTGCATAAGTGCGTTCACACTGTCAAGTACAGAAACATGCAGTGCAAGACAAGTACCTGGATGATGCACTTAAAACACCCCAAAAAAGAAGTGTGAAATGCTGGACTCTTTCCACCCTGATTGGTCGCCATCTTGGATCCAGAGAGAAAGGGGCGGGGTCACCGGTGTGAATAATTTTCAAATTAAGGCGCTGAGGAAGCTGCAGCTGTTCCTGAACACCGCACAAAAGTTGTGTTTTTTTCACTACTTCTGCTGGGAAAAAAAGAATCAGTGTGTTTATTAAATGTGTTAAACAGAGGAAACAAAAACACTTTAATTTCTGAGTAAAATAATTAAAGCTGAAGATATTTCGGAGGGTGATGTGCGACTCTGTCAAAATTCCTGCTCTTCACAAATAAGAGTCCTAATATTGAAGAGGTTATTTGTTAGGGTACTAAGTATGTCATTTGGAAGACAGCACCACAATGTATTATCTGAAAATTAAACCTGTGTTTGTGAAAGATGCACTGCTTTCTTCCCAGTGAACGAGATCAATGAAATGTCAAATGGAAACATAAAAAAAAACAAAAAAAAAAATTTCAATAAGAAAATTCTAGCTGCATGTCTGTAATTTGCCGTTCACTGGAAGGCAGCACTGGACGGAATGAAATCGCGTTTCGAAAATCTCGCGATGTTTGGAGCAGAGCCGACCCGCTAGTAGTGCTGTTGCCCGGTTGCCCCACCAGTCAGTGAAGAACCAGGGAGTAGACATGATAACACACCAGCGCACGCTGGATCTGTGGTTTTCTCCCGTGTAAGATGGACGGGCACTGAGTTATGACGGAGCGCTTTGGTCGTAACAGAACCGGTCTTAGTTAACTGAATCGCAGAAATCACCGAATCAGAACACCGGCTGAGGAGAAACATAGCAGAAAGCCAGCCGGGTCTCGCAGTCAGCGTGTGGGAATGGCAGCCCCCCGGCCGATAAAAGGCATTCTGAAGAACAGGAACAGCGGTACAAACGTCCGATCGCTGTCGGACGAGGCACCAGAAGAGAACACGGAACAAGCCCTGGGACTCTCGGAGGATGACCAGCAGTAAGTTGTTGGTTTTTTTCCCGCTCGGCTGCGACGAGCTCGGTTAACCGGGTAACGTTAGCTAACGACAGCTAAACACTTGTTAGCCTCTCAAACGTTAACTCCGCTGTCACCTCTTCGGCTGGTCGTGTTGATCTGTGTGTGTGTGTGTGGTGCCTGCAACCGAACTTTCTGGTGGTGTTTTTTTTGTTGTTGTTTCCCCCTCCTGAGACTATCGGATGGCGTCTCCTCCCTGATAACATCTTGATGTTATGCGTAACCGAGAGCCAACGTTTGGGAGTCGTTTGTCGCGTTAGCTCGGTTGTTAGCCGGAGTCACGACAGGTGACGTGACTCTAACGGTCATCAACTAATTGTTATAAAGTTCAGAGGTGTCAACAATTAAATAGTCTGAGTTAGTTAAAAAAAAAAAAAAAAGAAGAAGAAGATGGGGAAATAATGATCGTGATAGTGACAACTCTCTGACAACTATTACCATAAAAGGACAAATTGCGTTAACATCAATTTTAAAGTGAAGTGGCGCCTTCAGGCACCTGCTGTCATACTGTTTTTAAACACCTGATATATATATATATATATATTTTTTTTTAAAGCCCCAGTCAAGTTGTTATAGATTCAATATAAAGCTATAGGACTATAACTATTATTCCCTAAAACCTGCACGGCTTCACAGGTCAAACTCTCGTCTGTTCAACAACACGTGTGTAAGAGTGTAAAAGGATCTCACTCTTCTACACAAGACACAAAGGATAGTAACTTTTAAACGTGACTACATGAATCACGAATCATTAAAGCACACTTTCTGTCACATAATGATATTTCGATGAACGTAAATTAATTAACCAAACCATCTCTACCAGATATTATATTTTAGATTAATTTGAACAGATTACGTCATAGAGAGGGAGATGTGTTTTTTTTTTTTTTTGGCTGTTCGTGACATCAAATCCAACATTGCCACACTCTTAATATTTAAGATATTTCATTTAGTAAATATTCTGATGATTATTTTGGATGTCACACCAAATGATGGGGAATTGCAACATTTCAAATCAAGTAGTCCAAATATTTTGATATAAAACAGCAAAACTGAAAAAGACATACAGATTCTGGTGAACATATGACCCATAAGATACAAAAAAACAAACAAATAACAACATACATTTCATCAATTCAGTTTAATATTCCCTGAGTTCCTCGCAGTATAACCCAACAGCACCACAGATTAGAGTCTCCAAAATAGCACAAATCCACACCTCTCTCAATCAGAATGAATAACTCCTGAACATATTGCTCCTCATGAAGGAAGTATTTAATGCACCTGTGTTGTATTATACTTAATGCTTCACCTGTCAATGGTTGTAATGTTATGACTGATCCGTGTATTAGCATGTTATTTGCACTTCTACCCTTCTGCACGTTTAAAAAAATAGGTAGACATTCTCGGCATACAGTGAATGTACATTTTTGCAATGGTATAGTGCTTTATCTGCCTCAGGTTACACGAGAGTGATCATTATCTAAGCCATTTAAAATTGAACTAAAACCCTAAAACAGACATTAGGCTTCACTGAGTGTATTGCTGAAGCTCAATGGTAAAATGGGTGTTGCTCAGAGCCTCCAACAGGCATTTGGAGTCACTATGATTGAAATCAGTCTTCCAGTGATTAGATTGTTCTTCCATTTATCTCCGTCAAGAAACACTTGATGTTACATCTGACACTGACAGCTGTGCCACAGGCCCGCACTGGCATCGAAACGCCAGTCTTTGTCAAAATGACTGCTGTTCATTCATGATTATCATGAGAAGTTCTGTACCCTGAATGCATCTTGTCTGCCCTTTAGCAAAGCCACCGATTGGATATATGTCAATGGACATTTCGTATTGTTTGGCTTAACTTGTATCCTGATGTTGGCCCCGGTTTCCGCTCATGTAACCACTCTCAGTAGAGGATCGAGCATGTTCGAAGGCAAATAAATTGTAGTGGTCAACAGTCCCACAGTTCAGAGATGTGACGAGGGTTCACAATCATATGCTGATTGTGAAAACTGGCTCTGGGGCTGCTAAATCAGCTGTTGTGTTGTTTAATACATTCATGGCTTTAGGGTGTGGTTGACGAGAGTTGGAGGCTGACTCCTCTTGCCTTCTCATGTGCATCGATATCACTGGCACTGACACTTTCACTGTGGCAGCGAGACGTGACGCCCAAGATCACCAGCCCTTGTTTAGTCACTTCTGTCCTAGGCTCTTGCAAAAGCCAGCTCGCAGCCTCCCCCCGCCCCCCTCCCCCCGTTTGCCCCCAGGAAACAGCGGACAGGCAGAGTTCCCTGTGTGATGCTGTTGAATTAGTTTGTGTTACTGCCAACATAGTCAGATTTGAACAAAAGGGACATTAGAACTGAATAAGGGGACTGCTTAAGTCATCTGTTCAGGGAGAAAAGTACATTACCTTTTAATATAAATGATTTCAGTTGACTTTGCTGTTTGGAATATCTCTCTTTATGACTTTCAAGTTAAGGTTGTGGAAAGGAGATTTGCAGAGATTTCCATGCCATGATTGGGAAGAAACCGCAAAAGCTGATAAAACCTGGTGAAACCTGATAAAACACAAACTGCAATTCTTTAAGTTGCATTTATAGCTGTGGTACTGTACACTCAAAAAAATATTGCGTTAGGTGGATTTTGTACCAATATGAACTGAGATATGTGAGTAACTGCGGGAAATACCCGAAACAACAAAAGGGTGCAGGTCTGCACAGGAAGTTGTTGAAGGTTAATGCATAGGTGGATTCACATTGGCCTCCAGCAAGTGTACATCGCTGCACAGCACATCTGCCAATCTGCTTTAGAAACAGTC
Organism: Brachyistius frenatus; assembly: GCF_029030835.1. Lineage (NCBI taxonomy): Eukaryota > Metazoa > Chordata > Actinopteri > Embiotocidae > Brachyistius > Brachyistius frenatus. Next base: position 79,898 of record NW_027210640.1, on the reverse strand, counting down.
ACGGGAATCTACATAAAACAAAGAAAGCTTTCTCTGGACCATTTTTACAACAAATGGCTGAAAATACGTTCATGTGGTTAAGCCTAAAAAATACATATACAAACATATGAGAGCTTTTAAAGCTCTACATGAACTGAATTCTGTCTGTTTTACAGTCATGGATATGAATTAATACCACCCACCTGCCAAATGCTGCTAAATCTTTGGTGCTAGCTGAAGAATCTGTTGGGTTGGTAAATCAAACCAGATTGGAATGCCTTAAAAAAAAAACTTATCTAATTAAAATTGGAAATATTTTGAATAATTATGTAAATATGATCATTTGGATCACAATGCATGTTACTGCACATGGTGTACTCTGTCAGTATCAAAATGTATCAACTTATGATTATACTGTCCATATGTCAGAAGGGCCATTCAGTGGTTGGTTAATGTTGAGCGTGTGATTTATTATTCCATGGATTTATGATCCCATGTCCCTGTTAATTCCACGCCAGCAGGTCCACATATTAGGAGCGGTCTGCTCTGAGCTTGCAGCAGGAGAAATTAGGCCATCGAAGGATGGCAGTTATTAGTGAATTCCTTTCCCAATAGTGAATCAAGCTTTTTCTGTGTTGTTACAAAAATAGTCTCTCTTTGAGTGACATGCAACCAGAGGAAAAATAGGTTTGTGGAAGGATCGTGTGCAGCGGAGCAGCAAATCCGGCTGACTGTACTGTACCATGCTGCCACTGTCAGTTTCAAGAAAACACACAAACCCTTAATATACATACATCAGCGGTTCTCAACCAGCCGCATGCAAGCTACCAGGTAACATTGCATAACGTTGTGGTGTCATTACATCAACAAGTTGGGATATTGCCATTATCACAATATGAACCTTAATTATTATATTAAAATCTTATTAGATAATAATAATAATAACTTTATTTATATAGCACCTTTAAAAACGGAGTTTACAAAGTGCTCTACAGAGAAGCAAAGCATAGTCATACGTAACGTCAATACCGGTAAACATTTAAGAAAACAGGAGGCAAAAAAGACCATACCATAAAGGTAATGAATACAAGAAAACCAAACAAATAACCAAAACGAGCAAATGGAATAGAAAACAAACAAATAAATAAATGAATAAAATAAACAAACAAAAACAGGGGAACAAAAGAACTGCATAAAAGGACATCACTTAAAAGCAATTCTATAAAAATGGGTTTTAAGAAGTGATTTAAAAGAAGTCAATGATTCTGCAAGCCTTATCTCCTCAGGTAGGTCGTTCCAAAGTCAAGGGGCAAAAGCACGGTCACCCTTTGATTTAAGTCTTGACTTTGGAACGGCCAGAAGGGCCCCACCGGAGGATCTAAGGCTGCGAGTTGGCTCATATGGGGCTAACATTTCAATAATGTAGCTCAGGGCCAGACCGAGGCGGGCCTTAAAAGTAATCAACAAAATCTTAAAATCAATTCTGAAACCAACCGGGAGCCGGTGGAGAGAGGCCAGAACTGGAGTAATGTGATGTCGTCTGTTAAGACCAGTAAGAAGCCAAGCTGCTGCATTCTGGACTAGTTGGAGGCGGGAGATAGATTTTTGGTTTATGCCAGAAAGGAGGGAGTTGCAGTAGTCGAGTCAAGAGAAAATGAGTGCATGAATTACTTTTTCCAGGTCAGAGTGTGACAGTATGGTTTGATTCTGGAGATGGTTCTTAATTGAAGGCAGCAGGACTAGACCATTTTTTTGATCTGTGTTTCAAAGCTTAACTGAGAGTCAAACATTACTCCCAAGTTTCTGGCAACAGGTTTTAAATAAGCAGACAGGGAACCAAGTTGACTCTTAATGAGACTGGTGTTATTGTTTGGGGAATTGAACAATATGACTTCTGATTTTGAGTTGTTGAGCTGAAGAAAGTTTTGAGCCATCCAACAGTTAATGTCAGAGAGACAATCTAAGACAGCAGCCAGGCTCTTTGGGTCACCAGATATTAGCGTAAACAATACAATATGGCACACATCTATTACATACAGAGCACACATGCTCTCAAACACTTACTCCTGCCATAAAGCCATCTGATAACATAATCTTTGAAGGATGCAGCTAATAAACAAAATTCCTCACAAAATAATCCAAGTGTATTTACAGTATGTCATAGGTTATCAGTGGATAACTACATCTTGGGCAAAGTCTCTGTGATAAAGTCTTAAAAACAAACTGTTGATTCCGTTGTCAGTGAACAGTTCCTTACTTTGCAATTTGAAGTGGATTGTTCAGGACCCTCAAAATTCACTGTGTGAATATGCTGAAGATGTATCGTAGAAGGAATGTGCCTTGTTTTGATTATTTAGACATTCTGCATGTTAAGAAATTTGCCCCATTGAATCTTTTCTTTTATTCACAATAGAACAAAAAGCTTCATTTCTGCCATTGTTTAAGGCAGCAGTGCTCGCCCCAAGTGTGACAACAGTCCAAACATGTTTTCCTCCTTCTGCTTTAGTTGTATGGAACATATCACACTGCTTTCCCAGCTTTTCTCCAGTACCCAGAGGATATCCTGAACTAGCTCTACAAATACCTTCCGCCCAGCATTCGGTGAGCTGACCACCTGTCTGTGTTTAAACAATTCAACTTCCAACCGCAGATTACCTATAGGAACCTCAATGCCCAATGTGTAACACTCATTACAGTATTATAATCTCTTATCACCACTTAGATGAAACAACCATGATGTGAAAACAGACCACTGAAAACACAAAGTAATCGTGTGCAATTGGCAATGAGACATCTACAAATAATATAAAAAGAAAAGGTGACATTGGAAGATTATACATGTACCATGTTTGTTTTCGCTTGCAGGTCCAATTCATTTCCTCCGGCACTGAAGAGTCATGTAAGGCTTTGACACTGTTTTGACCCAGTTGAGACCATCACTTTTTGTTACCCCTTCAGACCCACTATTATTTAGTTAACAGTGATGTATGAGCCTCACACCCGGTCATATATAATTCATGGAGGCTTCCATGAAACTCTAACCCTCCTCCAGTATCCTGCGAGCGTCGCCCTAACTGTGCGATGGACAGTTTGACAGGCAGTGAATCTCGGACTTTCTGTAATGTGGATAGAAAAATAGCACTTAGACCGCTCAGACATTTTACCCTCCCATGTGCAGGCCAGATGAGGTCAACTGTGGGCACCGAAATGAACACCGTTTCTGCACTAATAAGAAACTGATGAGGCCAGAATCAACAGGTGTCTAAACGCCTCTTGTAGATAAAAAGCACCAGTTTTTTTTTTTTTTTTCTTCTTCTTCTTTATTATCTTTCGTATTCTGGGCACAGAGGTGGGTATTGAATTAATTTAGCTAAAAATTACCAAGTGAAACATTTGACCTTTGTATCAGCTGTTTTTTTGGGGTCTTTTAGCTAAGTTGGGTATAAAATTCATTTCAGCTCAGACTAATTTGACATCCTTGTAGTATACATCCTCTGCATATTTTGTAGAAGACCTCATCTTTTCTACATCTTGACTTCATCATGCTCACTGATGTATTCCCTCCTTGTTGCTCGTCTTCTCTGATGCACTCTCTGATTTCCCTCTGCAGTCTGGACAGATGACAGGAGCTTAAGGAATAGTTTTAGTCCTAATTCTGGCTGGCTATCTCTCAAACTGTGTTTAATCGTTTAGTGTGCTGTTTGAAGGAAAGACATGGATTCATGCACTTGTGGTGAGTTTAGTTAACGTACTGTCTCTGAGCTCTTCGAAAAAATAGTCCGATTGTTGGGCCATTACGTCTATAAATGTAAGCAAAAGTGTAAAACACTTTAGTTCACTTGGTCTGGATTAAGGGAAAAGGGCATAGTGGCATTTTACATGCAGCAGGCAAGCCTACATGTTCCCATGGTTACCAAATGATTTCCATAAACATATACATAGCTTGTGCAGCTCCATTACAAGATTGGATTTATTAGTGGTTTAGCTTGTCAGACTCTGAGAAAATGACATATGTGCCATCACAAAATCCTGCGGTTGGTCTGTTTTTGTTTACGCCACAAACAATCAGCACCGGGCGTCACTGAGAAGCAGGTAGAAACTTGTTTCAAGTGGTCTCAGTCCCGTGTTTCACAGGTTTAACAACACCAGCCCAAACACACCACGACAGCCGGGCAAAGGCACCAGCGCTCGCAGGTGTCGAAGTACCACTAAAGGATGAGGTTGATTTATAGAGAAAAGAATTGGATGTCATGAAATGAGACTGAACCGGAGTTAAGCAGGGAGGATCACAGGTAAAATTGATGAGCTTTTCCCCGGTGGTTGGAACTAATTTCCTTTCCTGCTCCTTTTGGTTTGATCCAGTACGTGGAAGCAGTATATTCTGTACAGTTTGACGGGGCCCGTCCTCCGTTGTAAAACAACAGTGTCCTGCCGTTCCTGTTGGCGGGTTCGGTCTGTAGTAGAGGGCACAGGGCCGGACCTTCCCTCACTGCCCTCTGACTATGCTACCTGATAGCACAGCTCAGCTCTCAGTGATGACTCACTCTATTTAATGAGTTTTCCTGAAGCATTATGTCGCCAGCTGTTGACCACCCTGGAGAGGTAGTCATCATCACATAAGAGATGAAGCTCTATATTTAGTGTGTACTACAACTTGGTGCTGTCCTCTGTGCTTTTTCCTCTTGCAGAGGCAGGTGCATCATTATTGTGTGACAGTTGTGATGACTGAGTGAACTTGAGTGGATTTAAGGGTGACAGCGGTTCGTTGGGAATAGTAAAGGCTTGTTTGCTTCTTGTTTGTGTTGTGTAACTACTACCCTGCTGCTTGTGTAACTAATACTAACTGAACATCGTTTTTTGGGCCCTTTTCCTGAGGACGTTTATGGAGTTGTCTTTATTTCTAATATCTGAGCTTGCTTAAATAATATTGATGACGCTGTCCTCGTCAGTCGTGATGTCTGATTTCACTCTTATGGCAAAGCTCTCACCTCACGTTAAGGATTTTTCCTGTTTTGTCAAGTAGAAAGAAAACTATTAAAGACATTCATGAAGAAAAAACAACATAGTTTCAGGATTTTGATATTTCCCCCCCAAAAAATCTGAATGATTGTCCATCACTGTTCATATTAGATATAGAGGTTTGCTGTACTTGGACAGCTGGGGTTTTTAGTTTGTCTTGTGTTCCACTAACACAAGCCCATCCAACAAGGTAGCTAATTTTATAAAATGAGTGTGCATGTTCAGTATGTTGGTCAAGGGCATTTTATCAGGATGGACAACCTATCTGTTTGCCGGCCTGTTTACAGAATAGTTTCTCGACGCACCGAGCCACATTGTCGCTCTACAGCTCGTTTCCTTATTTGCAGTACAAACAGATTCTCTGTTTTGGTGTGTCAGCGTGAACTAATGATACCTTTATGATAAGGTAATACACCTGTTCTCTCATTAGATACAAAAACATCATTTTACAAATGAAACATGAACTGAACAACTGTGTAGACAGTGTATGGATGTCAGTGTTTCCCTCTCATTTGAATGATGTGTGTATCTGTAAAGTCTAAACGGCTGAGGTCTGTTGTTGAGAGAGAGCTCTGCCGGCTTGCAGCAGCAGCAGCAGCAGCGGCAGGAGGTGGATTTAGCATCGCTCTTCTCCCACCCCCTTCCTGTCCCCCGTGATCCTCGACCTTTTATTCATGAACAAGGTCAGAGATGATGTGCAGTACCTTGGCAGAAGAGGCTTAGGAAGGCGGGGTGATTTAACATACGACATATACATGTAACTCCTGGGAGCACTGCGATTTATTGCTTTAAGTTTTGGCTTGGATTGATAAAAGTGGGAAACAAAGGCAAATGCTGTCCTAATGAAACTCAACTTTAAATAAACTTTCAATGCATAACAAAAAATGTATTTGCAATGGAATGACACATTTTTTCTGTCTTGAAACAAATGGTTCCAGTTTCTCTCCCCCGAACTGTAACGGCAGGTGTTCTCTTTATCCTCTTGAGCAAAATCACACATTCATTTTCTTTGTTCATTTCCTCTAAGGATTTGAAAGGGTTGTCAGGATTAGTGTAATTTTGAATAAAAACCTGTAGCGGAGCGTGTTGAGGTGAAAACCTTTTCCCCCAGATGAGAACGGAACAATTCGGGGGGGATTACAAACAGATATGTTAAAGGGAAATTGTACCAAAAAAAAAAAAAAAACAGCTCTTGAACAAGCAGTTGCATCAGAGGAGACCGTTTGACTTTTGAACGTATTCACTCACTGGTGATCAGCCTCAACGCTCTCTCAAAGCCTCACTTCCACCCGTGGGTTGGGTTACCTTGACTAAAAAAAAAAAAAAAAGCAAATCCCGTGTCGCTTCCTCAGAGTCGTCTAAAGCCAAATTGGTGCGAGTGACATTTCTGGGCTTTTGTCCGTGTGTTCCCAAAATAATGCAGTGTGAGTGAAAAGTGGGGCACGTTCAGTCCTAGATTAAATCTGGTCGCTCTTCTCCCCGGAGGAATCTCCAGGCTCTGATGGTGGATTGGCGGCTGATGCGCCGTGGTCCTCACTGAGTGACTGTCCATTTTACCCTTATCTGCTTCTCACCGTTTTGTTTTTTCTTTGATCTCTTCACAGGAAGAAATCACAGAAATGGGATGAGATGAACATCCTGGCCACCTACCATCCAGCCGACAAAGACTACGGCCTGATGAAGATAGATGAACCCAGCACACCTTACAATAGGTAAAAGCTTCAGACTAAATATCCCTGATATTTTTTCATACTAATAAAAAAACGGTAGCCCTCGACACGTTGGTTTAACCTTCGGTTCTTTTTAGATAAATATGTACTGTTCAGGAATTAACTCATGTTTGTAATATTTAAATAATTTAGAATGCTATACTTCAAATTATAAGCCATCAAAGACATCCATCGTCTACATTAAGAGTACACGTGTAACACTACAGAGAAAGTAACCCAGAATCACAATCTGCTTTTAATGCCAAGTAATTTAAAAGTTTATGAAAGAGTCAGGGTCCAAAAAAACATACAAAACGTCATATAAAATTAAAAAAAGTAAATTAAACGTATATTAGTGTCCTACTAAGAGACAGCTGTACCAATGTCTCCACAGCTGGGATTGGTGCCATGTATTACTGAACCACATGTTCGATAAGACCAAGATCATTTCCTTTTCAGAGCTGATAAATACATATTTACATTGGTTTTCTTAGCATTTTTAAGCAGTTTGTAAAATATTGACTCCTGCAGCCACAAATATTTCACTTGAACTGCACCATCAAGGCCACTTGAAGTCTACTTATTAGATTACTTTTATTGTAGTTTGACCATGAATACGCGAATATGTTGAGTAAAGTTTCACATCCTGGGAATTTGTCTTTGGTTTAGTGGTGAAGAGAAAACAACAAGTGACAAGCAAGAGAAATACAACTACCACTTAATACAAGTGGTATAATATATAAATAAAGTTTACAAAACAAGAATGGGTACAGCAGTATGTTATGTGCTTGTGAGTGTCTATGAGTAGGACAGACTGTCATACTGTGAATCCCAGCGGAGCTACTGCTTTGCTCAGTCACAGCAGTGATTCTGAAGAGTCCGTTCACCTTGAAAATATGTCAACGGAGATTGATTATTTAATGTTCACCTCTAGAGCTTGGCTGCTCTGTGTGTCGGTGTCTCAGCAGGTTTGTAATCCACCTCGGGTCCTCTTTCCTGTCCTTTGCCTCTCTGCTCTCATTCCTTTGGATTACCTCCAGCAGCTCGTCTCTATGGCGATCTGCTTCTGTTCGTGTCTGTGCTTCCTCTCCTCCCCAGTCTTCTCTCCCTTCCCTCACTTCTTGCCTAAGTTTATTCATCAAAGTCGTGTCTTTCAGGATGATGGGAGATGAGGATGATGACGGGCCGCTGAGTGACTCGGAGGGCCAAAGTGGACTCGCAGCTGATGACCTGGCATCAAAGTAAGAATCAAACGTGAATGCTGGGAGACGAGTACAAACCAAGTACATGGATGTAGAGAGGGGAAGTAAGCAGTGAAAGGATAGAAAACGTGGTTTGCCAGTGTAACAGCGCCAGGAGCTTTTTGTTTTGATTTCCTGTAGCTGGTGCAGTGTCTTTGAATTTTAGTGAAGTGGAATTGTGACCCGGAAAGGAGAGTAATAATTTGTGCTCTCAGATGTAGTCTGGATAAGCCACACCTGAAGGCACATGTAATGATCAAATCACAATAACTGATATACAGATTTATTTAGCCTGCAGCCTCTGACGTCCTTTAGACACTTAGTGGCCACTTTACTGCAGTATTACACAGAGAAGCATTCTGGATAACACAGAAGGGCACAGTGCCAAGCAACACTATTGTTGGAGCAATGCTCCTCTGCCCGAAAACATTTGACTCAGTTTTGTACTTATTTTTGATTACCTTTTATATTTTCCACTGATATAAGTGTGAACCCTTCTGATGTTATTGTCTTATGCTGTGTGTTTGAAGTTGAACATCATCGTATGGTGTTTCTTGGTTTTCTTTGAAATGCTTCCCTCATTTTTCTTCTCGGTCACACTGAGCTGCTGATCAATAAACAATGGGTGTGCGGGTGTTTGCGATCAGCCCTGAATTCCAAGGAAAAAAATGTTATGAATAACTCAGAAAAGCACTGGCTAATGGTGCTTACAGACATGTTGCTGTAATAATTTTTTTCGTGGTACTAACTGTGTTTTGAATGCTCGAAAATATATATGTATATCTTCTTCTTTTTTTTTTGTGATGTTCGAAAATGAACAAAGCTGGATAAAGTTCAAAGATGTGTTTGTTTGTCAGCTCTTGAGAGAACAAAGCAACAAAGGCACAAAAGAGGAAAAAATAGAAGCACAAAAAAATTTCAGTGACTGTAGAACAATTCCAAAATAAAAGGTTTACTGCCGAGACGTTATCACCAATACGAAGCTATTTTAGTTGTAAGGAAGCGTTCTGTTTTTGCTGGGAGGCTGAACTGGTCTCTACTTTACAAAGAAATCTGTGTTATGACCGATTTTTGTCTTTGTGCCGCAGACTAAAACAGCACAAGCTTCTTTTTGAAGCTGCCATGACGCATCTTTGAAACCTGAAAATGTGAAATGAGTTTGGCTGCAGAAAGTTAACATGTACTCTGTCGGAGTTTTTAAAAGGTTGTCATGGATACACAGGACAATAAGAAAGTATATTGTAGAACAGTGATTTCACCAAACCAATTAATCATTTAATAACTCCAAGACAATAAATAAGAAGCAAATGAGGGGGAGGGGTTGAATAAAGTCTTTTTTTTTTTTTTTTTTTTTTAAATCTTTGGCAACTTCAGTGTGTAAAGTCTCTCTGTGTTAAGAGATGTTTGTCTGCCACAGAGAGCTGTCATCTGGATGGTGAGGGCAGCTGAGAAGTGGATTCGCTGTGGGCCATCGTGCTCACATAAGTGCATTGATGCAGGGTTAGAATGAGCCGGTTTGAGTGTGTGCACTACAGAGAGGGTAGCGATTAGCTCCAGGCTTGCAAGTCAATTAGACGCCTTTTGTTTGCTTCAACAATGAGTGCCTTCCATTGTTTTACACTCCACCCTCCAGAAAGTCGAGCAGCTGCTCTCTTCCCTCTTCTTTCTGTCCTCGTCTTCTTTTATCTCTCTAACATCCATTCTAACGCTTTCCTCTGATCTAACGGTGCTTTTCTTAAAAGGAGCTCTGTTGTCTCTTCTACCTTCCCTCCTGCTTCTGTCTCACACCCTCTTTTGGTGCACTTTGAAGGTCTTGGGAACGTGACGGTCTTCTCTGTGGCTGAATCAGGCCAGTTAGTTGCAGAGCGATAGTACAGTAAATGGGAGCTTCCCCAGGGCAGTTTCACATATTCACTACCATCCACTCAGCCGTAAACCGTTATTCCTTTTGTCCATTTCTGTACAAGCTGTGCGTGAGTGGGAGATTTGGGGATAGTAAGTTGTGTTATTTTGGGCTCATGCCTGAGTGGTCACACGCGCTCACATCGCTACTCTCCTCACTCGGCCTACTCTCTCCTCCACCTCGCCTCGTACCTCTCCATCTGTCTCTGTAATGAGAAGTCTTTTTCAATCTCGCCACAGTAAGTTTGGGAGGCTGTATTGGTGAGCTCCTGTTTCTATTTGCCGCTCAGCTCAGTTAATGCGGTGAAACCACAACAGACGGAAAATGAAATGGCCACAGAAACACTTTGAAGAGGCAATTAATTTGAATTTCTCATAACACATTTTCTTTCTCTTTTTGTAAAGGCTGGTGGCAGCCGAGGGCACAGAGCCTCGCTTCATGAAAGAAGAAGAAGAAGAGGAGGAGAGCAGCGAGGAGGAGGAAGAGCATCTGACTCAAGAAGAACAAGGTAAACTTTTGCTGCCTTAATTGGTCACTTTCACACCAACTAGTGCCTTCGCATTATTAAGTGACCGTGGAATATTATTATGACCGTATGAGGGTATTTTATGTTGTTACAAAATGAAGCAGCAGAGCCACAACAGCCGAGCGAGAGCGATGTGTATCAGTATCCATACTAATGGCTTTTGTTGCTCATTTTAGTGAATATACCCGACAGTTCACCAGTTTATTTATACCTTCCACTGTAATACAAAGTGTCCTCCGCTGCTGTGAGGGTGAGTGAGTGCACAGAGACACTCTGCAGTGGACTGTTCATAGAAAGGGATCCGTCTGGGAAAGTGTTGTGTGGCTCTTGACCTTTTTCTGACTTCCCTTAAGACACACACACACACACACACACACACACACACACACACACACACACACACACACACACACACACACACACACACACACACACACACACACACACACACACACAAGCACTCACTCTATGTCTGCATGCTTTTGACCATTCTCTGACCTTCCCCTTCTTTGTGCATTCTCAGATGAATGACTCAAATACAAAGTCAACAGTGGAGCTGCATAACACACACACACACACACACACACACACACACACACACACACACACACACACACACACACACACACACACACACGCGTGCGCGCATTGACACAGATGGCGTACTTGCAACAGAATAAATTTTGGCTGCTGGTCTCTTGCTTCATATTTATATCTATATCTGGACTCTGCAGGTAAAAAGCAAGAGAACAGTCTGGAAACCTGATCGATATCATCCAACCGCAGAGCTGCAGCTTCAGCAGTTTTTCACCCCCAGTTGTAGACCTGCCAACTTGTGCCACCTATTGGAAAAAGATGTAGAAATGTTTGAGAGGAATATTTTTGAAATTTTCAATCATAAATCTTTTATCTTTGTCCTGGTATCCCGTTCTATTCTTTTATTTTTGTTACGGTTATAATAGAAGTATTTCACCATGAATTGAATTATATTATATATTACATGCAGTATGTACAGTGCGTGTGCGCGTGCGTGCATGTATGTGTGGCGGCAACATTTCGCTTTATCGTGATGGCAAAGTTAATTCACTATTTTTATCAGTGAGGTTTGCAATTTGCCAGTTTTAATTACCAACCATCAATTCTGCGTGTACCCGTCGCTTCTGGCCAATTAAAGTAATTTCAAATGTCTCTTCCCTTGCAGCCAAAAAGAAACATTTTCAGATGATGAGGAAGATGCACTACAACGAGGGCATGAACATCAAGCTGGCCCGCCAGCTCATTGCCAGCGAGCTAGAGGATGAAGAAGATGAGGACGAAGAGATGAGGGACGACACAGGTGAGCCGAGGGAGGGCGCGGAGGAAGCGGGGGACGCGAAGGACACAGAGGACACGGAGGAGATCAGTGTTGATCCGCCACAGGAAGGTGAGCAGAGGGACACTGTGTTCCTGTGCACATGTGGGTAACGTATTTGGACAAGTTCTGGGTGAACAAGTTCTTCAGTGTGAAAAGAGGCATAGCGATTTAGTGAAACTGCACAATGTCAGTGAAATGGAAAGAAATAATGGTTTTACTCATCAGCTGTGTGAAGCTTGTTTGTGCCGCCCCGTGGTTCATATCCACACACAGCTGCGTATCAGAACGAGCTCCCAGTTTGAAGTGAAGCCCAGTGTGTACATGAGCACAGTGCGTTATAATAGGAGACTTTATTTATCCCGCACGGATTTTTAGTTCTGTAACCTGCTCTGATGCCAATGCAGCAAACCTGCCTCACACATGTTCACTTATATCTCATAACAAGAAGCTGTAGGCCGACATCTGAGAGTCAAATAACCGTTAGATACTGCTGTAAAATGGGTCCTGTCAAATTTAATATAAGCAGTTTTCAGGTTTGGGAAGTAATGTATCATTGAATTAGCACAAGCAGACATTTAGGCCTGTTTTAAGAATGAAAGACTTGAGTAAATCAAAAGCAAGCACTTTAATGCAGCAGCTTAATTGCACCGTAGATCATCGACTTGATATTTTGTTTGGCTGATCAAAGGGCTAACAAATCGGAGCAATATTTCCACCACTGTCTAATCTCGTGTGTGTGTGTGTGTGTGTGTGTGTGTGTGTGTGTGTGTGTGTGTGTGTGTGTGTGTGTGTGTGTGTGTGTGTGTGTGTGTGTGTGTGTGTGTGTGTGTGTGTGTGTGTGTTTTGGTCTCCTCCCAACTGATTCTCTAGACTCGTAGACGAGGCTCGTCTCACGCCCTCAGCCCTGTGTGTCAGCTCAACATCCAGACAGACAGTGCCACTGCGCTCCGTGTTTTAACGCTGAGCCATCCAGCAAACACCGCTTCACCACACACATAGCAACTCTCAACAGCCAACAAACTCCCGGTCACCTGTCTTCTCTTCGCTACTGTTCTTTGAACTGTGCATTTTAACCCCGAACACTGGTTTTTAACTCCAAGAATCAGAACAACGCACAAGTGAGGACTGTTGCTTCTCCCGCTTCCCTCGCCAAGAATTTCCTCCTCCCACCTTTTCTGGACTGGCGGTGCACTGAAGAATATGTGATTCTGAACCTGAAAGGAGGATCAAGGCCTTCTTTTAAAAAAGGAAAAAAATTAAAAAACTGTAGGATAACCAGGACTGCCTCAGTACGGCCACAGAGCCAGCACGTCAGCCCTGGAGGAAGCCAGGGGAAACCCCACAGACTCACTGAAGGCATGTCTCAGGCATGACCACGGCACTTAACTGGGTGCTCCTCAGATGGCTTTTATTTTTTATTTTGCTTTGTCACCAACCTCTGTTGCATTTTCTCCCCACCTTCAGTTGGGTTTGTTTTTATTCCCATTCACAGCTTCAGAACGAGTGGCATGGCCTACATGGTGATGCCGTTCCACTCAAAACAACTTCAGATTGACATGATGCTCTTACAATAATGGAGGAACTGTAAACATGTGTGTGGCCCACACAGTCTAATTTGTATTGAAAAATGTGATGCCTTACAACCAACTTTATTTCCCACTAATTTGCATGTGTATGCTGCATTGCAGTGGTTCTCAAACTGAGGGGGGGGGGGGCACAGATACAACAGTAGGATTCATTTGGAGACCTAAAGCTGCTTGAATAGGATTCACGTGTCGACATAAACAAATGAAAGTTAGAATTGTGCTAACAGGGCTTCATGCTAACCCTGAATATTTTATTTTATTTCAATAAAATTAAACTTGTCTTGTAGAAGCACAACAATAGTCGACTTATTAGTTGATTGCGGGGAAATTATTCACCACCTCTTTTGATGATCGATTAATCATCTTGAGTCCTTTTTTGAATGAAAAAAAATCTATAATTCTGATTCCAGCTTCTTTAATGTAAATATTTTCAGGGTTCCTTTAGTCCTCCATGATAATAAACTTAGTATCTTTTGGTTGTGGACTGTTGGTCGAGACAAAACAAGACATTTTAGCCTGCACATTTCAGCTTTTTCACCAATTTTGGAACATTTTAAAGACTTAAAAGCTAATCAAGAAAATAATCAACATATTAATTGATAATTAAAACAAGTCTTTGCTTGCTTTATTAATATTTTCCCCAGCGTTGTTAATGATTGGCTCTTTAAGGGGTGATGGAAAAAGTCTGAGGACCACTGTCTGTAGTGTCTCACCATTATGCTTATCGTAAATGGCATCAATTATATTATATTGGCCCACTTGGATTTTGCCCGAGAACTCCTCATTTACTTTCTCTCTATGAGAAACCAAACCTCTTTTCAGTTTTACAAACATGTATACCTCACAGAACCAGACTCAAGGCCTTTTCAAAATTTAATCCCCTGATGAATTGGAGATGTTGGTTGTCTATAAAGACGTAAAAAACTTCAAAATGTCTTTTTTTTTCTCTCCAGCACAACATGGTTTTGTGAAATAAAAACAAGCCGGTTAACCTTTTATAAATGTTGAGAGCAAATGTGTTTTTCCTGGCCAGAAGAGTCAGGTTGTTGTATCGGCACTTAAGGTCTCGTGTTCTTTTAAGGTAGGACCGTATTGAAGTGCTCCTACTGAAATGGAGTGTGTGCTACTGATAAACAGGACAGGAAGAAAAAAAAAAGGTCCCCTCTGTGACAGCAGGCTCTCTTACGTAGATCTGACGAAGAGGAAACCAGCGCTCACTGTGCTCCTGCTTCGATAACTTGTCTGTTAGAATACGTTATTTGGAGGACGGTACAGTCAGTCTGTCTGAACTTCTCAACTGGTTCCGTCACACTTTGTTTCATGTAATGGACGATGCAGCTCGGGAATGTGTTGGACAGAGATGCTACTGATGCTACTGACTTTAGTTAAAGAATATGTTGGAGGTGGATTTAAACCATTAAAGATTTTTGGAGGTATTTTATAGATTATTTGTAATGTTTGGGGTTCCTACAGGTGTCAGGAGAAAGTTTGCTGCCTAGTCTTAAAAAATTGGTAAGTCTGCCGAAAGCAGAGGAAAAGAAGATGCTGGTGTTGCCTGAGTTTCTGGACATTCATCCTTGGCGACACACTGACTTCACTTGGCAGAGTCCAGTAAACAAGAGGAAAAGTGTGACATGGAAAGCATGCAGGAACCTCAAGTGTGTCTTGTGTTGTTAAATCTTCAGTTTCCTCTGACCCTTTAATTCCTCACTGTGATTGGAAGTGTTAAGCTTTTGGAAATACAAAAGAACATCGTCTTGACAGCGTGACTTCTGCCAATGTCCCTTTGCAGTTTTTTTTCTTTCTTTTCATCGTTTCATCGTTTCCACCAACCAAGTGTAGAGGGTAAACGAAACATCCACGCAGTTAACTAACACACGATTGTTCTCGAGAAGCAGGAATGTGCGCGCAAGTCCAGACACTGACGATACTGCTGTCTCGTGTTTTGATCACTGACTTTGTAAGCGGAGAGAAAGGTGGACTGCAGAGAAGCTAAGATGATTTGGTTTTGTCCTCGCTTAAGACGAAAGGACAAGATGGTTGAAAACATGACTGACGTGATCACCTCCGTAGGTGGTTATTACCTGTCAAACGTGCCTCTTATGTATTTATGTACATGTGTGTAAAATGATCAGGCTATGCTCCATGTTATGGTTTTATTGCCTCCATGTTTTGCACCACCTCTGCCCTGTTTGGTTTGTTTTCTAAGGATGATAGACTGTTAAGCAGCCCCATGACTCTGCACTGTGTGCGTCTCAACACAGCATGGATGTTAAATCCATGCGGTTTTTTTTTTGTGTGTTTTTTTTTTGCATTTCCAGTTTGCATGTTGTTAATCATTGGATTGTGTGTACTCCTTTTTGTTTCGTCTCCAATCATTAAACACATCTTGTTAGAAACTAGTGCTGTGTGCAGCCTGTGTTTATTTTGGAGCTGAATGATGCAGAAAATCTGCACTAAACGCGCGAGTATCTCGGACACTGATTGAAGCCTCAAATTACACGGCTTTTCTTCTCACTCACAATACCAACTTTTTACTCCATTTTTCTGACTTTGATTAAGTTGTTTTTCACCACATTTTTCTTGTCTGTGATGTAAACGATGTGCTCAGTGTCTCCGGTCTGTGATGATCAGATGCCAAACAGCTCACAAAACTGCATCTTTATAATATATAAATCAAGTTCATAAACAGACATCCAATTTATTTACTCCAATATAAGTTGTAAAAGAGTAATATCCGCCAGTACAAGTCTTTGTTTAGTTTAGCTTCAATTTATTATCGTGTTCAGAAATTAAACTGCAGAGATTTGAAACTTGTTAGAGTCAAGTAATCCATCAAAAATACAAAAATAAACTCTACTTTGTTACTCTGCTGAAAGTCACCAGTGGTGGAAAGAGGCATGTTGCTGGTGAAGAGCTTTTGTCTTCTGATGTTATATAAACATTATTGTGTAGTCAGGTCACATTTCTGAGTTGTTAGCTGATTTTTCTCACATGGTTTCATTTCAATAAATGTTGAAATGATCCAATATCCAAAATTAGAGAAGAAACTGAAAACAGGTTTGTGGATCAGAACTTTTTTTTCTTCTTTCCTTTTGCGGTAATTATTTGATGACACATTTATCTTCTGTCCCTTTGTATAAAACTGGATATAAAGTAGTTCAAACTAGCTCCAGCTGCAGCAGCTACAACAGTAACATGTGCTTTCATACTGATGCTTCACTATTAATAATCTAATGATGTCATATATAATTATATATCAGACAGAAGGACCAAACCAGGACTTTTACTTTAATACTTTAACTAAATGTTGCTATAATTTTACTTCAGTTGAATTTTTCAGGCAGGACTTGCACTTGTAATGCAGTACTTTTACTTTGCTGTATTGGTACTTTTACTCAAGTAAAGGGTCTGAATACTGAATACTGAAGACTGAAGACAGCTGCTGCTTATCAATACCAGTCTGGATGCATTTCAGACTTTTGCACTGTACTACTGCACACCAAAGGTAGTTCCGTCATCAATAAAGTCGGATAATCTTCCCAGAGATCTACAGTGTCAAACATGCATGGTTGATTTTCATTTTATAGAGGAGTAAGCTGAGGCTGCGAGTTCTCTGAACGTAACAAGAACATAGGCTTTAAGAATCTATTTCAATAATAGTATAGCAACACTGATATTCTTCAAAGTGCCAATAGTTTGTCTTAAAATGTAGTTACTGTCACACTGAGTAAAAATAGGGGGAAAATAGCAGCTGATAAGAACATTTTGGGAAAATGTTGATTTCTTATTGGATAAAATTTCTGCTTTCCTAGCTCTATATTTGATTCAATCTCTCCTGCGCCACCAGATGGCGCTGTCAAACAACACTTCTTTCATTCCCGTAGGATTTCTAGTAATTCTAATAGGATGAAGCAGGAGACTGTTCTTACAAGGATTATCGTGTATTTCTAGTCTCTAGTTTGTGTTTGCAGCTAAAAAAAAAAAAAAAAGAAGGTGGATGGATCTGTTTAATTTTTAAATAAATGTTGAATGTTTAGTATGTTTGTCCTTTTCACGGTTTAATCCAGATGGAATAAATTGGAAGAGAGTTTGTTTATTGAAAGTATAAAACAGTGAATGAGGAAACTCCTGTCAATTGACAGGAAGATCGTGTATAAAAAGACAGAGAGATCACTCTTGTCTATTTTTTTGTTTCTCTCTGAGCAGGGCATAGATTACTGCGGCCACAAAGCACAGAAAAACAGATAATAATTTCTTAGAAATAATAATTATGTTTTGATATATATATAATTTTGTTGGGCTAAAAGCAGTTCATTTCAAATTCAGCCTGTCATTGTTGGGCCTCTTCGAAATAGCAAAGCAGCACTAATAGAGTAAATGTTTTTGTACACTTCTTCAGCTATTATTTATTTGCAAGCTGTTAAAGTGTCATCATAGACATTTGAGCACCAGCTGTATAGGGCGTTAATGAATAATCTCAACCAAAGCTCCTCCCACAGGGACATTCATCATTGCGTAAGAGTTTAAAATAGGAATTAAAGCTTCAGGAAGAGACAGCTTGTAGGGTTGTTTCGTTAAACCATATGGCCAAAGTCAACAGTGAACTTTGATGCTTAAATTGAAGCAGTGGTGGAAGAAGTATTCAGGTCCTTTATTTAAGTACGTAAAAGTTATATCACAGAGAAAATACGAAAGTGAACGTCTTGCATCCAAAACCTAAGTGTTATTGAAAAATTGTACTTGAAGGATCAAAAGTAAAAGTACACACAGTGCAGTAACTTTTGGATTAATATTACTGTTGAATTAATGTTCATTTTAGTGCTGTCAGTTGGTTTAATGTCCAGTTATGCATTATATTATATAAGATTATCCTATGTTTGTATTGTTTCTGTTCTGTAAGAACCTCGTATTTCTAAAGAATCAACAAATTCAGGCAAACAATTGCATTTTCCAGCGAATCCAAGTTGGTTTTGAAATAATTTATTTAGATCAAAAGCATGAAAGAACATTTAATCATTCAGTTTATCTAAACAAAATCTAATTTCAAAATCACCAAATTTGGAGATATGTGATTTCACTGGACAGAAAGGGAATCTATTCTGAAAAACAATATATATATATATAGCTGTCAGACAAATAGTGGAGTGAAGAGGACAATATTTACCTCTTTCATAAAGTCAAGCGTATAATACAAAATTGAATAAAATGAAAATACTCAGGTAAAGTACAAATACCTCGAATTTATAGTACAGTACTCGAGTGAATGTAGGCTACTTAATTGGTGTTTTTAGATTGTCGTCTCAGCCCCGTTGCGTTTCAGTGCTTCTGTAAATGAGGCGGGGCACATGCGGGAAGAGGAGGCCGGAGGAGGCTGGAGGAGGCTGGTGATCCTCCTCTTCCCGGCGTAGACGATCTTTGTGTGGCCGTAGTATCTCTCGCGTTGGAGAAAAGCTGCTCTCCGGCTGGCGGCTCTATGACCGAGCAGCTACCGGACGACACTTTCTGTTTCCCCCGCTGACCGCCGCGTCTCAAACACTCTCGCTTTTGGCGTATATATATATATATATATTTTTTTATTTTTTTTTTTTTTGGGGGGGCAGCCATACACTCAACATTTACCGTTGTTTATGGTTGAATTCCCGCGACTTTTTTTTTTTTTTTTCCATTTTAATTTTTTTTTTTTTTTGAATCGTAGCTGCTGGCCTCCGAGGCTAGCAGGCTGGCTAAGCAGAGCGGTGACACGAAGACGAAGAAGGGGGGAGAGACAGAGACAGAGAGGGGGGGGGGGACAGCTGGTCGGACAGCGGAGCAGCAGCGTTAGCAAAACGAGCTAATTAGCCGGACAGACTCAAGCCTGGATTAAAGTCACGGAGAGCGAAAGGTCTGCGGGGTTGTTGTTGTTGTTGTTGTTGTTTTTATTAACTCACTGCGGCAAAAATGAAGATAACTGTGGATTTCGAGGAATGTTTGAAGGACTCCCCCCGGTTCAGGTGAGTTGATGGCAACCATGCTTGCTTGTTTTGTTGCCTGCTACTTTTCTATTTTTGTCTGTAAGAAAGCTGGGGCCAGCCCCGGAGAGGTGGGGGTGGTGGTGGTGGTTGGAGCTGGTGGAGCTGGGACACCGGACAAACTCGTTGAGTGTGGAGGACACAAATATGGAGGGTGGTGGGAGGAAAAAAAAAAAAAAAAAAGCTGCTCCGGTGACCGTTTTCTAGTATAAATGAATTATGTGAAGATGGGGGAATAATATTGAAAAAGAAAATGCAGGGAATTACAGTCTGTGCCAGTAAACCTTCACTGGAGTGACACCGCATGGTGTAGTGTGGTACCGTATCTTTATATAGAGACATATTTTCTTTTGTGTGCAGTTCATCAGCCTTTACTACAGTGGTCTTAATTAGCTAGATGTATTTACTATTGTCAAAGTGTAATGGCAGAACAGGACACAAGAGTCGCAGCCAATGATGACCTTTTTTTCATTATTATTATCCATTAAGTTGTCTGTTATTTTCTTGCGTTCAAATTTCAAGAAAATAGGGGGGGGGGGGGTATGCCCATCACAATTTTTTTTGCAAAGCCCCAGATTGATATGAAAATAGTTTGCAGGGTCCAAACAACAATTCACTGAATATGGCTGAAGACAAACAAGTTTTTTGTTTTTTTTTTTTTAAAGTGTAAATTATTCACACTTATCCAATGAATTTTGTTGCATTTTTTTTTTCTCTCCGAAAAATGAGTGGATTATCGTGATCTACTGATAGTTTCAGTCTTACAGGGCCCACGGTATTTCTTAGAACCGGTCACGGTGGGCAGAACATCCTGTAAGCATCATCCATTTTCATCGGTTCATTCATTGACTAGTGAGTGTTGGTGAAGGGAGGGTCCATTCTTGAGCCTTAATGAGCTTTCCAGTACCGGTCAGGTGGCCTGTGTTCATGTGACTTATCCCCCCCACCTCAGCACGGTCATTCCTGACCTCATCGCTCTCGACTTCTTCTTCTTTTTCCTCTTTCACTTCGTCAGACCTCAGAGTTGTGTAAAGTGGGGCTTTTGCTCTCAGCTCCCTGTCGCTCTGCGTTTTCCAGTGTTTTTGAGAAAGCATCTCCGTCCTTCCTGCCTCAGCCCCCGCTCCGTCTCTCTCTCTCTCTCTCTCTCCCACCACAACGAGGAACAGATGTTAGAAAGTTGTTTGCAGAAGAATAGAGCTGTTCCTTTTTAATCTGAGCATTTCCTTCGGGGGATCATATTCAGAGGGGGCAGAACAAAGAGAAACACCCCCGGTCAGCTGTGTTACTTCAGACCGGCTGCTTCAACACACCGTAACCAGGGTGGCTGTTATAATACTACCATAAATTGGGAACATTTGGCCAAGTCGTCTCTCTCTGGTCCATCATTTACGAGTATTTCTTTTCAGCGCGGCAGACGGTTGGCACGTTAGGTGCCGTGACAGCGTGTTTCTTAGTCTGTGAAGCTTCTTCTTTCTCATCCTCCTCTGCATCGTTGCCACCATCATGCGTACTCTCATTTTTGGTGGTCTGCAGATAAATAGAGCGGCGAGTCACTGCGGACAGTTTTCAAACTAAGGTTGAAGCCGTTTCAGCCAGACAGCGGGCCGAGGCTTTGGCGAACTTGCATTGTTTGCTTGAAACCTTTTAACCAGTGACGTTCAGTCCATATATGATGCACCAGTATGGATTTACCGACAGAACTTCAAATGATTCTTTCTTTGCAGTTCTTTTGTACACACGACTTCCCTGATTATTGATAAATAACTACAAAGCGTGTCATCATTGGCCGGCTCTAAAGTGTTCATAGAATTCAGGAAACACCAATATGAACTTTCTGGCCTCCTGAGGGCGTTTTCACACCTGAAAGTCAGACCCAGGCTTCATGTGGTTTACGTGACCTGTGTTTTACATTGCAAGCTTGCGAGTGCACTTAAGAGTAATCAAATGTTTTCTGCATCATTATGATATTATTGAGCAACAGCCTGTTATTTACAGCATGTATATCAGCTTAAACGGTCGGACCAAACTTTACCGCCACAGCACTTTGAAACTCTTCATCTTTCCTAGCAAATAAAAATATATGCATCAAAATCGCTTCATCACACACTGAGGTTTCCAATAAAGCTTCCTTTTGGAGGTAATAATAGTTCATGTGTTCTCGTTGTGTACGGTCCATATATCCAACAATATTGTATGTATTGAGTTGGACTTAAGAGAAACTTGATATTTGATTCAGACTTGGCAAATTCAGGAGAAGAGCGTGATATTAGTGCTGAAAACAAAACAGTTGGGTATAAACCTGAACCTGCCCTTTTTATGGACGGATATGTGGAACCACAGCACTGGTTCATGCTATTTTATTCAATTTTTGTTGTTGTTGTTGATATTTTTGGGACATTCTATGCCTTCATTTGAAGATGGAAGTGTAGACAGTCAGGAAATATTGTAGAAAGAGAGCAGAGATGACGCAGCAAATGTCCGGCCGGCTGGGAATCTTACCGGGGGACTCGCCGCTCAGGGCTTCCACGCCCAGTGACATATGACCCGACCACTTGCCGATCAAGTCGTCATTTTTGTCCGAGTTTTGTATCTTTTGTATTTTTAAAGATAACAAACATTTTCACCTTTTGAATATTAGCAATATGAACCCCAGTCTGTGTTGTTGTTTTTTATTTTAATTTTTTTTAATTTTTTTATTATCATGTTAATTTGACCCAGAGCCATTTCCCATGATCCTCTGCAGCCATAAGTCCAGCTAAGCATAAAGCCCATCTCTGTCTATATTTTTAGTGGCCTTTGCTCTTTGGGAGTGTCAACTGTCAACGTTTCCTGACTTCACTCTCCACTGTGGGTTCATCAGTGGTTCGTAGTTATCGGGCTTTGTTGCCGTACAGTTTTCCACTCGGACCACCGCAGTTTTATTCTCATTTCTCCAACCCCCACTCGTTATGTTTGGCCAGAGAAGACGACAGAGCGGGAGAGAAAGAGAAAATGGATAAAAACATGGATTCGACACCAGCGTGGCGCAATGCTCACTTGCTCAACATCTGTTTCCATTTTGGTGTTTGCTTTCAACTTTGTGCCAGAGAATATGGAGCCCCCAAATGTAGAGATGGTTGTTTTTAAGTGGTAATTTGGCACACCCTGAATGTTTTTTTTTTTTTTTTTTTCTTTCTCTCATTCTCATTTTAGTTGGGAAACTGTCTTTAGTCATAAAGTATCCTCTCAGCCTGGAGGAGAGATCCGCTAGTGCAAAAAATTATGTATTTTTGGCAGAAAACCCTCATAGCCTAGTTTTCCATTGGAGAATAGACATTAGATTTGGCCTCCAGAGCTTTTCTGGCTCTTCTTCAAGTATGATAGTTGAAAATTCCCTTCAGAGAGCGGCATTTCCCCCCCCCGAATAGGAACAAATATTTTACATATTTAATATGTCTTTCCATTCTGCGAGTTACCCGGTGGATCCAATATCTGCAATGTAGTTTTCATATTAAATCAGCTGTTTGTAATAGTAGCTTAAGAACCATAATACCGACCGCTGTTTTGGACTAATTTCCACCCAGCATATCAAAAGCGGAAATCTTACAATATCCAGCTGTAAACAGAGCAGAGAAGAAAGCATAACAAGAAGAGATTAGAGCAGGATAGATGTGTTTTCAAACCTAGCAGACACTAATGGCCCAGAAATGAGCTAACTTGTGAAATTAGCAGCAACATTTCTCCCTGCCCTCATATGCTCCCCTTCCTCATTATAACGCGTTCGCACGCTCAGTTTTGCTGATTCTGACCTTGGCCGACTGCCATCACATGAAGTCACCGGTCGAACATCTTATGCTGCAGTTTCCCCTGAGTCACTTACAGCAGCTGTGGAGGCAGCACATCACTGATGGACATCTCGCATGCAGAACCCCGAGCCTGATGATGAGGAGAGCTCGTCCTGCGATACACCCTGATTAGTTTCTCGTGGGAGTCCAGCTGCAGGCTTGTTAGCATGGCAGGCTTGTTGCACTTTGATTCAATTCAGCTACGGTTCATTTCCTCTTAATGGTTATTAATAAAGGTAATTAACAGCTAATGAAATATGTGGACTAACGCCACTGTGTGTGTGTGTGTAGAACCACTGCTGTACAGACCAGTAAATAATATGAATACTAATATACTTTAACTTTCAAGTGGACCACTATTTTATTGGAGTGGTGGCAGCTCAAAAAAAAATAGAATTTATATTTCAACTGAAGCTGCAGAAAAATGAATCGGCTACTTTAATGATCTGGCAATCTGTAATCAAAAACACCAAACATTGTTTTATTCTAGCTTCTGAAAAATAAGGATTTTGGCTGTTTTGCTTGATGACAAATTAATAATCTTCAGGTTGTAAACACGAAATGTGAATACAAATTGGACTTTTTAGCTTTGACCTGACTTTTTCACACAATTTCTGGCCTTTACAAGCCAAATGATAAACCAATACTCTAAATAATGATTCGTTTCAGCTCTGTAGTTTAATGTGTCTCCTCCGGTTTAACATCATTGGTATTAAGTCTTCTCTCCTACAGAGTAAATGTGTCAAAACATGATCAGCCTGTCGGTCCCATTAACTCCTCCTGTATCCACGGTTAGGTTAGGTTAGGTAGTTACTTTATTAATCCCCGAGGGGAAATTTTTTACGGTAGATATTAATAATCTGTGTTTCCTTCCTGTTACTTGTGTCTGACGGGAGGAAGAGCGAGGACGTGCACTAGATGCCGAGTTGGCTTTAGTGTTCAGTCATTACAACACCAGGCAGAATTTCCCAAAGCTCGTAAGCGTTTATCTTTAGGTAATGACTTCATCTTGTTGATGCTGTTGAAGCCGGGGTTTCTAACGGAGGGTTTTCACCGCCGCGGGACCCCCCTCCTCCATGTCACCGCTGCTCCACTCTCTAACAATTACAGGATCTACGTCACAGCACTGAAGCTCACCCCATTCTTCACATTTCCATCCACAGTAATAGATTCAGACCGTTGAACCAACACTGTTATTTAAGTGCAGTAAACTATTTTCATTCCCACTGGTCTGCTTCTGTTGCAGCCTTTCGAATGTACTTTTAAAAGAACAAAGCAAATGCCACATATGGTCCTCTCCCTATATCCATATATATATATATACTATTGGCGGTAGAAGCACCAGAGGGAGGAACGGATGACAAAACACTGCTGCACACTATACAAAATGTATTTAGGAAACATCAAAGGAAAGTTGTAATGCAGAGCTGTTCAGCTGTCTGACATCTAAATTGGATTAGTGACAGTAATTTTGAAGTAAGCCAGCTTTGGGCTAACGGTGGAGTTTGCAGCTGTTTTGTTTGAAAACTATAAACATGATATCAGGCTCCGGGTTAAGTTCTAGTTTTTGGAGCAGGACAAAAACAACTTTTACGACATTAAATCTGCAACCAATGATCATTTTTATAATCCTTTAATCTGCCCAGTTGTTGTCTTGATGAGTCAATGGAATGTTTTTTTTTTTTTTTTATTTGTTAGGAAGTTGTGAAAAATGCCCAGAATTTCCTAAAGTGATGTCTGCTTGTTACTTTCAGTCTTTAACACAAAGATATTCGTTTTACCATGACCTGAAACAAAGAAAGCAGAACAAACCAGATGAGGAGCGTGGCCTTAGTGCTTCGACCATTCAGACAACATTTGGGTCTGATCTCTTAATCCATGAATCACCTTATCGATTCAGCTCTATATTGTAGAAAGGAAACAAATTTCCAATCTGAGAGTTCATCTGCATCAGAAAATATTCTGCACCGAGGATGAAAGGGAAAATATGTGAAGAGCAGATGGTCTTTTGAGTGTCGGCTTCTGTCTTTGAAGTGCTGAGGTCTGTGCCGTGGATCCATAGAAGACTCCATTGTGCCGGCAGCGTGAATGACAAACCTGCTCGCCTACCTCACTTCTGCATGCAGAGTGCACGCAGGCTGCCGGCCGGCCGCCAGCAGCCCCACAGGGCTCCAGAGGCTCCTCTTTGTTTTGGAGTACGGTCACTGAATCACTGCAGAAGAATTAGGTGCCTCCGCGTTTATACACCATATCACTTCACAGTCGAGTCCCTGACGAGTGCTTGTAGGCCGGGCATCGAAATATGAATCCATGGCTACGTCTGCTTCGGATGTTGATGTTGGTCCGTTTTTGGCAGTGTAAGAATATTAGTCAGCAACGGCTGAAATAACAAAAAAAGATTTATGTGGATGTTTACTCAAAGTAACTTCTCCAGCTCGAGCCTCGCTTCACCAGTAATGGAAACTAACGACTATCTATAGCTGATTGGAAGGTCATTCACATATCAACAGGTTTCATAAAGCAGAACATTTTCACTGAGTTAGTTTGTGTAGCTTGTGGCAGACTGATTGCTGGCTCACAGATCTAAAATGTAAATAAGGCAGAGTTTGAGAGATGTGATATCATAAGATATGCGCATTTATTATAATATTCTTAGCTATTATAGTGAAAAGATCAGAACATCGGTCGTACAATCACAGATTTGAGTAGGTGGCTGCTCTTCTTGCCGTCCGGTGTTGTGGTCGTCTGCCTACTTTGTACTGTGGGTCGGTGTCTGTCTGCGTGCTTTTGGCCAACATAAAGAGAAGCAGGACTCAAACATTCCCCCAGTTATGCTGAATTGGCCTCTTTGTCACTCGTGGTTTACAAGGCTCTTTTTTTTTTTTTTTTCTTCTTCTTCTTCTTCTTCTCCTTCATGGGCTGAAGTCTCTTTCATACCGCACGTCTCTCTTTATTTAGCCCCGGCTTCACCCTCACACCCAAAAAACACTCAAATCAGGATGTCTTAGTTCCCTAATTCGTATCGTTTGTGAAAAGGCCAGAAATCATGTGTCTTCCTCTACTTTTCTGCTTGAATATTTTCCTACCAGCCCATTTTTGTCACCGAGGGGAAGTCATCTCTGAGCTGTAAAGGCCAACAAGTGTGGTGCATACGATCCCTGTTGGTGCCGAATGAGCATGTACTGCTGTTGTACAGTTTCTAAGTTAAGTAGGAGGAAAAACATAAATAGGAGAGTGCAATTTTAATGAGTCATGAAATTATTTTGATGTTTAAAAAAAAAAAAAAAAAAAACATGAACAAAATGTAAATATTTGAAAGGTATTTCTTTAGTCCTCTACGACAGTGAGTTGGGTATATTTGAGGGCGGGGCTGCGACTGGAATATTAAGACAGATGAAACAATCAGTCAGAAAAATTACATAAAACACTGATAATAAACATTATTGCAGATTTATCTGACTGATGAAAGTTGCCAGTTGGGAATACATGGAAAAATAATGGCAAATGCATACTTCAGTCTGGACTAATGTTCACTGTAT
This sequence comes from Brachyistius frenatus, assembly GCF_029030835.1. Taxonomy (NCBI): domain Eukaryota; kingdom Metazoa; phylum Chordata; class Actinopteri; family Embiotocidae; genus Brachyistius; species Brachyistius frenatus. The sequence continues at coordinate 53,207 of NW_027210640.1, read as the reverse complement.
ATTTAGCTCTTTGGTTATGTTTCTGTTAGTTAGTATGAACACATGAAAAAGTAAATAATTAATCTTTCATAATCTTTGTCTTAAATTAGATTTAGGGACAAGAAATATTTATTTTTCAGGGAAAGTCCTTTGCTGGTTAATTCTGTCCTAGGCCTAGTGGATAAATGAGTAATATTGTCCTCGAACAACAAAAGGTCTCGAGTGCTCAGAAGGTCAAACACAAAAAAAAAGTTCAAAAAGAAGGGCGGGGGAAGAGTCCAACCGTGGCACTCGACTGGCAAAATAGGAAACGGCTTCATTCAGGTGGTTATTTCACAGTGAAGTTCTATAAACAAGATGCTCGTAGACGTTAAAACCAAACTGAGTTACAACCCACGTTTAGCGGCACAAACAGCCCTCTTCATCCCTCAGGACGATCGCAGGCGAATGAGAACTGCCGACACCTGAACAAGAAGCCGATCGACCGGCAGGTGACTGATACAAAGTCCTTTTGTCCTGCCCGATGGCGCCACATCACTGCCATGTTCCCAAATGCAGATACACGCATGATGCTGCCAAACACTTGAGAGAAAGATGTTGTTTGGTCTGATGGAATTCCTCATAATGAGATTGTCCACTGATTACATGATGTACACGTCAGACTGCTTTTGCCGCCGCTTCTTCTTAGTATATTGGAGCCCGATATCAGATGGTTGGCCAGAATCCTTTTTGCACAGAGAACAGAGCACCTGCATCATCCCAGCTCTCTCCTTATCTCCCTGCTATGTTATGCACAATGTGGGCTGCTGAGAGATTCCAGCGTTTTGACACCATAATGCAATGCAGCGATATCGTTGCATCACTATATTAAGACTGTGGAAGAGGGTAGAAAAACACGAGCCATATTCATTTGTGCATTGTTTGCTTCGAGGTGGAGAAATGTGTGATAGTTAAATCTCCTATTTTCCAAGGTGGCTAGTTGTCTAAGTTTTTAGATAATCTCTTTTACCGACTGGCAGGATTGTGAAAAAAACGCGTTCTCATGGCCATCATCAGATTTCTCATTTCTTCTTCTAAACATCCCTCTCAGAGCTACTTGCTTACACTCCCCATTATCATGTTTTAAGACTTTGGGATAGAGAGCATGTGACTTCCCTTTGTACATGCTTTATTTTGTGGACCTAGCAGTGTAAACATTGGAGATAGCGTGTCCCTGTTTGACCTGCTGACTCATAACAAGCTCAGATATTAGCTGAACTTTTTATTAATTAAGAATGAAGCTAAAAAGTCCGGAGATAGGCGGCATGATATACAGCACATGGAATTAAACTGCGCAGACACGTCTTATGTGACATCTTGGTGGTTATTTGTCTTGCATCTTTGAACAACGAGGCAATACAAAGTGCTTTACACAAAGAAAATAAAATAAAACCAACAACAATATAAAAAGACACAAATAGGTTACTGGAATATTAAACTGAAATAAGATCAGATAAGCTTTATAAATGTGCGTGCGTGCGCCTTTTTTCCCCCTCCTGCTCTCCGGTTCTGCTCATTATCCAGACCTAGACTGGACGCGCTTCAAGGTCAGAGCTGTGAGGCACCAGCTGACATTTTCATTTTGCCGGAGCCCTTCCTTCTCTTATCACCTGTCAGCACTTTTGCAGGTTCACCACACGGACTCACAGTTTCGATAATAGGAGGAAACGGTCCTGTTCTTGTGGTCGTATAGAAAGTCACGGAATGATTGGCCAATGAGCGAGTTAGATCGTTAAGGCAAATGTTTCTCAGTAGGTCAATGTTCCTGTCTTGTTCAGCCGCCCTGCCTTCGATTCAGTCACATTTAACGTTTCATAGGTGAAAGCTGGCCACTTAATGTGTCCTGCTGTTTGCTCCTGAGCAGGGAGGTCAAGTCCCCTCTATCAGGCTTGAACACATCTCTTTAGATGATAAGTAATCAGGGTACTTTTGTTTCATTGACTATGAATTATATTATTGTGTTGTTTTTTGTGTCAGGCTAACATCAATCTAATAATCCAATCCATCTGGGTCTTTTTTTAATTTTTTTATTGTGTAAGGGAAACCTAATCTAGAACATGTCCTTTCTTTCTGGTGATGTTAGTGAATCAGGGATCAAGGTTTGTACTCACTACATCTTCATCAGCCAAATACTTGGTGTTAAAACAAAAAAATATAAGAATAGGTCAACTCCTCTTTAAGTTAGACGCTCGGGCCGGTCAGCAGAACGGTCTGGATTCGGAGATTCCTCAAAGAAAGTACCTTTGGCTGTAAAAATGGACAAAGACAAATGTGACGTGTAACATGTTCGTTAGCTTTTGACCGGAGTTAATGTCTGTGAGAGGCACAATCTTTATTGCTTTTTACCCTGGCTCTGCCCCCCTCGTCTGCTTAAGTCCTCAGTTCATTCCACTTTGTTTGGGTTGCTATCAGAATCTCATAAAAAAAAAATAATAATTAAAAAAAAAAGCCCTGCACTGTTGCCAAGCTGAAAGCCTCTTAGACAAGATTCACGGAATAGTGAAGCACAGATGATATTAAAATGATTAAACTGATGTAAGTTCCTGCTACTCAGGATTAGGTTTGAAAATATTAATCAGAGTATACGAGATGAGTAAAGTTCATTTTGTAAGACGCTGGCCAATATTCAGTATGCGTGATAAATCGGTGGTGTAAATTTTGACAAAAATTTCCGTACATGAATCCTCGAACTGTTGTTGAAGAATCTTGCCAAGCTTAGTCAGCTTTTTGTTTTTCCCTCTCGGCGGCCAGTTGTTGACGGCTGCCAGTGTGGCACCATATGGACGAGCAAACAGCTGCAGGGGGTTTGAAGAATGCCATCCGCTGCTACTGCGGGGTGACACTCTTTATCCCTTTGCTTTAAACTGACACATGGCAATCTCACACTTGCACGTTCTCACTTGGGGAGAAGTTAGCTTCCATTCCAGCATTAAACTAATGTTCTTATCCCCAGTGATTTACACTGAGGGGCATCCAGCTGAAATCGAGATAATGAGTTTTACAAGGCACAATTACCAAAAGGATGCAGCTGCATTCAAATATGTGAACTGTTCGAGCTTCACTATTGTCCGGAAAATAAACGGGCCTTTCTGATTCTTACTACTGCTAAATGGTTATAGATGTGCAAACATACATTATCTGAAGGCCACAACTGAGCTGCTGGACATAACTGTTGAGACACGACTAACAGCAGGAGAAAAATAATGCTCTGTCACAGATTCAGTATTTAAGATATTAACCTATTGTCCTACCTGTCTTTCACTATTCTAATCTCTCGGTGGTTCTTTTTGCACCTTTTTAAATGCATTTTTCTCTTAAAGACTATGATTTGTGGTTACGTTGTGCAACATGAAGTCAGACTTTATGGGATTATTCAAGTGTAAATTCTTGTCCAGTGTCCAGTCCTCACAAGGGGGTTGAACACAAGCTGTCTGGGTGTTTCGGTGATTATGTTCACCTTAGTTCAAATCCCTGTTCCAGCTGCTTTTCTGCTAATATGTAAAATATAGAAATATCTCCAGTAGTTGCGGTGGCACTCGTTTTAGATATTGTATTTAATTCTTTTAAATATACACAAGTCCAGGATTTACTATACAAACATTATTAGAACATTTTTAATCAGCCAATTATCTACCTTTCTTACACTGAAGTAAAGCCACAGTGATGTGTTAAAATCCGTAGATTTACATTAAAAGGAGCAGAGATTAATTTGCGGGGCCTGAGCTGGGATGATGGATTTGAGTTTCTCCTCAACCTGCTGTGGTATTCTGAAGCTCGCAGGCTGCAGATCCTGTGGAGAACCAAGCTGTGCCTCGTCACGTTTTAAAGGGCAGCGTGCCAGACCTGATTTCAGCCCTGCGGCATGACCCAAAATGGCAGCTCTGAGTTTGGCTGCCTCTAATGGTGTGTGTGCGTCTGCATGTGCTGGTGTCAGAACGCTACAAGTATGTCACATCATGCGCTACAGTTGTAGTTTCCGGGGGCTGTAATTGTGGAATATGGGGTATTGAATTGTTCCAAGTAGATTGACGTACCTCGTGTGTTTAAAAATGGATGTGTAGATGTATAAATAAAATGCAAATATTTGACAAAACATTGTAGAGCATCATGTGGTAAATAATAAAGATGTCAGGCTGCCATTGAACTTGATGGCCTTGAGTTGTGCACGATGTTAAACCTTTGTGTTTTCTTTCCTTACAGAGCCACCATAGAGGAAGTGGAGGGGGATGTGTGCGAGTTGGAATCCAAGCTCGACAAAGTGAGTACCACCCATGAAAAACATTTGCTTAATTGTTCATTTGCTCCACTGTGCGAACTGGCAGCTACAAAGGCCATCCTGTAAGTGGAAAGGTGCAGTCTTGTCTCTGGCCTTGTTCTAAGTACATTCTCTTGAAGATTGCTTTTTTGAATGAAACTTAATAAAGACATTGTATCTGAAATATATATATATATGTTGCTATATGTATATATGGTGTTAATGTCTTTCAAAAGTATATGAACTGACACACCCATTAAATTGCACTGTGTGCTGTGATTGCACAATTTAGTTGTATAACTGCCCAAAATGATGACTGTGTTTCAGATGTAGCAGGAGTTTGTGCAGATCTGTTCATTGCTGACACAGAGGGAAGTAAACACCCACTGTCAGCCAAATGATGGCTCACCTGTGTCTGATGAATTTACTGTAGGAGCCTTTTTGCCCAGAAGCCTGTATTTCCTAAATGTGAAAAAAAGATGTGAAAAACTGTGTCTGTTGTGGCCATGAGCACTGAATGGAAAAACAAATGGGTGCCATAATACCCCATATGGTTTGTGTTTTTTGGGCCAAACTATGGTGGAAAAAAGGGATGGAGATTTGGGTTGCGGTTGGTGTTAAATCAGAAACAGATTCTGGTCTTTGTATGAGAGCTAGGTGATCTCACCTAACATAAGTCTTGCAGTCAGTTGTCACATTTACCTCGATAACGATGTATTAAAGGTCTCATACTGTATAAATTCAGATTTTCATTTCTTTTGTTATTTTAAGCAGGTCTAAGTGCTATATTATATTGAGTGTCAAAACGCTCAACCCACTGAGAAACACACACAGCTTGTACTCAGAAACCATGTAGTTTGGACTTCTGTAAGTTTGTGAGGTCACAAAGTCGCGCTCATGTCATATGCCCGCCCTCAGCACGGCACTGTCCAACCTTTGTGTGGAAGAAAAACGCCAAACGGTCATTCTGTTGTGCAGCTATCAAGCTACAAGACCAAAGACAGCCTGTGGTTGGCCTGGAGACGTGTCACTTTGAAAAGAGTGACACACTCCTCAGTCAATCTCTTCAGCCAATCAGAAAAGAGGTTATTGACATCAATGTGCCTTAAGGACACAGACACAAAACCGCCTGCTTAAGAGAGGAGAGGATCATTTTATGTGATTAACACCATAACAATATCTTCTCATGAATACCAAGACTGTAAATAAAACACAGAAAAAGTGTGAAATGTGGGGCGCTCTAAAAGATGACTTTCCAGATTGAGTTGTGCACTTACAGACGCTGAAGATGAGGAACTTTTGTCCTCTCTCTGTCATAGTTTAACATCTGCAGCGTGATTTGCTGACTGTTAAGCACTTGTCCCGAGTGGCTTCTTTTTGTTCTGCTTCACTTCAGTAAGTAACTGCAAACTTTCACATGGGAACCAATGTTTTTAATGGTAATAAATTCTGGCCTTTTGCTCCCTGTGGATGGTTCAGATTACATTCTCACTCCAGATGAACTGCATTTCAGTTTGTTTCATTCTCTCTGTTCAAATGAACCAGTGCAATAAACCAACCTTATTGTGTTCAGAATCCGAATCAGCTTTATTGGCCAGGTATGTTTACACATACAAGGAATTTGACTCTGGTTGTAGCTTCTCTCTCAGGGTGCAAAAAACAAAACAGACAGACATAAATACAACAAATAGACATATATACAGCTAAGAAACAAATATATACACCGAAACAATGGTGCAATTGCACCTCGTGCAGATGGTGCTGATGCGGTTGGGTGTCGTGCAAAACGTCCAGTGATGTTGAAGATGTTGTGTGTTGAGCAGATTGACGGCCTGCGGGTAGAAACTGTTCTTGTGTCTGGTGATCTTGGTGCACATCGCTCTGTAGCGCCTCCCAGAGGGGAGGAGCTGGAACAGAGGGTGACCAGGGTGGGATGGATCTGCAGAGATGCTACCGACCCGTTTCCTGACTCTAGATGTGTGTAAGTTTGGGAGGGGGGGGCTGATTGTCCAGGTGCTGGATGTGATGTTTCCCAGCCTCACCTGCTGCGTCCTCACAGTCAGGAAGTTTGTGATCCACTGACAGGTGGAAGCTGGCACGGTGAGCTGGGTGAGCTTGGCGTGGAGGGTGTCCGGGATGATGGTGTTGTACGCCAAGCTGAAGTCCACAACCTGACAGTATTGGTAATTGGTAGTTAGACCCTGTCCCGATAGCGAACCAGTCCCTCCTCCCAGTTGATCCCTGCAGAGTTTAAAGTATGTTCACAAGTTGAGAGCGAGGCCTCGAGCTTGGAAGAAGCCACTTCATTGTTCCTGGACTTACAGTCTTACAGAGTCCCACCCTCCTCCTCACCCAGCCTAGTTTCCCCTTTTGCTGTGGAGAGGAAGGATCTGCCAGGGAGTGGGTGTGTTCGTGTCTGTCGCTCCGATAGTGTGTGCATGTGTACGTGTTGAACTGGGTGGAGTCGTGCCTACAGAGACCAGAGTTCAACATTTTTGTGCAGCTTTGTACCTGCCTGACCAGGAAACACCAAGCCACATTGAATCAAAAGTAAACAATATTAAATCTGCTCCTATAAAGGCTCACAAGATGGTGCGTAAACAGATTAAAACCATAACAGTGGATATGTGGTGGCTTCAAAGAGCAAGGTGTAGGATTTAGTGGCATCTAGTGGTAAGGTTAAAGATTGCAACCGATTGCCTTCGCTTCACCTTCCCCCTTTGAAGCAAAAAAGAGAATCAACAGCGACTGCGTAAACATATCGTAAACATGAGAAATAACCCTATCTAGATCCGTGTTTGGTTTGTCCCTTCTGGGCTGCTGTAGAAACATGGCAGTGCAACATGGCGGACTCTGTGGAAGAGGACCCGCTCCCTATGTAGATGGGAAGGGCTCATTTTAAGGTAATGAAAACATAATGGGTTTTGGTTTCAGCTGATTTTACACTAATGAAAATACATAATTATGAATATTATATTACATTTCTGTCAATATCTCTCCATAAATACTACACACTGAAGACATGATTTAACTTTCATTTTCTTAAGCAAATCAAATAGAGAAATGAAAAAGCCAAATGTCTACCTGAAAGAGTTCAAAACTACATTTTATAAGAAATAATGTACTCAATAGAGAAGCAAACAAAACAAAAAAACATTAAATGAAATGAAAATAAGTTGTGGTTGTACTAAATAGCAAACTAAATATATTTGTATATAACAGGGGAAGTTATTTTCATTTATTTTCATTTCAGGTCGTATTCAAAATGAATGAATGAAGTTTGAATTCCTGTTTCGTTAATCTAAACCAAACGGTTATAAAATGTCACTGTTTTAAAAACCAAATAAATATAACATGCCAACAACAGATTGTGATAAGAAGAGTGTCACGTGCAAAAAACAAAAGGAAATATTTTATTCAAATGCAAAGGAAATACAGAGCCTGGTGGTGAGAAATGTGTATATATGCACTGTTCACTCTGTTCTGTAAGACCTCATACTGTGTGTAATAGTTCCTTACCTGCCCAAAGACAAACACTTTTTAAAGTTACTATTTTGATTTCTTATCTTTTAAACTGTTTGATTGACTTCTGATCATGTACTAATCAGTGAAGGGAGTCACGCAGAATTTGCACATTTGGTGTGGTTGTTGAACTAGATGCAGATTCAGGCTGTGTCGTCTACTGTGTGGGAGTGGATGGAGAACGCTGAGGATTTGTTTTGCGAGTTTACGTAATCTGGAATTATCTTTTCCCCCAGTGAGTCAGATAAGAAAGAAGTGCCTGTTGTTAATTAGCAAGAATCTGAGTAAGCACGAAGGATCCTGTATTTTAGTGTGATTTCTTTTCTCTTCAGCTCCAGGTTTCACCAAATTTAGGATTCCTGAATCTATTTTTAGCAGCAGACCTCAAACAGTTTTTAATAAGAGCAATGCCCTGAAGAAATGACTGGCACTTTTACTAATTTCTATTCACCCAGGTGTTATTTTCTATTGAAGTATTTCTTTTCTATTAACGCATTTCTTCTTTTCTCTCTTGAAACATTGACGCCTGCCTGGTTCTCTGTCCTTCTCTAGCTGGTGAAGTTGTGTATCGGGATGATTGATGCTGGAAAAGCCTACAACGCAGCCAACAAGCAGTTTGTTAGCGGGATCCGCGAGCTTGCCCAGCAGTCCACCAGAGATGAGGTCATCGAGGTAAACTAAAAATAATCTTGCTTGATCTGAACCGTAGGAAGTCTTTACTCTTACTCGTTACTCTTTTAAATTACTTGGTAAACATTGTACATTTGTAAAATAAAGAAACATAAGAGTTTGAATCTTTACAGTGTAAAATTGTGACTGACTTCTTAGTTGTTCCCTAATCTGAAGAAACCTGTACTTCCTCTCTGTTTGCACACATTGCCTTGTTTTCTGTATTGAGTGTTTTCATGCTTGATGACATTACCAGTTTAAAATAACGAACGTTACTGAAAGCTCATGCTGTCCACTGGGTCTTGCAGGGGTCAGATGTTATGTTTTGTTTTCTCTTCAGAGTTTTGCATGGCGAGGCAATCAGCACTTCCTCTGTGCCTTTGTGTAGTTTGTTCACTGCCTTTCCATTAGGTTTGAACTTCAGCTCCTGCATGTATTTGGGGACTCATTAAACCAAAACAATTCTTTCTCAAAGTGCTATTGGTTCTCCAAATAGATGAGGGTTTGCTTTGATTCATACCTGAGCTGTTTGTATCTGTGGTGTGGCATGCAACAGAAATGTGCATTTCATCTCATTTGTGCAACCATGTTTTAATACAGAGCTGGTTATTATTGTTCACCCTCTGCTATTCTGTGTTTTAAGGTCTTTGCGCACCGGGTGTGACGAATAAATGACATAAAAATGCAAAATAGTTTCTAGCAAGTATTTCGCACTAAAACTATTCATACCGGCAGTGAGGTGAATTTGTGACAGTTTAAAAAAAAAAGTTTCAATTGATTCGCACCAGCTCATTCTTCAGAAAATGTGATGAATTCTAATGAGCAAACATCTTTTTAACATCAGCGCGACTGCTAGTAAAGTATTAATATATACCACTGTAGGACGTGTAAGTCAAGTACAGCATCTGAATAAATATTCTCCACGGTGGAAACTCAGGATGTCACAATACCTGAAATATATAAGGTGATTGGTTGATGCCTTTATTTGTGGTGCAAATAAATGTCGCTTTATATCGCTTCACATAACCAAAACAACACTTGAAACAAATATATTGCCGTGTGAAGGTTTTGCTCGAAAAAACGGTCCCGGTGTGTGAAGGCCTTCGTTCTCATATTCGTACTTTTCACCGTTAAGTGTACATGGACACATTCTCTCGTTGCTCACCTTCACTGCTGTCCTCCTTTTCTCTCCACAGTCAAGTCTCACTAAGTTTGCCGAGAGCCTGCAGGAGATGATCAACTATCACACGGTACGCTGTCACTGCCATGTGAAACCGGATGCACTGTCATTATTTTATTTTTTTTTCCCCCCCCCTGACAGCCGGGTGATGATAAAACCCAGACGGGCTGATGGTCTGCAACAGCTCTTTAACTGTCAGAGTTTATATTTACTGCTGGGAAAAACAGCAACCCACTACGAGACGGAGAGGAAGGGCCACTGGTTTGAGAAAGAGAGAGGCAGAAAATGTGCAAGGAGCACTTTTTCAAAGGCTTAGCCTGGAAATGACCCTTTGTGGTGGAACATGAAAAAAGCGGCTATAATAAGCAGCTTCCAGGTGGGATTTCATATTACTGTAAAAAAAAAAAAAAAAAGTGAAGCAGGATGTTGCTGAAGACGGCGTGACTTTGCAGAAAACACTGCCCTCCATAAAAAGTGGTTAAAAGAAAGCTCTTTGGGTCAGCTGCAAAAACATCCATCTAACCATTTATCATAGCCATGGTTTAATGTCACCAAAAGCTTTGGAATTTCTTGTCACATAAAAAAACAAAACAGCATTACTTCTTCCACCATAAAAAGTCCACGGTATAGAGAGAAGAGTTTCCTGTCTCATAAAATCTGTTCGCTGCGTCTCATGTTGTGGACTGTTGGAATCTAGCTGTTGGAATAAATCATACATTACTGAGGGAGGCATGGTTATAGGTTTTTACGATGTGGTTGTCATCCCTGAGATGGATGAAACACAAGAACATTCACAGCCTCATTCAGAGTAATATTATAGGTATTCTGTTGGCGTATGGTATTCTAATGCACTCCATTTCAAACCACTACATCATGGATGACAAATAAACATGATGCCTTCTTCCATGTTATCGGACTCTTCAAGGAGCTGAGCAGGACAGATTAGACAAAGTCGCTGTATCTCCAGTGTCCGCTTGTTCGACTCCTCAGTCTATAGTCGGCATTAAACTGACATTTGAAAATGGAGTCACAACTTTCCTCTGTCCTCTAATTAGGACTGTCTCGGTCGCAGCGAGGAGGAACAGGATGAGCTGGAGGCTTTTTATTTTTTTTTCCTACACTGAATGTTCTTCTCCTGATCACCCTTGTCAAGTCTTGTCTCTATTAGCTCTCCACAACACATCCAGAGAGGTTTTACAGCCAGCATTAAGGTCCTGTTGTTAGTTTAACTCGACTCACTGTTAGAATAAACAGCGGTAGCCGGATTTACTGGCACTGCAACTTATAAACCACACAATTAATTGATGAAAACAAAAAACAAAAGTCAGGAAATTCATCTGTAATTAAAGTAATAATTAGGTACAGCCAGAATTTTATTCATATTTTTCTCATGAACTAAATGGTTTGAAACTTTATTGTTTATGTAGTTGTTAGGGCAGAAGGCAGCTATACATTTAGCCATAACAGGATGAAAGGGAAAACAACACATGAAATATATTTCAACGTGAAGTTTTGATCAGTTTTGTTCTGGTTTGGTTGAATTAGCTTCTTTAGACAGTCTTCTTTCTGCCTGTATTGTCTCCTAACGAGTATCCCATAAGAGCTGCAGGGTGGGCAGAAGATAATGAGTCTTACTTCCCCAAGTCCTCTCATTAGCTCCATAGACAAGCCCCCTAAAAGCCTCCAGGGGCAACAGCACAGGCCTGCGACTGTTACTCATCAGTTGAGACTGTGGCCACGTCAGCTGACTGTCAGATAGGTTTCTGCCACTCAGCGATCTTTCGGCACATGATCCCTCAAACACAGAGCTCAATCTGTTTGTCACTGGTCGCCTCTCCCGGCAACACTGCTCATATTGTCTTGTCCGACTGCAAAATTGGAATTGAAAGACTATTTAAAGCGTCTTTTTGCCCAGTGGCTCATTCTTGAGGAAGCATGCAGGTTAACGAGGGTATGACTCACAAGCAAGAGTAAGCAAATTGCGTCATTTCTCGTGTTTATGTCTTTATGAGGGGAGTTTACAAAGTCAGCGTGTTTGTGTAAATTTAGCAGCTTAATTGCAGCCTGTGATGTTAACAAAAATCCTCCTAAACAGAGGGACTGAATGCTGACTTGCAAATCATGCTATGGCCTAGAAAAATAATTGTTATTATCATCTTTTTTATGCTTTCTTACAGAAGTTCCTGAACGTGTTTAATGCTTGAATTAACTAGAGAGAAGCCTTTTTTTTTTTTTCCAAGTGTGAAGAAGGAATCACTCACTATTTCTCTTTCTTCACAGATATTATTCGATCAGGCCCAGAGATCAATCAAGATCCAGCTTCAAACATTTATCAAAGAGTGAGTATTGATTGACAAAAGATGAATAAAACTAGTTGTTTCTCTGAGCACCCTCGGCTTTGATGACTTGTATGACATCATATCGAAAGCAGACACACTGAACATATGTGAACATAATATGCCTGCATTTAAGCAATAAATGAGGAATAGAGAAAAATACTGTTTAAATTATAGATGTACATTAGCAGCTGAGGTGATAATGCAAAATTGTGTAGGATCATATTTTTTATTTAAAAAAGAGACCTCCTATCTCAGTGTTTCCAGCCTCCTAATACAGCTCAGAAATTCAGACTGTTTGTATAATTACAGGAAGTAGTGGCAGCTCTGGTTTATTTCATTATAAGGATTAGCAGGTTTTGCCCCAGGCACACCAGGGCTGAACACCCACATTCACAACATCCATACTTCTCAGAGCTGGCTGCGAAATATGCTCCCTCACATGCTCCCTGGCTAAAACCACCAAAGAACGAATGTGGGGCGGACAGTTTGAGGACATGAGTGTCAGGTCAAGTAGTTTCAGCTAAGACCTTTGTTTGTTTTAACATTCTTGGATTTCCAGGAGAGCAGGACTTATGAGCTCACCTTTGACCTTTGTCTGTTCCTGTTGCCTGACCATGCTTATATTCCTTCATATTCACCAATCATTTTATTTCCTTTAACGACTCACCTTTCCCCTTACAAGACTATTAAAAACAAAGGGAAATGTCTTACGTGGCCATGGTACCAGACTTTGTGAAAACCCATGAAAGTTTATCCTCAAATTAAGTAAGAATCACACAGCAGATTTGTATTTGTTTCATTTGCATATGTGAGTTCAAGATTATAGTCTGAAATTGTGACACCAGCACAAATGACTCCTGAGTTCTGGCTCTTATTACCAAAGAGCAGTGTATTAAACATCAAGAGCACAACTCGGGTAATAACGTGAGTAGAAATTGTAGAACTGGTCAAGATTATTATCATCAGCGAAGAGACTTTTATTGAACAAACTAATGTATAAAAAATGAATAAGTATCTTGAGCTTTGTTGATAGCTGATTTTTTTTTTTTATGCTTCTGCACCCGTTACAGCCATTGCAGGAGACAGGATATTTTCTAGTTGCATGTCCATCTGTTACCTTTTCGTGAAAGTGGTACCTCAAGTATATCATGAGGGAATTTCTTCAAATTTTTCACAAACATTCACTGGGCCTCGAGGACGAACTGATTCGATTTTAATTGTCAAAGTTCTCTGTGACCTCACAAAACACTTCTGTGGCCATAAGTCAACATGACAAAGTTTCACACAAATGTCTAACAGGATAAAATGAAGTGCCTACATTTTATATCGTAAAGGTCAAAGATACATTTTTACTGTGACAATGTTCTGCCAAAACACTTTTCTGGCCATTATTCAACACCATAACTCAGGAAAGAGAAGGAGACCGTATTTCACATTAACATTGAATAATGCATTGGTAACACTAATCTTGGGCGTCCACCTTGAAACTAGCTGATTGTATATATCTTCTGTGTTAAAGATGTGTGTGAACCATCCATATTTTAAAATTTGTAGCTTCTTTGTCGCAACATCCGTATTTGAAATATTGTCTAGTGTCAGCTTTATTGGCCAAACATGTGAATACATCTAAGGACTGCTTTAAAGTTTCCACTACTTAGATTATAGTAGTCTGTACAGACATGGATGTAAACTGCAACTTGACTGCTTGGTGGAGGCAAACAACCGCGAGGTGTTAATTCTTTTTAGAAACTTAATTCCTCACTCCCACATAATTAAAAATGCGTATATAATAAAACCTGAAGTTATTGTGTTTCGACTGATAAACCTCTTTTCCTCTCCTTTTCTGCGAAGTGACCTGCGCAAGTTCAAAGAAGCCAAGAAGCAATTTGACAAAGTGAGCGAGGAAAAGGAGGCGGCTTTGATCAAGAACGCTCAGGCTCCCCGCAACAAGCAGCATGAAGTGGAGGAGGCCACCAACATCCTCACCGCCACGCGCAAGTGCTTCCGACACATCGTCCTCGACTATGTCTTACAGGTGCAGTGGACTCGCTGTAGGATGTGATTTATAGTGCTCTATTAAATGACAAGTAATTAACGAAAATCCGCATCACAAGAGAAGTCAGTTTGTCTTGTTTCACAGAATCAATGGCCTAATTAGTCATTTCAAGCAGCAGTAGCAGGTCAGTGTATTGTATACTTAGAGAAATGATCCCTTCTATTACAGAAATATTTAAGTCCAAATCTTGCAGAAACATCAAACAGGATGTCGTGTTCTTGATTGTGATGCAGTTTTCAGGGAGACTATACAAGAATAGATTGCTGACATGCAGTTTATAACACAGAAGCTTAGAAAAAGCGGAGCTGCACACTGTCATGTATGGGATTTCTCCAGCCGTCGTGGATTTAGATGTGGAACTTGTAACGCTGAGTCAGGTTAAAAATGACAAGAACACTGAGAGGAATGAACCACAGCTGTGTTTGATTGTGTTCCACCCGAAGTGAAAGGCTGAGGCTCATTCACCTGCCTCCTTCCAGCGGTTCACATCAGAGTGGATTTAACTCAACAGCACAGCAGCAGTGCCTTCAACAGGACACAGGCTGTCACAGTTGTTTTAGTTTCAGCTGTCACAGGACCAGCAATAAAAGAAGGCAGCAGCCATTTTTGATTTTTGCTTGAAAAATGAACAATGACATCACAGTACAGTGTGGCATAATATGCACTCCCGTAGATGGATTAACAAACCAATAAATTACACTGATTTTACATCAGTTGGTGCAACACATGAATGTTTAAATGGATAAGATGCTGCTGTCTCATGTTTATTAATTTCACATTCAGACTCGCATCAGCCTCTACACTGAAGTAAAATGAATACATAAAATGTAACGGTAATCATGCATTATGCAGTACTCTTGGCGTCATGTTTGATGATGTACTGTGGAAGAAAAAATATTCATATTTTTAGGTGTGTACATATATTAATATATATATATATATCACTGAAAGAATAATCTCAGGTCTAACAGTGCTCAAAGAAAGCTGCTTCATTGTGTGCAACATTACAGGACAAATACATTTGAATTTTAATGTTTCATTAATTGGCTATTAACGGACATTTGCTTGCTAAACAGCTGGGTTTTTTTTAGAGGCGGAATCATCCATTTTGTGCAAACGTTTTCCTCGTTCTTAAGTTTGTTCATGTGTTTATATCCTTTTATTTTTTTTTAAAGCTACAAACATGTCTTATACTCTGATCTTTCTCAGTGAACAGTGCTCATGTATCATTGAATACATCAGCTGTGTCCCTGGTCTCTTCTCAGCCATTGCAGCTCTGATGAATGCTTTGTGGTGTCTGATAAGGCAGCTGCCAGCCCTGTTATTGAAACTGCCTCCTAAAGAACAGACAATGCTGTATGAGTTCGCCCCAAAATTAGATGGTGAATAGAAACCCAAAAGTGGGTTTTAATATAGGTTTGGCACTTCTCCAGTGGCCTACTGCACAATCCCTCCCTCATAAAATGAAGCCTGGCTGTGAGACATTAGAGTTTTTATCTTGCCTCTTAGTATGCTTATAGGAAATCTATGATCTAGCAGCAAGCTCAGCTGATTTAGATGGGTCTCATTGAAAGTTTCACAATTGTATAGTGCTGTCAGCACTTTACAGATGTAGCTAACTTCTGCAGCTTCGCTTACAGGAAACATTTCACAGATTTTGACTTTATTTTTCATTCTTTCTAGTTGTTTTTGAGGCATTTTTGCTTAATTATACAGTGCACAGCTTACAGTGACATGCAAGATGGTAAAGGGAGAGGGAAATATATGAGAGGTTCACAATTTAAGAATACCATACTCTTACCATTCTGTGCCACGTAGAGCTCGATCATAAAATGTTCAACTTCAGGGTTGGCTTGATTTACTATCGATGAAGCGTAGAAGAAAAAAAACACGATGCATCTATGTAGTAAAATGGAAAATATCTGATGCAGTAAAATATGATACAGCCCTCTGACTTCACCCTGGCCGATATGTGATCACCCCTGACATAGAAGCCAATGCCTTAAATTTTAATATACACAACAGAAAAGCAGAAGCACCAGAGGTAAGTGGGAGTCTATAATTGGAGAGTTTTATAGGGTAAAATGTAAGCCTAACTTCTGCTTAAACTGTGTCTGTACAGTCCCCACACATGTGGAATTCCCACAACTTACCAAACAATTACCAACTAATTGCTTGCTTGCTCAAGGCTTTTGTGTTGACACTGTACTCCACACTGCCAGTTAAATAACCCTCATTGAGAGGTGCTGCTCCAGTCAAAACTGCTAATTGAGTGTAATCAAGAAAAGGAGGGGGCTTGTAAAAGATGTGATGCATCAGCGGCTGCGGCTTTGAAATGGAAAAATGCGCTTCCTACCAAGGGTGGGAGTTAACATCTGTGTATATACACCAACTGTGGTTAGTGTTGCTAAAAAAAAATAGCTTGACAACCTGTAGCCATGAAATTATCGCTGGCCACAACAGGGATTTAAACTTCAGTGTATCAAAGTGCCCTGAACCTGCTTAAAAGACCACAAAATAGGACCTACTGAACCCAGGTTAATCCATAACCATGAAGCAGAGTGTTGAAATGAATTCAGATGCTGCCCTGACTTCCTGAGTAGCCAGATGCATCACCACATCCAGACAGCAACTCGGCTGTCACACAACAGCTATTGATTCCTGTCAGTAAAATGAAGCTGGCGAGTATCTGTACCTATAATGCTGCTGTAGCGAAAAAATGTCCCCTTGTGGGATTAATAAAGTATCTATCTATCTATCTATCTATCTATCTATCTATCTATCTATCTATCTATCTATCTATCTATCTATCTATCTATCTATCTATCTATCTATCTATCTATCTATCTATCTATCTATCTATCTATCTATCTGTCTGTCTGTCTGTCTGTCTGTCTGTCTGTCTGTCTGTCTGTCTGTCTGTCACGACTCTGCTGCATTTACCCCAGATAACCTCCAGATGAGCCGCACAGATGTAGCTCATTTGGCCAAGAGGCAGAGTCTGACACACACACACACACACACACACACACACACACACACACACACACACACACACACACACACACACACACACACACACACACACACACACACACACACACACACACACACACACACACACACACATAAATACAAATAAACACACAAAGAGACAGGAGGTTACAGTGCAGCAGGGTAGTTGAGGATTATAGGTGAGACAAGCCTCAACCACACTCAAAGGAGTTAACATGAGGCACGCGGCTCCCCCTGGTGGTCGTACAATGAACCACTGTCTACTAATGTTCAAGCAGATGGTGTGATTTCTTTCTTTTTTTTTTCCAGCTTTAGTATAACTCATTTCACGCTTGTCAGCTTTCCTGGATTTGTCCTTTTACTTAAGGAATTATTTTCTGTTTCATCTCCAGTATCTCATCTCATTTGCCCTTTCTTTTTTTCAAAATATTTTTTGTTGTTTTCTTTTCTTCTCCAAGTTTTCTTTTTTTTCCTCTCAGATTTGACATCGTCCTCATAGATTTTGGTTTCTGTTTTTTGTTGCTACTTGTCTCATATACGTGTTTTTGTTTTTGTTAATTCCAGATAAATGTGCTGCAGTCCAAGAGAAGATCAGAAATCCTGAAATCAGTAAGCACAAGTCTCCTTCACATCACATGACCTATATGTCGTTCCTGTTGGTTGCTCAAACAATCGCCGTCTTCTTTACAGATGCTGTCCTTCATGTACGCCCATCTGACCTTCTTCCACCAAGGTTACGACCTCTTCAGTGAATTGCAACCTCTCATGAAACAACTGGGAGGACAGGTACGGGTTACGTTATACACACACGTGGAGGTGCAGACACAAACACTCACATGGACTTACGGTATCCTTTACAACCATACTGTGTTTGGTTGTAAAGTTTGAACGGTATTAGAAGTGTTGGGTCTGTATGGAAATTTATGCTCTCACAGAACTCTCAGACTCTGGTGCACACAAACAAACACACAAAACTCACAGACAAAAACAAGCAGATAAATTCAAACACGGAAATTAGCAGTCAGGATTTTATGAAAATGTAATGCAGACATCACTTCTGAAACTATTCAGTAAAGTTGTGTTGATGTGAGAATGCTGTGTTATTACATTATCCGGAAATGAAGCACATTACCAGGGTTTTTTTTTATCACGTTTTAACTATTCATACAAACTTTTATTAGTTGTTCAGGTTGTAATAAAGTATGCAACTGCTTTGAGTTGTTCTCAGAAGGTGTTGAACTCACTGTTTTGTTATTGGTAAAACTTTGGCTTTTTGCTCCCTGTTTACCTTCCCTCTTATAATTTTTAATTAAATATTTCTCATGAAAATGAACACTGCATTGGTCACTGGTAAAACTGGCAGTGTTATTAGAAAGTAAAATAAACTCATGAAACATAAACACACAATGCTATTTTCAGAAGAGGAGCGGAACAACTGTTTGCTCAGTTTACTTTACAGTACGCCACCATGAGTAAACACTTTTTATTATGTAAGCAAGAACAGTATTGTTTGATTATCTAAAGACCATTCTTGTTGTGAGTGACTTTCAGGTGACGAGTCTAACATATAACTTCTGGGTCTCTTTAGTTTGTAAACTGGTGTAATTAGCAGTGCTACTGGGCTTGTGCCTGTTGTGGCGAATATCTACAATCAATGATTGAACACCAGTTGTGTTTTGTTCCCCATTGATATCACAGAACAGTGTTGATGATCACTGTTGACCAGCACAAGTGACGCCGCTCCCTTTTCCTTCTGACTAGTGCTCTGTGAGATCTGACAAAATCTTGTATCTCCACTCGACATATGTCTGCTCACTGAGGCTGTGTTGTTAGCTGTGTGTGTCTGGGTGTGTGTGTGTGTGTGTGTGTGTGTGTGTGTACTGCTATCTTTTTGTCAACTGAGTTTTCAGCTGTGTGTGTATCTGTGTGCATCTTCTGATAAACAGAGCCTTCCCTTTGAGCCAGAACGCAGACCGAATGTGACTTTAAGATGATTATCTGTTACAGTCAGCAGGAATGAGGAAGAAAACAGTTCGAGGGCCGGAAAAGGGTTTTCCCACAGTCAGACTCACAGTCAGCTGAGTGGACACAGCAAAGAAACCTAAGAGGGATGCTCAAGGTTGTGGAGTATAAACTGTTGAACAGCTGAATGAAAGGACGATGTTTCTCAGAAGTGCGAGCAACACCAAGGAAGACAGGAAAGTAGCCACTGAGTGAGGAGTTGAGGAGCAGCAGAGCAGTTCTCTAAACTGGATTGGAAAGAAGAGTGTGGTTTCTAACCCTCAAGCTCTGAAGTTGGAAACATCTGATGTTGGTGATATCTAGACATTGACAGCAAGAAAGAAAAAGGGGAAAGCCTGGACCCTCTTTGAAAAGCAGATTTTGGAAAGGGATAAGAGGCAGAATGTAATCTTCTTAAAGGAAAAGTGACAGAGACAGAATGGAAAGGACTGTGAGTCTGTGGCTGCACCACTCAAAATCCTGAAGGAAAGGAAATCAAGGATTGTGTGAGTGGGGGGGGGGACAGTCTGTTTGAGAAACCAGACCCTGAAGAGGGAGGGAAAAAGAGACAGAGGGTTGGTTTCAAACCGATGAACAACTGGAGTATAACTGTGCTGTGGATTACAAGCCTGTCGAACTGAATTTGGAGCAGCACAAAACCAAAAGGAGACGGAGATCAAAGGCCGAGCTGTGGGAAGAAGCAACAAGAGGATCGTGCGTTATATCTTTTTCCCTCTCCATCATGAAGCTGAAGAAGGTGGAGAGGCTCTGCAGGGAGGTGTGGAGGAGCTGTCAACAGGTCTGATAATGTCACTTGATGCCTGTAACCAGTGAGAAAGTGATCAAGGGTGGGAATACATGACAATAACAAAATACTTGTACGTGTTGGTCTTTAACTCTTCTAATTTGGGTTTGGTTGATGATAAATGATAAAAAGTGGGCGGTAGATGAGTAACGTTGGTTTGCCACACTGACCTGGAGTAAAAGCAGTGTACAGTATGGAGCATATGGGTGTTAAATGTTCTTGCATGATAATCTCACTTGTGTGGTTGGTTTTGGTTTAAAACAGAAGACAAGAACATTAAAATTCCCCACAGCCACTAGAAACATACATGATGAAAAAGCATGGTGGTCAGAAGAAAGCAGGAAGATGGGTTAGACTCAGCAGATGCAGAAAAACCAAAGACATTTTCCGGTACTGCTGCTGAATGAGTTACTGAGCTGGTCTGTTGATAGTAGCTCAGGAACTTATACAGAAAGTCATGGTAGGGCAGTTAAACACAGAAATCCAGGATCAAATGACTTGTTACCATCTCATTAAGATTGCTGATGTTCCATCTTGATTGTGTTTGTTTGACATCTTACAGTCATTTTTGTCAAATGTTGTACTTTCTTTTGCCACGGTTGCTCATGGAAACTGTAAGATTACTTCTGGGATAAAAGCTGACTGTACACCGAGCCACAGGATTGAACACGTGAGTTTAGTGAAGATGTTCATTCAAAGGGATGCGTTGTATCTTTTCCATGAATCATAAAGCTTGTCATTGAGCTGCATTTTACGAGTGATATAAGTAGAGCACAGTGACGCTCTGGCTTGTAAGTGACAAACCGAATGAAAGCAGAATGAAATGTTTGAGGTGTTTGTCTCTGTTGACATCATCAGTGGGGGCCACGCAGTATAATTGATGAGGTGTTGAAAAGTAAGGCGAGTCACAGTCACAGAATATGTGGAGACCCACACACACAAACCCACACCTGTCTTTTCAGATACAGATAGAAGGAGACAGACAACACGGACTGGACTAGTTGTGCTGCAACAGGGAAAAAGATTTCCTATCTGATGTTATCAGGCTGCCTTTCTCCCGTCCACCCTTTTCCTCTCTTAACAAAACAAAAGACCGACCCTGTCGAATTCAGTCTGCTCTGAAACTGTCGGATAGCTGCATGTTCATGTGTTTTGTGTGTGTGTGTGTGTGTGTGTGTGTGTGTGTGTGTGTGTGTGTGTGTGTGTGTGTGTTCTCTTTTAAATTAATTATGGGTTTACATGATTTGCAAATCATCTCATTCTGTTTGTATTTACATTTCACACAGCATCCAAACTTTTTTGGAAACGGGGTTGCATTAAGCTAAATTACATTTCCCAATTTGCAACATGAAACACATGAATATAAAGAGGAGAAACGAATGAATGGTGGTTCATCTTTGGATCGGTAGTAAAAAATCTTTGTCTGGCAGATAAATCTTAAAGCCTCCAAAGTGCAGTAGGTCTTTATATGCACTTTGCTGATGAAACTTTGAACACTAGTCACCATGTATTCACATGTATTCTCACCCCCCCCCCCCCGATCCTCCCTCCCCTTGATCAACGACCTATAATCAGATACTTATTTTTTTGTGTGTGTTAACACTTGCTGTTTTATGTCACATTGCTGCAGCAGAATTATCAAGAGGCACAAAGTAGAGTTTCACTGCTGTAAGGCAAACTGGCCCGTTTTCAGCATCATCCTGTGACCTTCAGCACTTCACTGAAATCTTTTTGTTTTTAAATGTGTTGCTTTTTTCTGCGCTCAAAAGATCTTCTGTTTTCCTCTCCACATGCGATGGTTACTCGCGGGGACGAGGAAAATCAATCATCTCTTATCCAATTTCACACATGATGAAGCCTCCGCAGCACAGCCCATTTCGTTTAGAGAAGGCCCGTCTTGTCCCCAGCTCGCCTGTAAAAAAAGTTGTTCATTTTCCTGGAGTCATTTTTACTCTCAAGATTGGAAAGAGAAATAAAGAAGCATCTGCGCACACACACTCAGATATACCTTGGAGTGTAAAAGATAGCCCTTTTATTTTAATAGGCCAGCATTGGAATTTATGACTCATTCACTTCTTATCTGCTTTCTGTGCGACTCTTAAGGTCCGATAAATCTGAAGAATTCAGTATTTTGCCTTAAAGAGCTTTAACATTTGTGTGTGCTGATTTTGAATGAGATGCGTACGACCAGTTGGTTTGGTAAGCTTGACTAATCAGTTGTTCGGTCTCTTGCAGTTGGACCAGCTGGTGGTGGATGCTGCCAAAGAGAAGAGGGACATGGAGCAGAAACACTCCACCATCCAACAAAAGGTGAAAAAACACTCACGGTCTGTTCTCATCGTCCTCCAGTTTCATACAAAAAAAAAAAAAAACGTTCACCGTTTTAGCACTTGCCACATGATGTAACAACAATATGAAAGAAAAACATGAATGATAACTCCTTAAAAAAAAACCTCAGTCAACTTAGGATCAACATAGAAAAGCTACATCAGGTTCTGGTGACTTTATGGCTCTTCGACGCTCCCATCTTTGATCACAAAGCCTTTCTTATTGCACACAGAGCACTGTACTGCCATGCTGCAGGACTTTCTTAGTAGGTACCATGAGCAGGTTCCCTCAGCCCCCTGATCCAGACCTCTCTCTCTCTCTCTCTGTCATCACTGCTCCCCTGCACTGCGCTCTCCACCACGGGGCCCCCCATTCAAAAACACTTTTAAGATTGTGAAACTTTACGAAGTATTCACGTCTGTTATTATTTGGTCATTTAAAATTTGAAGGGAAAAACAATTATTTGTCATTAAAATGAATGAGTATAAATAATTGATTACGCCGCATGCAGGTTTCTAACTACAGTTTATTCTTGGAGTGAATTAAAAAAAAAAAAAGGAGTAAATTCTGCTCCAAGAGAATGTTTACACACTGAAGCATTGGCTTCATCAGTCTACTGTTCATTTGCCATTTGAGTGAATGGAGGTAGTACTCCGCCCTCACGTGTAAGGTGACCCCGAAGGATGATCTCGGCTACACGCCCATGCATTATTGACGGCTGACGGAAACCGATTTCCAAACAAACAAGGTTCGGTTTCAGCGTGCTCCCATCTCCATGCAGCGCTAACAAGTCACACTTTTTCATATTACCTCCCTGTTGTCCGCAAATAAAATGTAAACATTTAATAGGACACTCAAACGAGAGCATGTTTTGTCCTCAAACGGTTATTTTCACGGTTTTTGTCGTTATCTAAAAGCCACATCTGTTAATTTTGACGCCTGATCTCTTTGCAGAATAAAAGCTGAGCAGGATGTGGGTTGTTATGTCACAATATGTGGTGGTGGTAAATTGCCCTTAACTTTAATTGTACATCTCACAGCATCATTAACTCCAGACAACATCTGCCAGTTTCTTACCCACCTGTTGTCTGCCGGGCTTCATTTCGGTCTCCAGCTGTGTGCCAGCAGTACTTCTTTAAAATGTATTTCATTTGACATCCTTCCTCTTGTTCTTTTCGCCCTTTAAAAAACAAAAAACAAAATTTCCTCTGTCTCCTCCCTCTGTATTTGTCTTTCATCCTGTCCTCTCTCTCTCTTTCCTCTTACTCAGTCAGTGATGGTACGTGTGCCAACTTCCGCCTGTCCTTGAGAACCGATCCTCCACCTCCCCTCCCTCAATTTATCTAGATGCTATTTTTATGTGGTCTTGCTCCCACTGCTCTCTCTTAGCTGGCCGTTTGTACACAGACACTAACCAGCTGTCTCCTCTTTTATTCTTTGTCTGCTCTTTTTCTCCCCCTACCTCTTCTCCTTCTACTCACTCCAGGCTGCTGTCCAGGTAAGCTGTGTTTCTCTTCCTTTTTTCCCTCGCTGTCACTCTCGTCTGCATGGTTGGATAAACACTATATAATTATGTGTCCTTGGTCAGACTTCACTTCTGCAGCTCCCATCATTTTTAGAGACCAGTGATCTGAGTCATCCTCAGAATAAACTGCATGATACGATGACATTTACTGTAATAGATTTAAGTTGACGTGAATGCTCCTGTGCATTTTGCAGTTAGTGTATGTAGACATGGAGCTCAGTTGATTAATACAATTAAGACTGCTTTGACACCATAATGCCTCATTCCACAGTGTACTCATGCTTAGTTAGGGTCTGTTATTTACAGATCTTAAGTACTTGCTTATTTAGGGCAAGAACAAAGGTCTTTGTCACACTTATTTTCTATTATCTCGCTGTGGTTTTTACATGAATGAAGTGAAACATGCTGATCGTAGTCTGTATGAGAATGACGATGGTGATGTTACAAGTGCAGCGGAATAGACCTTTAACTACCTTTAACAATGAGAAGTAGGCGATTGTTTGTGTGTGTGTTAGACGATAACTCTTTACAATAATTTTGCTTCGGTGTACCTTTAGAGAAACTCAAGACTACTGTCTACTGACTTGTATCATCAATACTGATTTTGTAGTTTTTGTAAGAAAAGCTGATAAAAGGTACACGTCATTTAATCAAATGTAAGTCTAACATCCTTCCTGGGCCGACTTTAAGTCCAACAATTTACATTTCTGTTGATTGACACATACTCGCTGTTGTAGGGATCAAATTCGCAGCTTTAACCTTAGAAGACAAGTTTTCTCACCACTAAGCTGCACTGCCACCTTTATAAATAATGAAATTCAAGTATAAAATATAAGTAACACAGACTTTTACAGTCTCTCCCACCTCGTCTTGTCTTTTTATTTCAACTGTTTGTTGATCCTAGTCATTTATTCTGGATAACTCCCACACCACCTGTAAAATCCTGCTGGGTGGAGAGTTTTCTTGTGTAGCCGAGTTCTGTGGCAGAAAGTGTGTTTTGAAAACTTGTAAGGAAATCAATGAATCATTTTTTTTTCACAACTGACCCGATTGTAGAGTATTTTGTGTTCTTATTGCCTCTTTATAAAACAGGCGTCTCTGCCTGTTCAGTCTCTGCATCCTGTGCATTTATTTGTGCTTTCTATTATCATTGAATTGATGAAACCTTCATCCTCGTAGGAGTTGAAGGGGATTCTGAGTTTGTGTGTAGTAGGCTTTTCATCTGCCTGTGCAGAAGCACAGTGACCATAGGGTATGACCGAGACACAGCGGCGGAAGGAAAGTTAGAAATGGGTTGCTGACTAAAAGACTTCTGTCTCATCTCAAAAAGCAACAAACCAAGAGTCACTGGGTTTTAAACAGCTACAGATATAACATGGTTTCGTTGTCTTCTGAGTCCCTTAACCCTTTTCCGCCGCAAACTAAAATCACGCCTCTTCCGACTTTACCTTGAATAGGTAGCACTTTAGTAGCGCTCAACATGGCACTTACTGATAGCACTTTGTAGTTTGAGTTTCTTGAAGAAATTTTAATTTCTTGATTCTTGTTGTTCTGGGTCGTGTACCCTCATGGTTGAAATGCACTTATTGTAAGTCGCTTTTGATAATGAAATGTAATGTTATGTAACATTATGCAAATTCAGGTTAAAGGCTCAAATGTGACAGATATTGAGGATGTTTAAAGGTTTGGCTTCTGTAGTAACACGCATAGTGAGGGAGATGAGAGAGTGAGGGGAAATGCTGAGTGCACGTCTGTTAAACTGAAGTCAGTATAAATGTTTGATGCCCAAGCTCCTCTGCATGGTCTACTTGATTATTCTTACCCAGCAGTCACACCAGCCCCCCCCCCCCCCCACACACACACACACACACACACAGTTACACACGGGTGACCTTCTCTTAGAGCATGAGGCCTCAGGAGGAGGAGCAGCAGAGGCTGTGACGAAAGTTTTGATAGACACAGAGACGCAGGAGAGGAGGAGGTGTGAGTTTGTTGAAGAGACAGGCCACGCTGCTTCAAGCGGCTTCAGTCATTGAGATGAGATAGTGACAATTTGTTGGCCTTACGGGGAAACGGGCACAAGCACAGGCACAAGTTGTCTGACACACAAAAATCTGTGAAAAATGAAGATTTTCAGCCGTTTCCACTACGTTTGGTATCTGGTGAGTGCTTTCAATAGGGACTATGTGTTTGTTTGTGCCCGTGCACGCGACGACGTCACTGTGCCCACGGCTACTTAAAGGAATAGTCTGTGTTTTTGTGTGTGTTTATTTTGCTTCTGTGTACGAATTTGTTAATTTTGACATATCCGTGCTAAATTCCTGTGTTAGCGTCAGGAAATGCAAATGTCTTTTCTGTCTGTGTCGTTCTCTTGCTGTGTGACATTTTAGGAGGTGACAGAGTTCGACTTTTTACCAGACCACCGCAACTTTTGTGCTTGGAGGTCGACCTCCGTACGTAGAGTCAATGCATCGATTTCCATCTGACTTCCATTTTGTAACCCTACCTGCCCCAGTCTTTCATCTCCTCTCCTGCACATGCTAAAGGGACTGCATTGCAGTGTTTGTGTCGACATTTGCACTTTTGTCCGTTTCATCACGTCAAAGTGTGACACATGCATTAATGCTGATGTGTCTCGGCAATGCAGCATGTCTAATTTTGACACCTTCTTGTTGTCAGTGTGTGCTTCAGTGAACTCAGGTGGCTGGTTTGATGTCAGAGTGGTTTGTTGCTTTGCAGTCATTTGCCATTAGATAATAAATGCCAATATCTCTGTCAAAACGCTTGTGTCTCTACAATGTTTCAGGAACTCGGAACAACATCATGATAGTTTGACCACTACCCATTTTTGAATCTCTGCCACAGAGTTGAAAATACTCTTCTAAACCCATGTGGTCTCAGACATTGCTCAACTCCTACTTGAAACATGAGAACCAGACGAGTTTTCACACAACAGCAACAGCGTTGCGATATATGTCATTCTTTGGCCTTTAATTCTGGCGTTGTTTGTGGTCATAGAGTCTATGCTTGTGTGAGTGAATGGTCACACACATCAAGTGGTCAGTTTCAGTGTCATGTCTTCTCTGGTTGGTCCAAGCTGAAATTAAGGGCATTTATTCCTCTATGCATCATAGTTTTTTGACTAATTGTTAGAGTCCTGTGGCTTTAGGCTTAGGAAAAGGTGATTTTTTTTTTTTTTTAATGCCTGGACTGGTACTTTCCATTGTCTTCCTATTTAGAAACTTAATACAGACACATTTTGTTCCACTTGTGCTCCCAAAATATCTGGAGTTGTATGTCATGCTGGAAAATTATGTTTGCCTCTAGTGTTCAGGTGTGTGTGTGTGTGTGTGAGTGTGAGTGCGTGTGTGTGTGTGTTTGTGCACATCCGTTTAATACACCATGGTATCATAGGCTTAACTTGTAAAGCTTTTCCTGTGGTTACATTTATAGATTCAGGCAGAGAGGGAGTGTGCAAGCGCAGACAGGCAACGTGCAGTCATGCATATGAAGTAAATTGAGACATTGAAAAATGATGATGAAGCACAGAGCGATTTTACCCCAACATTAAACTCACATACAGTATATAAATCTGTTGAGTTAACTCCAAGTCAATGTTTTCGTCTGCAACATGTATGCATGTTTATGTGGCTGTTAAATTGGATCTGTTTTTCAGAGCACAGGCCAAATGAAAAGTTTACATGTATAGGTTTTTAGCTTTGTCTGGGCTCACTTACAGATAACTAAAAAAAATTTTTTTTTTTTTTTTTTTTACCTTTTTATTTCAATCAAATCCTTTTTGTATGAAAAGGAAAATCACTTCGTAAAAAAGAGGCAGATGGTTCTGCAAGAGCAGAGTGGGAGTGTTGTTGCCTTCACTGAGAAGATGTCTATGTTGAATCCTTGTGTTTAGCATGGTTGCTTTTCAGGAAGTAAACAGGAAATAGTTGTCATTGTCACCACCTGCTGAATCACTGAGGTCATTTCCAGTCAACACAGGATTATGAACGTTGACATATTTGTTCTTACTGAGCCCACTTTAGATTTGTCTGTGGTATATTTTTGTCTGTAAAATATTTAGTTCTCAACCAAAGATTTTGTGAAGGCAGGCTGATTTTAGTGTTTTGTGAAATAAACATTGTTGTTATAAATACAGCTGTTCATAAACTCGTATCAAAAAATAGACAAGAGGATGGTCAGAACATGTGCTGAATGTGCAGAGCAGTTAAGAAATGACCACCGCACCAGCCTGAGGAAGAAAAAGTCTCTGGATGTTTCTAGAAGGACAGCAGAGAGGACGACTCCTCAGCTAGTGACAGTAACTATATCCTAATATATCAATATAATATATATATTGGTTGTGGAGACGGTGACACTTGGTGTAAATTGACTCGACAAGGACACACACACACACACACACACACACACACACACACACACACACACACACACACACACACACGAATGCATGCATACATACGTGTGTCTTTGCGCATCATAGTGTTCAGTGTCACTTGAATCTGAGAAAGCTGGGAGGGTGTTAGGAGAGTGTGGCGGCAGCTCAGGTAGTTAAAGCTAGTCTGACCACAGGGACAGTCCCATGACAACACATGAGATTGAGTTACAGCAGAGCGGCACATAGTGAGAGACAGGATGCATGACCGCTCACTTTGCTGCTTAACTCCATAGAGGACAATAACTAACTCACTAACTAAACAAAAAAACTATGCAATAAGAAGATTTTTAATACTGTTGTATTTTCATAGTTTGGATTTATCCAGTATTTTTAATGTAGCCTCAGATCTTAAAGGCTGAATATGTCATCTTAGGTAGCTTTATTACTTTGTTTCTTGCACACAAATAAGGACATGCTGTTTGAACTTGTTTCTGGCTCAGGACAAACCAGGTGACTCCTGACATACGTTACGCAAACGTACTATTTTGACTTCAGAGGCAGGAGTGAGGGAACTGTAGTAAATCTAACCTTTGTTCTCAAGCAGTACATTTGACTGGCTGTAATAGAGTATTACACAGTAAGGATAAACTCTGGCTGCTGTCTCTGTCTTGTCTGGTTTTTCAATCAGCATTCAGGCCAATGAGAGCAGTGTCTGTGCAGTGCTGCTCTATACAAGGTCATTGAGCTCACCGGTCCATGTGGGAAAAGTGCAGAGTCACTCTTCAGCCCAGAGAAAACCACCAACACCAAAAGGATTTATGAGGATACATTTTGAAAGAATATTTTTACTGCAGGTTATTGTAATATACAGTCTATATTCATCTTAATTTCCCTTTTTTTTTTCTCCCTTTTAAATACTCAATAACTAAAATAGTGCAGAAGAACATACAAATTGGACTATTTGGCAGCTTTCATACAAGGTAGCTAAAACGCAAAACTCAAGCTGGAAAACAGGAGAATAAACCAAGAGAGCAAAACGAGAGAAAAATATTGTACAAAACAAATAAATGCACTAATATATTTTGTACATGAGACAATCATTCATAAGGACTTCTGTTTATTGTTTGTTTTTTGTATGGTTTCATGTTTTTTATTATTCTTTTAACACTGTTATTGTTAGCTTTTTTTCTGTCTATGCTATCTTTACTTCATTTTCTTTCCTTGTTTTTCAGGATTTCTCTAATGACGACACCAAGCTGGAGTACAATGTGGATGCAGAAAACGGTATCGCCATGGAGGGTTATCTGTTTAAGAGGGCCAGCAACGCCTTCAAGACATGGAATAGGTACGGCCGACACAGCTGACCCTAGTTTGTAGCTTAATGAATACTTAATCAACTTGATGGTAAAGAGTAACTTCAGTCAGCTGATTATGGATTTAAGAAGGAAAACACTTTCTTAGGAGACACGAGTGCTTTACATTTTAGTACCCCAGCAAGTAATTTAAGACATGTTTTCAGTAAAGCCACAAGATTACAATCAGGTAAGATTAAGAAGGGAGAGGTCATAATAATTTCACAACACTGTCAGTCAGTTCACCGTGTCGCCTTTGGCTTCAAAAGTTGACTCGTATACCTGAGGTTGTATTTCTACCTCTGGACCCAAAGCTTCAGAAAATACAGATAACTACCTGGCTGCGCTTTTTATTCCTCTGAAAATGTTATTCCCAGGTGATTA
Organism: Brachyistius frenatus; assembly: GCF_029030835.1. Taxonomy (NCBI): domain Eukaryota; kingdom Metazoa; phylum Chordata; class Actinopteri; family Embiotocidae; genus Brachyistius; species Brachyistius frenatus. The sequence continues at coordinate 23,362 of NW_027210640.1, read as the reverse complement.
TTAAGAAAACTCTAAAACAAAAAGCAGTTTTTGTCATGATGCATTTTTTGGTTTGTAAAACAGTCTGTACTTAATGAAGTCTTCTGCAGACTCGACTTCTCCCTCCACTATATGTCCTCATTAGCTCAGCTCTTTGTTTTCATCGCTCAAAGACTGTTATTTTAAGAACATCTCTGGAAATCGCATGTGACTTTGTTTTTTAACAGACTTGTGATTTCCTTTCAGGCGTTGGTTCTCCATCCAAAACAATCAGCTAGTTTACCAGAAGAAATTTAAGGTATGTCAAGTGACTCCCTGCACGCCGACCACAATCAAATATGCATGTGTTTGACTTCCAGCACAAATACCCCTCCATCTATTTTTAACAGGACGCCGCAGCTTCTCTTAAGAGCACAACTCGTAAACAGTCGTTCAGTGTGAAATAAACCACATCTCTGTGTGAAGATGTGAATCTGTGTATTATAAACTGAAATGAAGCCATTAAACGGCTCCTATATTCTGGAAACTTTTTCCTTGACATACATTTTTTGCTAGATGCTCTAAGCAAGTGTAACATGCTAAAACAATGTAAGGAAAACTGTTAGTCGTCAGGAATTATCGATTATTATTCGTGCAATCGGCAACTTTCTGCAGTTATTTCTCATGTCCGCATCGCATGTTTTTCCTTCATGGCGCTGTGCTGTGTACGCCCTGATAGCAGTAATGAACCATTCAGATATAACCCAGTCACCAACGTCGCCACTCACTCCCTGCTAGAATAAAAGGTTTCTATACATTTATATTTTAGTATCGCAGTGATTTGTGTGTGCATTTGTTAACATCGCAAAGAAAGAATTACAATGCATTGTACCATGCTGTACGGATCTCGTTTGTGTGCTTAACTAAAGTCGCCGTGTTGTTTCCTCAGGACAACCCGACAGTGGTGGTAGAGGACCTGAGGCTATGCACAGTCAAACACTGTGAGGATGTGGAGCGTCGTTTCTGTTTTGAAGTGGTGTCACCAACCAAGTAAGTGTGAAACATCACTCTCTATCAGTCTAATGAGCTCTGGAATATGTGGGGAAAAATAGCTGGGAAGGTGGAGCAGCAGTGTTCCCACCTTCCAACACATGCTCAGACACACACTCCTACACACACACACACACACACACACACACACACACACACACACACACACACACACACACACACACACACACACACACACACACACACACACACACACACACACACACACACACACACACACACACACACACACACACACACACAGTCAGCTGACAGCAGCTGTGTGATGCCTCTGTGCCCCCACAGGAGCTGTATGATGCAGGCAGACTCGGAGAAGCTGCGACAGGCTTGGATCAAAGCTGTCCAGAACAGCATCGCCACCGCCTTCCGTGACAAGGGAGATGAAGGCGAGGTAAAAACCAAACACACTGAGACTGAGTGGATGGTTGGTTGCAAGAATAAACACTGCAAAATATATTGTAGTAGATAAATTCAAACAAATACTTAATGTCATTTAACTCTATTCATTTAGCGACTGTTGAAAAGTCGAGAGACAGAAATATGAGGAAAAACAAGAGAACTAATGTGTAAATTTGCAGGTATGCAGTGGTATAAATGAAAATTTTTATTACAGTTATTCATCTATTTCTATGAATATTACAACATCTCGCTTCAGGTGGTTTTCATTTAGTATCCTCTTTTTGCTTCTCCCACATATGACACAAGAGTGCAGTTTCATTTCGTTTCATTTCATCCTGTCCTATTTTTTCACGTCTGGAGTGTTCTTCTTGGTGACTGTGCGTTTTCTTATCCCTCTTCATGTCAGAAGCTGGATAGGAAGTCGTCCACGTCGACAGGGAGTCTGGACTCCGGCGGGGAGCCGAAGGAGAAATCGCTGAAAGGAGAGAGTGCCCTGCAGAAGGTCCTGACCATCCCAGGCAACGCCTGCTGCTGCGACTGTGGCCAGCCAGATCCCCGCTGGGCCAGCATCAATCTGGGCATCACCCTGTGTATACAGTGCTCTGGCATCCACAGGTAAATACTGCAGCTTTTCATAAGCACGTCCTTATAATACGCATTTTATAATGAACAGTTAGACACCTAAAAATGGCAGCAAAAGCCAGCAATAACAAAGATGCAGGAGATAGATACTTGAAATATACAACTAAAAAGAAAAGCCAGATCTAGATAAAGTCAGGACACTCTTAAATAACCAACTTGTACATTTAAATGTTGTGAAAATTTCATTGGTTCATTCCAGAGAAGATAAACTTGGGGAAGCTAATAAAGTAAGGGGACATATTTAGGAAAATATTATTTATTTTTCTACCACTACATGAACACAGTTCAATTGGAGTTCATTTTATCTCTGTGAAAACTAGAAATCATTAAACGTATATTGGCTTGTGTTGTGAATGCCTCGTACAAAATGTTGGTCTTTAGGGATTTAAGAAATGTAAACTCGTTGTTATGTAAACTCACAGTCTGTCTGTTGTGATGACCTTTAATTACTTGCCAGGGTAAAATATTTAATTACTACACAGGCCAGTTTAATTTACATAAACGTGTCCAGGGCTGTTCCCATGCTTTCTGCGTAAAGCAATAATTAACAGGGCTTCAGGCTATGTTCCTCGCTACAAAGGATCGAAAGGCCTCTTTTAAAAGAATTTTAGAAATTATAATTCCTCAAAAACACCGTCTGTGATATCGTCAAGTCTTTCACACCCTCCCATAAATTCTATAATATGTTTTTAAGATAAAGTTCAAACCCTTTAAAAGGTTTTATGCAGCAAAAAGTAATGTGAGGCTATGTTTAAAAAAGATGCAATTAATTATTTGTCAAAATGTCCGATCTAAATCAAATCCTCACCTTTAAAACAGCGTCATTCCTTGTAGATAGTTTTTTTCCCGTACTTGGCAGCCCATGAATCTGCACAGTGAGTAATGTCCCTGTGCTTATTTTTTTTTTTTTTTTTATGATTTCTTCATGTACAGGAGTCTGGGAGTGCATTTCTCTAAGGTTCGGTCCTTGACTTTGGACACATGGGAACCAGAACTACTTAAGGTGAGTGAGCAGAAGCTCGGAGAAGGTATAAAAACAAATGTACATAAACTGCCCAAAACAAACAAAATCAAAGTCTTACTTTCAATTCACGCACACACTATTTTTGGTCTTTTCTCTGCTTTTTGATATGCTTCACCGTGAGATCTTTTAAGCCACGTGTAACTACTGCCTGGTTGATTATCCAGCTACCATAACTCATTTTTTTATTCCACATTTCGCAGTTGATGTGTGAACTGGGGAACAAAGTGATCAACCAGATCTATGAAGCTCGGCGAGAGGAGCTGGGAGCCAGAAAGCCACAGCCGGGAGACCCCAGGTACGAGACTAGTAGAGAGAATATCACTGTTTTTAAACCAAATCATTTACCTTTAAGTCCTGCTGTCCTGAAGAAACAAATGTCTCTGTAGAACAATGACTTTGTCCTCATTGTGGTGAATTAAACACTTAGTCTTCAGCCACTGTATAGCTTCTTCTAAAAGCAGGAGTTTGATGTAGATGAACAGTGGTTTGCCAACATTCGGCTTTCATTTTCATGTCATTCATAAACACAGCATGTTTGTTGTTCGCTGACAGACACGAGGTAGAGGCCTACATCAAAGCCAAATATGTGGATCGTCGGTTTATCCGCCGGCCGTCGGACGAGGAGCTTCGCAGCAAAGTGGTTTCTCTGAGCAAACAGGAGAAGAGGCTGAGCAGCAGCTCTGAGCATCTGCCGCCACGACCGCCTCCACCCACCCCCAAACTTCGACCGGGGTCTAACGTCTCTGGGCAGTCAGGTCAGTACAGAATATACGCAAACCACCTCAATATGACTTGTAGTTTGGGACAAGCTGTGGTACATTTCAATGACTAATAAATTCAAAGTCAGTTGATGTCGGGCATTGTTGGGTCAGTGAATTTTTTTGCTTCCAAAATACATTTATGAAAGAGGAACAGTGGAACTTAAACTTCCCGTCTTAAACTGTATTTAAGGATCTCTGGTTTTTTTTTTTTTTTTTTTTTTTTTTCACAAACTCTTATTTTTTTTCTTCCTACTATTTTTCCCCAAACCAAATACCTTGGTTCTTAAACAAATAAAATAGGATTTCAGAGCTGTTGTTTTTTTTCAGTTTTACCACCAAGAAAATGTTGGTGCTTCTTCAGAAGAAACTGCCACTACATCACGAGTGATTGTATGCTCTGACATGGGATCCCTGCACTACAGTGGAGAAGTGTCCACCCATTGGCATACTGCATGTTCTATGTGAACATCATATGTCTGAGCCCACTTTGCCTCCCATTGCTTTTCGTAGTCTGTCTCTTCCAGTGTCAGCCGAGCCAGTAGCCTAACTATCTGTGCTTTCACCCTGCTCTCCTCTTTCTCTCGTTCTCTCTTTTCTTTTCCTCCCCTGGCTGTTCTGTGCTTCTGGACTAACCTCCGTGCTCTCACTGCCCCCTCCTCCTCCTCCCACCCCAACCCAACCTTGCCATGTAATTTACACCCTTCGCCCTCCAATGTCCAAACTCCCATCGTCCCTCGCGTAGCTGCTGCCGGTGGCACGGAGGCCCGCCGCGACTCTCTCTTCTGTCCTGACGAGCTTGACTCGCTCTTCTCCTACTTTGACAACTCCTCCAAGCTCAGGAGCAGTAAGTACTGTTAGCTCAGTGTTTTGCCTCCTTTCCATCCCCCTCTGTCCGTTTCACTTCACTGCTTTGGGGCTGTGGACTAACAACCCTTCATCAACTCAACTCCACTGTTCCCTCCTCATCCTCAGACCTTCCTAACAAGCCGCCCCGTCATTGTACATCGTACCATGTTTTTTTTTTGTTTTTTTCTTCCTGAGGGGTGGGGAGTGTTTCTCTCACTCATGGTTTCAGTCAGTGTCTGGTATCTACGTCATCATACTTTTGGTTTTTAGGGACCTGGAACTTGAGGTGGTGGTGATGGAGGGGATCTGTCATCCGGTTCTGTTTCTGTTGTCTTCCACCAGCTCCTTGCTTGTAACACGGAGAGTAAAAAAAAATATCAGGACCACCTGCTGATTCTGCTGATCAGATTGAAAGAGCATGTAGCGTTTGTTAAAAGCCAGTAGATGTTCAAAAGTTGATTTAGAAAAGCAAACGCACTGATCAAAAAGCTTTTAAGGGGCTACGTAAAGGAGGCTGTGTGTGATGAAATCAGCATCAAAGTGTTCCTTTTATTTTGTTTTACACTCTGTGAATGACATCTTCATGTTCTTCCACACGTTGTGATTCAGACTCTTTGTTTTTACAGTGAAAAGTGCTGACAGCGGCATTCAGAACAGTGCTGCTGGGAGCAGGGAGATGCTGGCCAAAACCCCCTCCAATAACAGCCTGGCAGACGCAGGTGAGAGAGAGAGAGACACACACACACACACACACACACACACACACACACACACACACACACACACACACACACACACACACACACACACACACACACACACACACACACACACACACACACACACACACACACACACACACACACACACACACACACACACACACACACACACACACACACACACACACACGTACATCTGTCTGTAGGCGTGTCAGCATCCTACACAACCTTCAGAGGGACAAAGTGATGCTGTAGAGGGACATGTATACAAAAGTGTCTCTGGTTGAACCTCAGACCGTCAGCTCACAATAAGTGATGCCCACTATAGTGCCTATGCTAAAGTAATAAGAGAAGAACGTGTCTGGGTCGCTACCGCTGCGATGAGCCTATACACACCCCTATTTTCTCTTTAACTTTTCTGCAAAGCAGCTTTTTATGGGGGGTGTATGCATATGTTGCATAATAATTCCCAGATAACGTAGAGGAACACTTTACACACCTTTTTAAATAGTTAACACTTTTTTCATCCCATTTTTCAGAAGCTGCTGAGCCTCCGCCCATGCCCATGCCTGCCACGCTGCCTCCTCCGTCACCCTGTAAGGAGATGGTCTTCTACGAGCCCAAGGAGTACAGCCCGGGTCTGCAGCTCTACTGGGCGTCATGTGCCCGCAGCCTGCCGGACATGGCAGAGGCGCTGGCCCACGGAGCCGAGGTCAACTGGGTCAACACGGACGAGGAGAAGAGGACGCCGTTGATCATGGCGGTGCAGGGGGTGAGTCTAACAACAGCAGGAAACCCAGTCAGTTCGGCACCATTTAATGTGGATTTCTGATGGACCAAAGTAATATAGTCACGTTCATCATGGACTCTCTCATTTATTCATTTGCAGATGATATTTTAAATTTAGAGTCAATAAGTGCTGCATGTCTTGGGTGTAGGGATACACCAGGATCAATGAGTTACTAGATAATAACACTTGAGTGCGATCAAAGTACACACAGTGTGGAAATAGGTGATGTGAAGACTAGTGTGTGTTTCTTTTGTGAACTTAAAAAAAAAAAAAATCTAAATAACACCGTAGCGTTTAATGTGTTTTTCCACTTGAATAAAAAAAAAAAAAAAACATTTGTCATATTGACGGTTCATTTCAGGGCTCGCTGGTCGCCTGCGAGTTTCTGCTCCAAAACGCAGCGAATGTGAACCAGCAGGACGCTCAGGGCCGAGGACCCCTCCACCACGCCACCATGCTGGGACACACAGGGTTTGTTACTCACAGAATAGTGATCGGCCATTTTAACAAGAGTCAATGGAACACGGATGATGACGGACCTTAAAAAAATAAAATAAAATAAATAACCGAACTTGAAATTTAATTTCTGTTGCAGGCAAGTGTGTTTGTTCTTGAAAAGAGGAGCAAATCAAAATGCTGCCGATATTGATGAGAAAACCCCCCTGACCGTAGCGGTGGAGGCAGCCAATGCAGACATAGTCACGCTGTAAGTGTTGAATTGAAATGCGTCTGTTGCTTTTAATGTTAATAATTTGGTGAATTTTTCTGTGTTGAACTGGAACAACTTCTGCAAAAAGCTGTGAAAATTCAGTGTGATTGTAATTTTTCTATTTCATTTAATCTGTAAGGACTTAAAGGCCTTTGTCAGCTCATGTGACTGCATTAAGCAACTTTATTTAGCTTGGCTATAAACAAAACAGCGAGGGCATTTTTTACTTCTAGATGTTAAACAGAGGCCGGTAACTGTGCTGTTATCTATTAGATCTGAGTAGTTCATTTTTAATTTTAGAACCCTGAAATTGGAGTTATACGTTAAAGAGGCCGTTCATTGACCGACGTGTAACCGTGGCCCGTTTCTTCCTTCCCTCCGCAGGCTGCGACTGGCCAAGATGAACGAGGAGATGCGGGAGGCGGAGGGGCCTTACAGTCAGTCAGGTCAATATAACACCAACAGCCCCACCGAGATGCAGTACAGGAAGTGCATGCAGGAGTTTATTAGCCTGCAGCTGGATGAAACGGAATAACTCCCGCTGGCTTCAGAACACACGGGCAAAAAAAAAGAAATATTACAAAAAAAAAACAGGCCGTGGAGCCGTTATTGCTCAGGTTTCAGAGTTGGAGTCAGTTAACTTAAAACAGCAGATGAAATCCAGCATGACATCCAAAACGTAGACCGGTTTAGTGTCGGCGGTTTCAGCGCAAACTGGGGCAACTGTTTTTTAAGAGGTTAGAGGAATTGGATTGAAGTGTAATGTCTGATGAGTGAACTGAGCCCAACTCCTGCTCCTGTCCTGCTGTAGAAACTCCTGCCAGCTGCTGCAGCGGCTCCACGCCTCGTTGTGTTACGGCATCAGGTGCTAGACTGCGTTGATGTGACGGGGTTAAAGCCATCCGCTCTGAACTTTACTCAAGAGTTTGGTTCCAAAATGGAACATCCTCCTTTTCCACTGAGTGACTGTTACTCGTGTCAAATTACCGATGAGCACAAAAGTGAAGGAAACGGTGTTGCTTTTTACTTGATAGTGTGTGTTTCCTTTAAGTTGAAATGTTTCGAATTTCCTCTTAAAGGTGATTTCTAGCAGCTGATTAGACGCGCGTTTTGTGTGAAATACTTTGTCATTTTTAAATTGGTACTGTGTCTCTGCTAACAGTCACAGTATGTTTGCAAAAAAAAAAAAACGTATCTACCCAGTAACTGCCACCAGTATATCCAGTGACACTCAGACCTCAAAGGGACGGCAGTTTTCTCTACAGTATCTGGCAATAATCGCGACTTTTGAATGACATTTTTATTTTTTATCTTCTGACCAGTGTGGAGAGGCGTGTGTCTATAAACTACTTTCATTTTCAATTGACCTGTCCGAAGTAATTTATGCACATTCCTGTTAATGGTTATGCAACTACTCTACCTTTTCCCCCCGTGACTGTATTTGAAGTCTTAACCACTTTCAAGGCCTGTTTACTTATTTCAAGTGTTCGTTGTCCAAACATGATGCATCCTGCGGTTGTTACATGCCTGATCTGAAAACAAAAAAGTATATTTTAGAACATTTTTTTCTTTATATATATAAAAAGATAACTCTAGGAGCTGTGTTAATAACTGTTCTTACTGTACATGTTGTAAATGATGTGCATACGTGCATTTCTTTTTGAGTGCCACGAGGATTCTGTGTTCACATCCTTGCTTTTCTTTTTTCGATTGTGTGGTATTTACTTCTGCTTATGACAATATCGTGTCTTGGTTATTTAGTCGGTTAAGTGTGCTTGCTCATTGCCCGTAATCACGGGAAATCCTGAATTGTAAGACGAACGGCCTTTTGGTGCCATTGCATTGATCGTCTCGAATGTTAGTGGATTTTTACTCGAGTATAGACAGACCGTTTGAGGTTGGTACATCGTCCAGCAACAAGTGCAATAGTCTAGAAAATGATCTACATGTAACCGTGTATAGCTTTTTATCACCTGCTTGTCCTAGCTTACATTTATCTTAATCATATGGGAGCTTTAAAAAAAAAAAAAAAAGAATTCACAAAGAATGTGGAAAGAGATGATTTTGACTGAATGAGTGAAACGTACCCCAGTTTCATCCCACATCTCCGCTTCATGCCTCCCCAAATCCCTCGGAGGGCACCAAAGCACTTTGATTGAGCGGTCATTGGCAGAGCGGCGCCCCCTGCTGCTGGCAGAACAGTATGTGATGTTTTGAGTGGCTGACGTGTCTGGGGGCTGTGCTCGGTAGTTAGTGTCGGGATTACTGATTGTGTTGTGATAGTTTTTACAGACAAGTGAACTCTCTTCTGTCCGGTTAGAGTAGACGCTGAGGGCTTTTTTTTTTGTTGCTGTTGTTGTTTCTCTTAGATTGTGGAGCAAAGGGATTCGTGCATTTACATGTGCTTGACCACAGGAGGGAGGGCTAAGCTCAAAAATGTCCTCCATTTGGTCCTTAAAGAATGGTGCATCTGACACGGAGGCCTCAATGTGCTGCTGTAGGTAGCTGGACTGTTATTAGCCCGTTTGCTGCTTTTTTGGGCTTTTTTTTTTTTTTTTTTTTTTAATATGTGAGGGAGATGTTGGACCTGAATGACAACGAATGAAGAGAAGTTTTTTTTTTTTTTTTTGTTTTTTTTTTAGCGAGTGAAACGGTTACTAATAGGGACAGATAGAAACTACTGCTGGATGTTGTTGTGTTAAAGGTCAACGACAGAGACAGTTGACAATGATCAGGAGAAGGAGCAGAGTGGAGTCTGAAGTTTGTGCTTCCAGTCGCTGAACGATCCGCCCGTCGTTCAGCTCCGTCCTCTTTGACACCCCTGAGCCTCTTCATCAGCGCCTCCAATCAGCTGATGAACGAAGGGACTGATGAGGGATATTCAGGGATAATGAATGTGAGGGAGCGCTGACCTCATCAAATCCTCCCTCCACTTTTGATCAAAATTACAGCTCCCTTGACTCGAGTGTTTCTGCCTGATTAAGTGTGTAGAAGAAGCGCACGGCGGTGGTTCTCAGTCTGAGGGCTTCTCTGTGATTTTCGTGGGCATTTAAACGTTCATTTTTTAAATCGGGGGCAGGAATAAATATATATTTTTGGAAGTATAATGATTATTCTTTTCATATTTTTCATAAATATCCTTTAATCTTTCATAAATATTTCTTGTAGTCTTCTTCAAATTGACTTAAAAACCTGAAAAGGAGAAATTTACACGTGAAACTCCTGACTAAGAACCACTGACGTGATATAAGAAGAGGCTCTTCGTTGTCTTTAAGACACGGCTGTATTGCTCTCATCCAGTTCTCTTTATGTGAATTCGCTCTCTCAGTTTTGTATTTTGCTTTCCTTTTCCCACTCTCCTCCCCAGAGTTTGTGCCTTTCTTCTGTTCTCCTTTTTCTTTGGGGTGCTGAGGCCAACACAACTGTATTTTTTTGTACATAAACTCCTGCACTTTAAACACAATACAGTTGTTGACAAAAACTAACGTCTGTGGGCTTGTCTCTTTCTTTCTGAGTCGGTCTCCAGTTTTGCTGCCGAGATCCTCGCTGGCTGGTTTCTCAAACATTTGCCTTTTGCCTCTTCTGTTCTCGCCTTTTGTTTCTCACCTCCGCCTTGTTCCGTTTCATATTTCGAGCCACGCCGACACTTAAAAGGTATGGCCAACTTTTTCTTCTCGTTCTTGTTGACACTGTCACTGCATGATGCCTTCCACTCTGTCAAAACACTCCGTGGATGCGTGTTTTATCCTGCGCTACACCTGCATGATGAGGGTGTAAATCATTTTAGTTTTTGATCATTTTTCTGACACTGTTAAGTCTTGACAACTTAAGTAAAAAGTTATTTGGACATATTGTATTGCGTTTAGTTGCAGCAGGGTTGGTGTAGTAAGTGTGTAGCAGGGTCTAGACTTTTGTTCAAATATTATACTTTAAACTGTTACAAAACCGTCTTGTGTAGAAGAGATAAACTTTAAAAGTAAATGTTTTTGCTGTGACAAAGTCACAATAGTAGCAATAGTTGCTGCTATTAGGATGCGTTAAATATTGCAGTCCTGTGATTTTTTTTTTTTTTTTTTTTTTTACATGTCAAATGCTTTAAATTTAGTAAGTTTTAAAAGTCTGAAAAGGTAAAAATATCCATTGATTCATTAAAAAAAAAAAAAAAAAAAAAATTGAATTCTATTTTGAAAATTTGTCTTTTATTTTTGTGCTTTTGTTGTTCCTTATGTCTTTTGTCCTCGTTGTTGTTACAGGAGATGAAACCTACCAGGACATTTTCCAGGACTTCACCCAGATGGCCTCCAACGACCCAGACAAGCTGAACCGCTACCAGCAGTACGACCCGCAGCGACCGTGATGCTGCACACGCGCCGTCCACTCGCGGTCAGACAGAGACGGAAAAAAAAAAGATAACTGCGATGACGTCCACTTTCCCCACAGCATCAATCAGATACGTCTGCTTTAAAGCTCCCTTTCATCAGATTAATTTCAGCTTTTGTTGAAAACTACGAGCACTTCAGTCGAGTGAAGGGGAACTTCTGTGAATAAAAGAAATCCTTTTGATTTTTTTTCCAACTGTGCTCTCAGTAGGATCGAATGCAGTAAGTAAATGGTACTGTGTTAAAGTCAAATGATAAGCGAACTCTGTCTGAATGTTTAATCTTTTCCGGTCACACTTTCTGGCAGTCAAAGACAATTTCCTCTTAAATACGACAAGTGCGCAGCATCAGAGCTGTAAAGAGAGTTAAGTACATGACAGACTGTCAAATACTCCATTTCATTTTTAAAGTGCTTCCCTCTTTTCAGCAGGAGTCTCTTCATGAGCATGAGCGTCTTTTTTGTTGTTGTTGTAAGTTTTGCTTTAGAGAACTCAGCAGGCGTATGCACGGCAACATGCTTTTACCTTTTTGCACAAACGTCTTTGTCTTAAATCGCCACTGATGTTTGTTTACCAGTTATGATGGTAACGGTGTTCAGTGATTATTGAAGCAAACCTGTTCTTAATGCATCTGTAATGTCAAATTAGATGATAGTTGATTTGAAATGATTTTTAAAAGCTTGTTATTTAAAAAAAAAAAAAAAAAAAGTTCTGAATGATTTCCATTTTTTTTTAGTATCTGCGGTTTGTGTTATTGAGGCGATCGCCGCTTCAGCGCCGTGATGTCATAGAATTTAAACAACATCTGGATTGGATTGGAACTGAAGCAGTTGAACACTTTGTCTGCGTTCACTGTTATTAGTAACAAATAGACATGTTTAGGGAAACTTATTAGGATGTTTTTAGGAAAATATTTTGGAAATTACAGACCTGTAAAATGAAGAGTTACAAAAGTTCTTACACAATCTGCAAACTCTCCTGCTATGTTTGGAAACATGAAAGCCATTGTGGATGTTCTGTAAACGTTTATGACCTCGTGTGTTGATCTGAAACATTATTGGTTACAGAGGGATTCTGTATGCCCTTGTTTCGACACCTGTAGATGAGTTCGATCTTCCAGTCTCAAAATGAGTGCAGGTAACGATCGTTTTGTTCTGTAGGATCTGTTATTTTTCCCTGTTGAAACTCTTTCTCTTATGAAACTGTAAAATCTTCACTTTAACATTTACGCTATATCCTAAAATAAGATGTTAATCACAGAGAAAACCTTTGATTGATGCAACATGGGATACAATTCTTGTACATTTTGTACAGATGCTTTTGAATTGTCCAAGTTAGTGGTACTTGAATTATAAAATAAGCTTTTGTATATGCTGTTCTTTGTATCATCTGATCATTTTAGGCCATTTTATATCTCCTGTCTGTACACCAATATACATGTACTGTATAATAAACCCGTAATATGTAAGAACTTCAATACATACGGACCAAAGACTCACTCCTGAATGTAGATTTTTGGCTGTTGTTGTTGTTGTTTGAGTTTGACTACCCACAATGCCTCATTCGGCTTCATTAAAGTCTTTACAGGAACATGTTGGTCAGAACAGGGTTGGTGTGAACCAAGAGGACTTCACTGGTGCCATGTATTTCACAATATGAACAGGTTGGTTTAAAGACCTGTGGAGCTGCAGTGCCCTCTGCCTCGACTCACAGGCTCGGTGCTCGGTACACTGAAGTGACAGTGAATCTTCTGTTTTCTAAACACTGGATATTAGTTGCAGTTTGTCAAGAATATCTTTCTGTCCCTCAAAGAAACAAGAATTGTAACTTGTGCGCGCGTCGCTCAGGCAGATGGTGTTTGTATGTAATTACATACGTGGTTGTATTTGTTTTTAAGAGTCCAGAAATCCTCACGTTTCACTACTACAGAGGTGTTTCGCTCGTCTTTGGGTCCGCAGCTTCAATCATACTTCCTTTTAGACTTGTGTTGTACTGTAGAGAAGCTTTGCCGCTGCTCATAAATGCAACTTGTTCTATATTTAGTGAGAAAGAAAAAAAAGTCATTAATTTTTAGATGTTTAAATTCTGCCGTTGGTGTTATTTTCTCTCTGCAGACTTGATCTGACTAACCAGGGTTGTTTGGTTTTTACAGAAAACAGCAGTGTAATCTCTGTCCAGCAGAGGGAGGGCCGCTGTCGGTCCTTCTTATTCGGAGGATGAATTCTTGACACGTTACAGCCTCGGATCCTGAAAGGCAACGTAACGTCTGACTTTTCTCTGGGTATTTCATGTATTTACTTCATTTGTTTTCACCAGACTAGATAGTTTAAACCTGACCCGAGCCCTCATATGTTTCTGATCTGCAAACATTAGTAACGTGCTTCTATCATGTGTTTTTTTTTAGTATTTTATCGTTCAACTATGCCTTCTTAACTCCAACATTAACCTCAGCTGAAACTCTTTGTTTATCCTTAATCAGAGAATTTTTTTTTTTTGCATGCAGAGAGACTATTGATGCCGTCTCAAGTCCTGAATCCAACCGTGTGCTTAATCTTTATACATGTTCATTAATACATGGCCCACCTTTAGTAATTAAGTCTATGTTTATTTCTGCAGCTGTTCGAATGAGAGGTGTGTGCGTATGTGTGCGTGTGTGTGGTCTGCTGAAAACACGTCTCTTTTTCAACAGTGATAATTCACTACAACTCCATCGACGTGCTTATATGTTCAACTTAATGAAACCTCTGAAACACAAAGTGCTTTCATGTGCAGGTCAGCTGCCGCACTAAAAGCTCTTAATATTACGACGTGCTCCAGATCACTTTGCTCCAGTTGTCCTGTCTCTGTCAAGGCACCAGTTTGAGCTTCCGCTGGCTTGTGTGCAGACACTCTTGCACCCTTTCTCTCTCCCCCTCCCACACACACACACACACACACACACACACACACACACACACACACACACACACACACACACACACACACACACACACACACAAAGGATGAAGGTGAAGCAGGATGACCGGATACGTAGATAAGAACAAGTGGGAAATATGCAGTTCAGCTGCAGGGTGGAACGAGACTGCAGCAGACTTTCTTTATGCATTTTATTCCCATGGTGGCCATTCGGAAAGTTGTATTTAATTCTCATGAAGGAGTAGAAACCTCAGCGACTTCAATGCACGCAAAAGAAACAAAAAAACATCTTCCACATTCCCAGCTGGAAACCATATTGGAAACATTTTGGATTAGTTACTGGATTTTTGAGGCTGATGTCAGGAGTTTAAGAATCTGATCTGATTTAAAAAAAAAAAAAAAAAATTTGTAAAGATCTATTATTCTTTTGAGAATAATTTTTTAACAATGATTTCTTATTACAGTTGACGGATGTTGGTATTTCTGTTCTATACTTTCTTGGGACTGATTAGTTGACACATTCACTAATGTGATCAGTCAATCCATCCACATGAAATATTTTTTTTGAAGATTTTGGGGGAAATATATTCGAGTTATTTTTATTTGAGCAGACAACCATAAAATACCTGACTATACTAATTATTATTGTAACTGCTGATGAAGTCTTGTGCTCATTGTTTGTCTCTGAAATAGCTGTTTTGTGCCATTTTTGGTGGCACATTCTTTAAATTACTTTTTTTTTTTTTTTTTTAGTTAGCAGAAAATCCCCCATTGGCCTGCTCTGTATATACACTGATGATGGACGACAAATCAAAGTAGAAACCTGAATTCTTGACCCCCACATTGAGGGGATCCGGTGGCTCTGATATCTTGTGGCGAAGATTATCTGACATGGTTTGGGTCCATTTGTCCTTTTAGGGTCACTGCAAATCACTACAAAGTTGTTTCGAGTGATTACCTTCATCCGGTGAGGAAATATTTCTATCGCGATTAGGACGAGGGATTAAACGAGGTAAATCACATGTTATGACCTTCACAGTCACAAGAGCTCAACCAAGCTGAACACCTCTGTGTTCGACAGTGCTCTCCAACACCAACAGAAAAAACGCCGATAGAGCAAATATCTTTTGGAAGAACGGAGTTCATTGCCCGAACAATCGATGCCAAGGAGCGTTGGAGCTGTTCTGGCAGTACGTGGCGACTCAACACCTTCCCTTTAACTCATCACCCGTCTCTGTGTATATGATTTATTCCCCCCCGCCCCCTCCACCCATACCTAGTGTGTAGGGAACTAGTAAAAATGTAAATCAACATACGTGTCTATTTAGAAAGGAAAGAAATACAAACAAAGGCTTCTAGATAATCCCATCACTCTAATCTGCTTCGCCCTTTCTTCATCTCAAAGGAGAAGAACCTCAACAAGGTGCTTCTAGATTCAATCTGATCCTCATCAGCGCTGGCTGTTGAGCCACCAAGACATTCTTGAATCCTCTATATCAGCCAGTTTCCATGTGATTTGACTTCAGAGGTCATCGAATGTGTGCCGCCCCGCTCCATCTGCCCGTTGTACCAGGCTCACCAGCTTTGCCCTGTGAATCGGCCACCGAGCCTTTTCCAGGAAGTCTGCGGTCTGTTCGCCTGTGGAGAAATGAAGGGCCGCTGCAGGAGACGTTTCCCCTCCATAAAAACACCATGTGAGCAAATGCTGAGAGGGTCAAGCACCATTAATGCTGCTCAGACGGCCAGCGACCAAAAACTGCCCAAAACTGCAGCGCATATTCGTGTTAACAAGTCACCAAGTCCAGTGATGACTGAAGTCTTGTTTTCTTCAAACAAATGGAAAACGCCAGCGGGATGAAATCATTCCACTTCCTTCCAACACAAAAAGCAAAATGTGAGTGAATCAAGCAACACGTTTAATCTGCTTCACTGTAAGATGAGGACGTGACGGTTTGAGGAAAATGTTATTTATTATCTTTAAACTGTGCGAACTTCAAGTCAGGTCATAACTTCACTTACTCACTGTTATAGTTTTTTTTTTTTTTCCAGGGTTCGTGTCCAGACCTGATGCAGGAGTTTCCTTCATTCTCAGGTGATTCACCAAAATAATCAAGTAAGAGATCGGTTATTAATATGGAATATTTCAAAGGGACGACTTATGAATGCTTTTGATTCAACGGGAGCATAATATTTCTTCAGCAGCTATTGAAAAGAACAGCTTTCACCAGTGAAGGTCATTTCAGCTAACCAGTTTGGCCTCAATTTTTTTGTTTGTTTTGTTTGCAGTGTTGTAGTCTTTAATTTGCAGAATGGCTATTTCAAAATAAAATCCCTCCTATATCACAGTGAATTAAGTTGTGTTTTCCCTCAGACGCCTCGGGAAATCACAGTAGAACTCGGTGTTGACAGTCTGACCCTGTGGGGACAAATTCATGGTGCAGAACCCGCCTTCGTCAAAGAACAGCCACCTGCTTGCACCAGTTCAAATCTAGATTTCCCAAAGACAGAAGAGAAAATGTCAAAGTGTGGCGAGAAAATATGTTCACTTTCTTCTGAGACGGAGCCAATCAGGTCACAGTGTATCAATCGCTTGGGTCAACGTGGCTCCGGGTCGGAGTTGCGTTGGGGTGCTTGGACCCCATTTATAGTCGTTTGCAATTCTTGTCGAATCCTAATTTGGAAAACAACCTGTAAGAAGTATGGCGTATCATGAAATGGAAATACTCCGCCCCGTAAAAAGAAAAGCCGTCATCCCGCCAGAAATATTTCAAACATTTGTGCTACACGGAACAATTGTGGTCTCTGAATCCTCGGCCGTGAGGACTGAAGTTTACGCCGCCCGTGTTCACACTGAACAGGGAGGTTCAGGTTTCATAGTTTGGAGCGGCCTTGTGCTGAGAATCCAAACAGTCCGCCTGTATTCTCTAAATGCTGATGATGAATGGACGGACGGCATGAATAGGCGCAGTGTTATAAGCACATGTTCACGCCACAACATCCTCCGCCAGCTCGTGCTGACACAGAGGGGGGGGGGGGGGGGGGAGACGGCGGTGGAGGCTGAGGTGTGAGACAAACGGGGTAGTTAATGTGTTGTACATGCAGCAGCTTCACCCGCCTGCAGATCTGCTTCACTCTCCAGAACTTCCACTTGTTTGATTTATGTCTCCACAGCCTGCCTTCCCAGAATGAGCAGATGCGCCAGCCTCCACTCTTTTTTCTTAAATTACATTCTGTGAAGATTTTTTTTTTTTTTTGGGGGGGGGGGTCTCCCCAGAGAGCAGTGGTCCACGCCGAGGTGAGCGGTCAGCCTTTCCAGCAGGTTTCCCCAGCTGGGGGGGGGGGGGGATGAACCGACTGCTGCTGCTTCTCCACCACCAGGTCTGGTGTCCAGCTGTTCTGACACCCGGAGGACGGAGACCTCCCCTCAGCCCGCGGGTCGGACCTCAGACTGAGGGTGCGTTCATTCTGTTAAGCTCAGAAGATTTAGGCAGCGGGAACCCGGAGGTCAGATCAATCACCAGAGCGAATTAATTACCAACACTCATCTCCTAAAACAGCTTCTGTTGTTTGACATTTGAGTGAGGTCATTTTGTTGTTGTTGTTGTTTATTTAGCTCACAACAAATCACATGAAAAGCCTAAAACAAAAAATAAATTGACTCTTACTGTCTTTATATAAAACCCTCCGATTTTTTTGCTTTGAGCCGTAGAGCTCCAGTGTTTTCCAGAAATGTTTAAAGGCCCCATATTGTAACTTTTCTTGTCTTTTATTTGCAATCTTGACCTCATTATGACGATATTTGTAATATATTAACATAAATGAGCAACATGTTGCACAGGGTGTCATGTTCCTTCAATACTATGGACATAGGCGCCATTTTGAGTCAATCTTGTATGCATAAATACTCACTAGTCCTCCAAATGTGTATTAATCCGCTGCTGAAAATAGTCCTCAAGAAATGTAAAACTATTTTACTTTTAAACTGAGACTATACTACATGTCTGTCTTCAGTAGGAACCAAAACTGTTGTGGCAGAGAGACAGACAATGTAACAAAGTCAGAATTTTTTTTTTTAAATTTGACCTGTAAAAGGAAATTATCAACCAGGTCCTCCCAAAATATTTAATGAGCAAGGCATTAAAGCCCCAACCGTTCGGTGGTCGATATATAATAACGAAAAATTGTCCATTGCAGTTTCATAAAATCGGAATTGACGCATACAAATTGCTCAAACCCCCAAAGAAATTCAGTTTATTTCCACAGAAGACCAAGAAAACCTTCGAATATTCACATTTTACTTGCATAAAATGACCAAAACAGCTGATTATCAAAATTGCTGCGGATACATTTTCTAACAGTTCACTCGACAATTTATTGACTGATCATTTCAGCGCTGGCTATGTAGAGCAGCTACGTGTTGATATCTTCAGCCTCTTAATGACGAACAAATCGGGCTTTTCAGCACAGTTTTTATATTTATTGATAAAGTATTCGGGCCTGATGGAACTAACCATTATGTTTTTTTTTTTTTTTTTATCTGGAATAGATTCTGCTGCACCGGTGTGTTACTCTGCAGTGGTGAGTCGGCTGCTCTAACATCAGTGTTGTTTTCTGCGGCTCTTCAGTCGTGGAATTCAAACCCTGAAGCTTCAAGAAGGTAATTAGTCATTGAAGTGTTGCTCCAGGATTAAATCCCGGGCTCAGACTGACCACTTGTCCTGCCAAGCTGCTGCTGCTGCTGCTGGCGGTTAGAGCGATGATAGAGAGCATTATATAACTCTCAAAACTGTTTTGACATCAGTCACCTATCTGGGTTCAGAGGGGGGGGGGGGGGTGACTATAGTCAACACAATGAGCTTCAGTCAGTGGGGCACGGCGGTCTTTGAGTAAAAAGGCAGCCATGTGGCAGAAAGGCAGAGAACTTGCTGTACTTCTCCAAAAGCTTCTCCTCAGACGAGTCAGAAACTCTAATTAAATCACTCTGTTTATCTGCTTCTTTGAGATATAATCAACATTAGTGCGACCTTTCACCTGCTACACGTATCATGCAATATTTCTTATAAACTTTGGCACAAGATCAAATAAACTTTACATTTTTTTATATATATTTTTGACGACATACTATAGTATAACCTTTTTTATATATATATTTTTGATACCATACTATAGTATGACCTTTTTTATATATATATATTTTTGACGACATACTATAGTATAACCTTTTTTTATATATATATTTTTGACGACATACTATAGTATAACCTTTTTTATATATATATTTTTGATGACATCCTATAGTACAACCTTTTTTTTATATATATTTTTGACAACATACTATAGCATAACCTTTTTTTATATATTTTTGATGACAAACTATAGTATAACCTTTTTATATATATTTTTGACGACATACTATATTATAACCTTTTTATATATATTTTTGATAACATACTATAGTATAACCTTTTTTTTAATATATATTTTTGACGATATACTATAGTATAACCTTTTTATATATATTTTTGATACCATACTATAGTATAACCTTTTTTATATATTTTTGACGACATACTATAGTATAACCTTTTTTTATATATATTTTTGACGATATACTATAGTATAACCTTTTTATATATATTTTTGATACCATACTATAGTATAACCTTTTTTTTAAATATATTTTTGACGACATACTATAGTATAACCTTTTTATATATATATTTTTGACGACATACTATAGTATAACCTTTTTTTTAAATATATTTTTGACGACATACTATAGTATAACCTTTTTATATATATATTTTTGACGACATACTATAGTATAACCTTTTTATAT
This sequence comes from Brachyistius frenatus, assembly GCF_029030835.1. Lineage (NCBI taxonomy): Eukaryota > Metazoa > Chordata > Actinopteri > Embiotocidae > Brachyistius > Brachyistius frenatus. The sequence continues at coordinate 3,307 of NW_027210640.1, read as the reverse complement.
ATATATATTTTTGACGACATACTATAGCATAACCTTTTTTATATATATATTTTTGACGACATCCTATAGTACAACCTTTTTTTATAATATATTTTTGACGACATACTATAGCATAACCTTTTTTTAATATATTTTTGATGACAAACTATAGTATAACCTTTTTATATATATTTTTGACGACATACTATAGTATAACCTTTTTTTATATATATTTTTGACGACATACTATATTATAATCTTTTTATATATTTTTTTGATAACATACTATAGTATAACCTTTTTTTAATATATATTTTTGATACCATACTATAGTATAACCTTTTTATATATATTTTTGATACCATACTATAGTATAACCTTTTTTTTAATATATATTTGTGACGACATACTATAGTATGACCTTTTTTATATATATATTTTTGACGACATACTATAGTATAACCTTTTTATATATATTTTTGATACCATACTATAGTATAACCTTTTTTTAATATATATTTTTGACGACATACTATAGTATAACCTTTTTATATATATTTTTGACGACAAACTATAGTATAACCTTTTTTTATATATATATTTTTGACAACATACTATAGTATAACCTTTTTATATATATTTTTGATACCATACTATAGTATAACCTTTTTTTTAATATATATTTTTGACGACATAATATAGTATAACCTTTTTTTTTAAATAAAAGCTACAAAATGTTGGAACATAGTCAAATTATCCAAACAGCAGTCTAAAACAGACATGTTTTATTCGGGCCCGAGCACCGAGCATCGCATGTTTTGCGAGTGGGCGTGGCCAAACGGCTCGCCAGCGCCCCCTGCCGGAGACAGGAAACGAGACAAAAACAGCAACTTTAAGCGGGGATGCGCGGTCCCTCGCGCGCTGCACGTCGGGGAGACGGCTTGCGGTTTAAAAAAAAAAAAATTCTTTCTGGTCTCAGTTTAAATGCTCATAGTCGTTCAGAAGTGCTCGGCCTTCACTCCTGTGTTCTTATTCCTTGCTCCGTAGACGTTAATGGAACGACGCGTTCGTCCCCACGTCAATGAAAAGATCGTTGAATGCATCGGCGAGGAAGAGGCGACATCAGTGGACTTTGTCTGCACCGAGGTATTAATCCTGGGCGTTGGTACATTTCACGTCATCCCGACATCGGAGGGGGGAAAAAAAATGAAACGATGAAAACAGAAACGATCCTGACGTTTGTGTCTGCGCGCGTTCTCGGGTGATGGCTCACAGCACGCCGCAGAGCATCACTGGATGATGTTGCCACGGTGAGTAATGCGACAGATGTGTGCGTGTTGATTATGTTCACGATAGCAGAGCAGACAGGTTTTTCTCTGCTTGAAATGTTCACACAATTACAAGACGTTCTTCATGCGTGCCGTGATGTGTCGGACGTGCTCCCCGTCACGTCGGATCTGCGAGCATCCTGCTTCATAACGTGTTTAAAAAAAAATGAGACTTCGGACATCACTCCATGCCAGAAATATGAACGCAAGTTTTCAGCGGCAACCTCGGCCTGTTCAAATCTGCAGATTGCAACAGATAAATCAGTGTTGTGACGATTAAAATTTCACTACATCAGTAACCTTGAAATGATGAAGCCGTTAATTGACAACTATTTTTTGTATTATCTTTGTGTCAGTCATTTTTCAAGCAAGAACACTGAACTGCAGGTTTTCTTTTTTGTCTGTTAAACTACATATTATACACCTGAAAGTAAAATTATTATTATTTTTTTTTTTTTACTTTAATACATTTTCATCAACACTTTTTTTTTTTTTTTTTTTTTTTTACTATTTTAAAGCAAAAATGATTAATTGAGAGAATCTAAATTTAGAAAAACTGTTTCTAAAAATGACCCTATAGATCTGCTGTGTTAAGTTTTTAGGTGGTTCATACGCCTTTTATTTTGCAGCAGTAACGAAGCAATGACGGGGAAGTTCATGGTCGCCCCACCGTCCGTTCAGCATCATTATTCATTCACCTCGTCACGTCGATTTTTTTTTTTCCCCCCATCGGTGCCTAAACAGTCCTCTGAGGAAAGCCTCGGGAGACTTTTTGTGGACATTATCGCCCCTAATCGTATCGAGACAATGCCTCTTGTCGTCCAATTGCTCCTCAGCTGCAGCTCACCGAACTGTCCTCCTGCTCCCGCTCGGGTCCTTGACGAAGAAGCTGAGGTCTTCATCGTGAAGATGTGGCGGTTGCTCATTTACGAAACTGAAGCGAAGAAGGTCGGATGTTATCTTTGAAGATTTTAGGTTGAGACATCGGGCTGACAGTCGAACATGTGGACACAGTGTGCATAACTACGACGTGGATGTGATTTGTTTTTTAACGGGTATTTATTCAGGGTTTTGGACACAAAGCTTATCATTTCTTTCCAGCAAACGGATTTCTCTCTTCACGTTCCCCGATAAACGGGTCGGCATGCTCTCGTCCTCGGACCGTCGAATAACATCCGGTTGCCGTTTGAAATGTGTCTGCTGACGAAACCTCAAAAAAATGTCTCGGGCGGTGACACACCTGCAGCTGTAAAAGCACACGCGTCATAACCACTAATAATAACAACGAACATGAGCTCAGAACGGGAAAATACTGATCTGAAGTCGAGAAGACGCTCTCCATTTGTTTTGTTTTTTGGTATTGGTGAACATTTGAATATAGTTGATTTTTTTTATTTTTTATAACTGTTTGTGAACCTTGTATGGTTTTTTCTCAGAGCTCACCGGCACCTTTCGTGTAAAATCACTGCCAGTGAATTGATTTCTTTGAGTGGAAAAATGGAGATTTAGGGCTCGACCGCCGAAATGTCCGATTCCTGACACCTTTTTGCTGGAAGTTAGGTAGACGCCATCACTTATTAGGGTTGCGGGGTTATACGAAGGGTTACGGCAAGGCAGGGGGCCAGAGACGTACTACAGTCCGACTTTTTTTCATATTTTGGACGACATGCTATAGTATGACTTTTTTTTCATATTTCAGACAACATGCTATAGTATGACTTTTTTTTGTCATATTTCAGACGACATGCTATAGTATGACTTTTTTTCATATTTCAGACGACATGCTATAGTATGACTTTTTTTCATATTTCAGACGACATGCTATAGTATGACTTTTTTTGTCATATTTCAGACGACATGCTATAGTATGACTTTTTTTGTCATATTTCAGACGACATGCTATAGTATGACTTTTTTTCATATTTCAGACGACATGCTATAGTATGACTTTTTTTCATATTTCAGGACGACATGCTATAGTATGACTTTTTTTGTCATAT